>NC_064622.1:80372814-80703171 GCF_023898315.1 Schistocerca nitens | reverse complement strand
ACCATATATAATCCATTACAATGCTTTCATGTGGTCGCGGATTTTCCTTATAAAACAATGTTTTCACCATATACGATCCATTACAATGCTTTCATGTGGTCGCGGATTTTCCTTATAAAACAATGTTTTCACCATTTACGATCCATTACAATGCTTTCATGTGGCCGCATATTTTCCTTATAAGACAATCTGGGGCGAAAATTGTAACAAAATTGATCGTTTTCACCATTTACGATCCTTTACAATGCTTTCATGTGGCCGCATATTTTCCTTATAAGACAATCTGGGGCGAAAACTGTAACAAAATTGATCTTACTGTTCCCTACAATATTGGCCAGTGGAATTTGCTGGCGGCTGATGACAACTTTTGCCGCTTATGAACTTTGTGTAGCCTTTATAATCACCCGCTACCGCTACTCCTAATAAGGTTAAATGTTTTGACATCAGCCGTTTAAGTAACTCTGTAAACGGCTGAAGTGGCCATGGACTTTCGATCGGAAGAGCCTTCCCATTCGGCAAGGATTCCTGAGAGAAACCATGGAAAACCTGGAACAAGGCTAATTTAACCTTATGTTCCACCCAGTAGTTTATAAAAACTGATTACACGTTTAAATAACAGATCTGACATTGTCTTAATATAGGGTTTTCTTGCATTGGTGGAGTCGGGTAAAGGTGAAGATTTCTTGATAGCGACGCCAGCACGAGGTCCGATGGAAGTTGCAGGAAAGGTGTGTGTAGAGAGGGAAAATGACCCTTTTGCTGGTGTGTGTGGGATGGTCAGGAACAGGGTTGATCCTTAGGTAGGAGGACGGCTGGATCATACCCTCATAGGGCCATTCACAGGGCAGTGATGTGTGAACATGTACCATACCCCGGAACAAGTGTCAATGCTAATCATTACTGATGGGAAAGCGCTGTGGAAGAATGGGTTAGTACATATGCTCTTCATTCTCACGCTACTAGTCTGAATTTAGTGATTCGGAAGAATAATATACATTTTATTACTCAATATTCGGGTAATCTTTCGCCACAATTATCAATTCTTTTTCTCCTTTATACATTTGTTTATTAATATCAAAGTATTATGTCCACACGAAGTGGCCGTGCGGTTAAAAGCGCTGCAGTCTGGAGCCGCAAGACCGCTACGGTCGCAGGTTCGAATCCTGCCTCGGGCATGGATGTTTGTGATGTCCTTAGGTTAGTTAGGTTTAACTAGTTCTAAGTTCTAGGGGACTAATGACCTCAGCAGTTGAGTCCCATAGTGCTCAGAGCCATTTTTTTATTATGTCCACACTCGTTGTCCTTGGTAAACTCTAGTGATAATTCTCTTTCGTGGCTTCACCTTTTTCTTCAATGAAGCACAAAATCGTTTTCGAATCTAACGCACATAAGTATATCCTTGCTTATTAGCACACAGATAACCACTCTTGTGTCTCATCACTATTTGATTTTTATGACACTGCACCAGCACGTGTTCATAATTTATTTGTACCTGGAAACACACAACACTTCACGTGAAGTTCGTTGCTGTTCACGGAATCCATCACTACTCCGCACTTCTACCAATCTGCGAAATTAGCTTTAACCTTTACAGAATATAATTACGAATTTATCAACTTCCCCCGAAACTACATAAATGCAGCCCATTCGTTTCTCTTCATCATTTATCACACTTCAAATAATTACAATTTAATACCAAACACACCACAACCATCACACATATCCCTCTCAATGTGGTCCAGCATTGTCCCTCCAATTACTTTCGTTGATAATCTACCTCAATAAAATTTCCTGAGACTCCACCCAGTGAATTGATTTAATTCTTTAAAATAATTAATCAGCTATATTGCTGCGTCGTTGCTTTGAATATATATATATATATATATATATATATATATATATATATATATATATATATATACTCCTGGAAATTGAAATAAGAACACCGTGAAATCATTGTCCCAGGAAGGGGAAACTTTATTGACACATTCCTTGGGTCAGATACATCACATGATCACACTGACAGAACCACAGGCACATAGACACAGGCAACAGAGCATGCACAATGTCGGCACTAGTACAGTGTATATCCACCTTTCGCAGCAATGCAGGCTGCTATTCTCCCATGGAGACGATCGTAGAGATGCTGGATGTAGTCCTGTGGAACGGCTTGCCATGCCATTTCCACCTGGCGTCTCAGTTGGACCAGCGTTCGTGCTGGACGTGCAGACCGCGTGAGACGACGCTTCATCCAGTCCCAAACATGCTCAATGGGGGACAGATCCGGAGATCTTGCTGGCCAGGGTAGTTGACTTACACCTTCTAGAGCACATTGGGTGGCACGGGATACATGCGGACGTGCATTGTCCTGTTGGAACAGCAAGTTCCCTTGCCGGTCTAGGAATGGTAGAACGATGGGTTCGATGACGGTTTGGATGTACCGTGCACTATTCAGTGTCCCCTCGACGATCACCAGTGGTGTACGGCCAGTGTAGGAGATCGCTCCCCACACCATGATGCCGGGTGTTGGCCCTGTGTGCCTCGGTCGTATGCAGTCCTGATTGTGGCGCTCACCTGCACGGCGCCAAACACGCATACGACCATCATTGGCACCAAGGCAGAAGCGACTCTCATCGCTGAAGACGACACGGCTCCATTCGTCCCTCCATTCACGCCTGTCGCGACACCACTGGAGGCGGGCTGCACGATGTTGGGGCGTGAGCGGAAGACGGCCTAACGGTGTGCGGGACCGTAGCCCAGCTTCATGGAGACGGTTGCGAATGGTCCTCGCCGATACCCCGGGAGCAACAGTGTCCCTAATTTGCTGGGAAGTGGCGGTGCGGTCCCCTACGGCACTGCGTAGGATCCTACGGTCTTGGCGTGCATCCGTGCGTCGCTGCGGTCCGGTCCCAGGTCGACGGGCACGTGCACCTTCCGCCGACCACTGGCGACAACATCGATGTACTGTGGAGACCTCACGCCCCACGTGTTGAGCAATTCGGCGGTACGTCCACCCGGCCTCCCGCATGCCCACTATACGCCCTCGCTCAAAGTCCGTCAACTGCACATACGGTTCACGTCCACGCTGTCGCGGCATGCTACCAGTGTTAAAGACTGCGATGGAGCTCCGTATGCCACGGCAAACTGGCTGACACTGACGGCGGCAGTGCACAAATGCTGCGCAGCTAGCGCCATTCGAGGGCCAACACCGCGGGTCCTGGTGTGTCCGCTGTGCCGTGCGTGTGATCATTGCTTGTACAGCCCTCTCGCAGTGTCCGGAGCAAGTATGGTGGGTCTGACACACCGGTGTCAATGTGTTCTTTTTTCCATTTCCAGGAGTGTATATATATATATATATATATATATATATATATAATCCTATGCCTTTAACATGAAGATTTCCATGTACCTATTACTAAAAATTACATGAAAACTGAAACAGATATCCAGTATAACTATATCTTTTTCTGAAATTAAAAAATATCATAACTACTTTTCCTTAAGAATATACAAAATCATATTGCTGAAAGAAAACATATATATTTACAAAATCATTACAGTTCGTCTCTTATGGATCCCTGTCAACCGATCAGAATCTTATCTGAAATTATGAAAAAATTACCTATATTACTATTAGAAAAATTATCTTCGAAACTTTTTTACATCATGATGAGGATATAATCCCTTTATATTTCTGGTCTGAGGATATCCTAAGATATTTGCTCCTGGATTTGGTACCCAAATCACACTCAAATGGTCCTTTGTACGTCAATTGCCATTTTTTATTTGTCTTGTTTAGCAGCGACGCACAAGGATGTGTACGTAACAATACTCTTTCGCCAACCCCAAAAGATTGTCTGCGTAATATTCTTTTGTCAATATCTACCTTCTTCTTTCTAGCACTTTCGGACAGATTTATTAAAGCTGTTCTTATCTTATCTTCCCATTAGGTTTCTCCTTCTGATATCTTTGGAATCTTATCTATCCATTCATTTCTTTCTCCCCTCTCGAAAATTAGTTCAGCAGGTGTAAAGTTTGTAGTCATATGAGGCAAATTGTTCATGATTCCCTCAAATGTTCGAGATATTCTATTCATCTTGTCTAGTTCTCGTGATTGGGTTCGTGTCTGGGTTATATCTGAATGGTAATATTCGTGTGATGTTGGCTCGAGCTAACGCAGGCCTCCACCTATATCCAGAGAAATAGCTTTCTCAGATAAAACTGCGTTCGGCTTTCCAGTGCGCGGAATGTAGTCGTCTAATAAACGGTTCAGAATTGGCGCTGCTGTAGCAGTTTTCATTGGATAGAAGTTGACATATTTTGTAAATATGTCCGAGAAAGCTATAATGTATTTACAGCCTCCTATACCCCTCGGTAATGGTCCACATACATCCACTGATGCCGGCCGAAGTGGCCGTGCGGTTAAAGGCGCTGCAGTCTGGAACTGCGAGACCGCTACGGTCGCAGGTTCGAATCCTGCCTCGGGCATGGATGTTTGTGATGTCCTTAGGTTAGTTAGGTTTAACTAGTTCTAAGTTCTAGGGGACTAATGACCTCAGCAGTTGAGTCCCATAGTGCTCAGAGCCATTTGAACATCCACTGATAAATAGCTAGTGGCTTTTCCGGAATAATGGAATGGAACAGGCCTTTACTGCCTCTGTTATTTGGGTTGGTTTTTTGATATATTATACATTTTCTCAGTACTCTCCATACTTTTCAACCTAACTCTGGAAAGTAACAGTATATTCTCAGTTTGTTCGCACATTTTGCAACACCAAAGTGTCCCCAGCTGTTGTGAGTATTCGTTAGAAACTTCTCCTCCTATTCCTGAGGTATACATACACCCCAATTCTGACTCATATTCCTCCAACAATGAAACAGTAGGGCAGAGTGGGGGAAATACACGCACCTAAGAAAAAATCGATGTGAACCATTTGTTATGTCATTAAAACCAATGAAAATAAGTACATACCATGCAATGGACATTTCTCCAAATATTCCAATTGTCTGTAAATAGTTATAAACACTACCTTAATTCTGAACATTAAAATAAAAAAAAGTGGAAATGGGTGATAATCCCCACCCCTGAGGATAATGACACGCAAAGTACTGGGTAATAACACGTAAAACAAAAAAACCATAAAAATGTTCAATAGTTGCTAATTTTATTTGCTTATTAGTTACTACAAATAGTAAACAGTATATTTTAGAACGAAATTATGTAATTCTACAAACTCTCTTATAATTTTCGTTTTTTACATTTTTATTGATTTTCTCATACAGCAAAGATCGCACTTGTAACCTTTTGGAGTGTTCCAGCCACTACATTCTTCATGACTCCATCTGCTACAAGAAATACATCGGCACCATAGTTCTCCATCTTTCCCAAACTCTCCACAAACTAAACAGACATCTTCTGAAATCGCCACTGGAACAATATCATCAATTTCATCGTCATCACAAATGTTCTGCAAGTCCAGATTTAGGTCATCCTGGCTGCTACTTTCACTTTCTTGGTGGTGTTTCTTCTTATATAATGTCTGTTTCTTCTTCAAGACTTTTTTAAGTTACAGGTTTCTGCACTTATCTGCTTTATCCTTAAGAGTTCTTTTCTTGTTTCCTTCAGCTTTCTTTTTCTTGGCTTATTTTTGTTTCTTTATTGATCACTCTGTTAGCAGTTTATTCTTCTCTGGAGTTGCTGTAAGGATCACTGACTTTCCCTTAGGCTTTCCCTTGGCTTGTTTCGTCTTAGGAAGAACTTGTTTTTGTTTTGGAACAGGAGATATGTCAAATACACTAACGTGCTTGATACATGCACTTCTAGTTGATGTTGTTGCAACCTCTTCTAGGCCTACTAGAAGTGGAACATCTTCTGCTGAAGATCCAGGAAACTGTTCTTGTCTCCTTTTGGGGATATGTGGCTCGTATGTAGATGCAACCACTTCATTTCCATTTTTTGCATTCGGAACCTCTTCATCTTCAAGGACATCTCTGAAGATCTCACAATGTTGTAAGTCATCGTGCTGAAATTTGTTTTGATTGAAAGGGCAAATCCCACATGCCTTAAACCCTGACTGCCGTTTTTCCATGATAGAGACCTTCATATATGCCTTATTAAAAAGTTCTGCTAACTCATATGGTCTAATTTTTCGATACACCTGTGACTTCATATACATGTCACATTCACGATTGAAGGCTGATTTCAAAGAAGAAAAGACTGTAACATCTAGTGGTTGAAGCTTGTGGGAAGTGTGTGGACGTATGTTTACCATGGCAATGCAAATTCAAAAATATCAAGTGTGATTATATAAAATCAGCTGCACAGGGTCATCAATAGTTGATTTTATATTGTTCTGAAAATGTTGCATCCATTCGAAAAATAATGACTCATTGGATCAGCCATTGATGGAACAACCATATATTGCTCCAAATGATCCACCTTTACTTAAGAGATTTGAAATAACATAGGGGGGGATGTAGGTACCAGCAGCACTGAAACAACATATCACAGTCACGTTTTTCCCCCTTTCCCAAGATGTGGCCCCACCTATTTGTTTAACACCTTTAGGAGCCAAAATTTTCTCGGGCTTTTGTACAGTATTTATGCCCGTTTCATCCAAGTTGAGCACTCGAACCTCTCTAAATTTATATTTTTCAAAGACATGTTCTAAGTTTTCAAAATATGCATTAACCTCTTCTTCATTAATTGCCTGTATTCTGTTAATGCTAGGTGCTTCAGGTTTTCTCATGCTAATACTTGGGTTTCTTTTTAAAAACAGAGCTAGCCAGTCCTTTCCAGCTAACCTAGATGACTTATCAAAATTGTTTGATATGTTGTTAGCCTCTGCATACTCAAATGCAATCTTTCGCAGCTGGGTGCATGTAATGCCATAGAACAGCTTGGCCATTGTAATAACATGATCCCTAATCTCATTTTCCTGTTCCATCGAAAATGTTGGGTTTCTTCCAAGCTTTGGACCCTCGGTATTTTTAACGTTCATTCTAGTTTACAGAGTAGCTTCATGAATCCAGAAAGCTCTTGATACTTCTCTTATCTTTCTTCCAGATTTTATGGCATCAAGAGCCTTACAAACTTCCTCTTGCGTCCATTTTGCTTTCTGGGTTTTTCTTTTATAATATCTACCCATCTGAAATTAAAAAAAAAAAAAAACTCGTTAGTATTGAAAACCTGCAAGGGGGAATACCACGCACCTCAACAGCTGCGTGGCATTACCCCACCGTAAGTTCGATGACTAACCTAAGCATAACTCGGCACCTAATTCAAATAGTGGGACAAATATACAATTAAATTAAAGGTTTCATCTAGGCTTAGCAGTTGATACGCAAGAATTACCTTAAAGTAACTTATTGTAGCACATACCTTGCAAAATACAGCTGACCAGAAGTACATGAGACACGCCAAAAATAAAAACACTTCAGTGCTCCAGCAATGCCACTGAAAAATGGCTGGCGTAATCCACGTAGTAGTTGTTACCTCTGCCGGCAGGGTGTAGCACCAACTGGGAACAGCTATGAACCGACGAAAAACCGATGCAAGACCTAAAAATCCCTTTAACTGCCTTTTCGTTCTAGGAACACGAAATTTTTCTATCAGACTTACGTTTTTCATCTAATAAGATGTCTCTTGAATTTATTAAATGCCTAAGACTTTTATTTTCTCCAGACAGAAATGTAACTTTTGGAGATTAGCTGTTATTCCCACACTACAAAATCTCTCTAATACTCGTGTCAGTAGATTCACATGTACTTCCCAGATATTTTTAACTATGAAGATGTTGTCGGGGAATGAAGACTCCTACGCCATCTGTTGGTGTTCTGTTAAGTCTGTACATTGTGCTGCACTCTGCAGCAGATATATTTTAGCTGTCAGTGTAAAATAGACGTGTGAGAATAAAGGTGTGTGTGAGCAGAAGTTTTACTGTGTCCTTGATTTCACTAGTGTGTAGCTACATTTTGGTGCCGAAACCCGGGAGAACATGAAGAGATAGAGTGCTACTACACATTAAAGAGGACTCGACGCCGGCGGAGATGGTTTTGAGCAACTTCAATCTCAAAATCTGGTCACGTCATGCCGCGTTCAGCTCACACAGGTAAGTTGCAAAGGACACTACGGGTCGATTGATTTGTATGTGATGTTACTTGGTGCATGTTTGTTGGTGGCAGAGCAATAGAGGGCAGTTGGTGTATTATTTGCAAAGCACAAAGGGGACTTGCTAAAGTACTGGTAGACTGCAGCGCCATCTGTTAGAAACAGCGACCACTACTAAAGGTCGCGGAAGTTGAAAACTGCACGGCCACGCCATCTGTTGAGAACTACAAACATCACTAGGGGGCTGCTAACGGTTCACACTCAAGGACAGCGCCATCCCTTAGCGACAGCATCCAACTGACAGGGTGTCTTGACCTTGAAGGCACTCTCACGACAGAAAGCAAAACCACCAACTCACCATGACAGAAGCAGTAGCTACGAACTTGGGGAGGCTGCGCCGGAAGTGGACGACTTTTCGATGGAATGCGACACGTTTCGTCAGCCAAATAAACGCCTTCGATGGTTCTACAGCTGCAGAAGAAGTGGAACACTTCCAGGAACGCCTACAGGAAACATTAGAAGAGTTGGCCGGACTCAACGATACAATGCAGGACTTGCTGGATGACTCTGAATACGAAACCGACACGGAAGCTTATGAGGAATATACTGATAAATGCAAACACGCCCTCCGAAAGGCGAAAGGTCTTCTAGGAGGATCGCGCTCAGGGGACAGAAATGCGACGTCAGCGGTTCAACAAGACGCCTATATGGACATAAAATTGCCTACTATCAAACTGCACCCATTCACAGGGGACATAGAAGCTTGGCCTCGATTTTGGGAGCAGTTCACAGCCTCCATAGACGAGAATCTGATGGTGTCAGCAATGAACAAGCACGTATTCCTCTGTGGTTACCTTAATGGGGAACCTAAGGACTTGGTCGATGGCATTGCTGTTACAGCTGATACATATGAGCATACTAAGCAAATTTTGAGATTCAAATATGGGGATAAGAACAGAATTATCCAAAGTCACCTGGATTTCTTGGAGAATCTGAACACTTCGAGTTCAGGCAGTCCAGAGGCTCTCAATTCCACCTACATTAAGTGCCATAAGCGCATCCAGGTACTACGAGCACTAGGAGAAAATGTGGACCCTTATGGGAGAGTGCTTGCACCCAAACTTCTTCGAGCCTTTCCTGAAAAAATTTGCAAAAATTGGCTTGTGCATTCCCGAAGGCGAAAGATTGAAGAAGGGAACCTCATCCACCTTATGGAGTTCTTAAATGAAGAGGAGATACTGTTCCACACGAAAATTATGTACCAACAGCATCTGCCTTCCATGTAAAGGTTAAAACGAAGAGGGACAAGAAGAAACAACAGAATTCAGAGCCCTTCTGTGTGTATTGCGGCGAAAGAGGGCACTGGGGCCAAGACTGCCAAAAGTTTGCAAGCTTGCAGGCAAAAATAGACGCCCTCAAGACAATGAACCATTGCTTCCTATGCCTGAGACGTGCCACAACAGAAATCAGTGTTTCAAACTGGGAAAGGCGTCCTGTGCGAAATGTAAGGGGGAACATCACATTTCCATCTGTAGTAGCCATACCACAACAGTAAATAAAATTGAAACTATGACTTCTAACTTCACATACCTGAAGACTGTTTGTGTATCACAGGACCAACTGGTAAGAGCAAACAGACACGTGCCATCCTGGACACAGGGAGTTAATCGAGTTTCATTCACCAATCGAATCTCTCCAACTAAGTGTCATTGGAAGCACTACTCTGGAGATAACTACTTTTGAATCCACTTACAGTTCATCACTGTCAAGGAAGAAAGTGCAGTTTAATATGATGGGGTGCTCCACCAATTACCACATATCAGCGACAGCCTTTGAAAGCACAAATAATTTTTCACAGCAACGAACAGTGCCATATGATGTAGGAGATATGGCCTTGAGGGGTGGTACATCACTCACAGATCCTAAAGGAGTCAACCTATTGGGATCCTGATTGGAGCTGATTATTACTGAAGAATCGTGTCTTTGGAACAACCAATCAAGCTATCACCATCATTGGTTCTTCTCCCAGCAATCTTCGGATGTGTTCTTAGATCTAATACCACTGTCAGCAGAGCAACTGTCAACGTTATTCAGGGCAGCTGCAGTGATATATCTGATGAGTCAGTGCGCTGATTTTGGGACCTGGAGACAATCAGGATAACATTCATTCCCTGACATCATTCCCTAACATCCTACATGGTTCTGTTCACATGTGCAACAACATGGGCCATTCATATTGAAATTGCAACTGATATGTCCACTGACAGATTTTTGATGGCCATGCAACGCTTTGCAGGACGTAGGAGCCTACCAGTCACTGTCTACTCAGACAATGCTCCAACATTCCATGCAGCCAACTCAGAACTGGTCAGAGCTTTTCAAAACCATGCAGCATACTGACATACAGCTCTACTGTGCCCACCATGGAATCACTTGGAAATTCATAACACCACATTCGGCTTGGTGGGGAGGCTGGTGGGAATGCATGGTAGGCTCAATCAAGTGCTGCCTGAGGACAGTTCTTAGTCGCTCCCAGGGGGATGAAGAGAGCTTAAACACCACCTTGATCAGCATAGAAGCCGCAATAAACTCACGACCCATCACTCAAGGAAAGAGTGACACTGCATTGACGCCAGGCCAAGCAACTAGAAGGGACCTTGCCAAGGAGTTCGGACTTAGACAAAAGGTCAATGACGACATCTGGTGCAGGTGGAAGACAGAATACCTCCTGCTGCTAAGACAATACCATGAGGTGAGGGGATACCCTTCGCAAAGGAAACCAAGAATTGGAGAGGTTGTTCTGCTCCAAGAAGACAGCAAACCATGGACGAAACTTGTGGAAGAGGACTGTGGTAGAAGAAGTGTGGCATGACAGAGACAGTAAAATATGGTGCATCATCCACCACCAGCCAGATGGTATGAAGATCTGTCGACCGGTCCAGCTGGTCATCCCCCTCGAGATGGACCAGGGTGGGGAGGATGTCAGGGAATGAAGACTCCTACGCCATCTGTTAAGTCTGTACATTGTGCTGCCCTTTGCAGCAGATATATTTCAACTGTAAGCGTAAAACGGATGTGTGAGAATAAAGGTGTGTGTGAGCAGAAGTTTTACTGTGTTCTTGATTTCACTAGTGTGTATCAACAGATTTCATCCACAAACAATGTTAGTTGACTCCTTAGTTCAGGTTCTAATGCTGCATCCAATGCGGATATGAATACTCCTACACTGATATTCAAACCAAATGGAAGAATCTTGAAATAATTACTTCTTCTGGCATATCATCTAACTTGACCTGCCAGTATGAAGCATGCATATCGATTGTTGTAAAATACTTCACTCCATTGAACTTTTGGATCAACTGATCTATAATTTCTGGGTGAGTACATACTGGTACAATAATTGTGTTAATTACATGAGCATTGAGTACAAGACATACCTTTCCATCTGGTTTTCGCACAATGAGAAGCGGAATGCAGTAAGGACTGTCTGGAGGTTCAATTAGATTCCAATCTAACATCCTCTGTATTTCTTGGTTCACTGCACTGCGTTGTTTCCAAGAAATGGGATAGAAACTATGACAGTATGTTCTGTGTGGCTTGACATTCAAAAGACATGTATAACGCTTAATGATACCGGGCTGTTCTTCAAACACTCTCATATACTTGCTTAATAGGATAGACAGTTGTGTCCTATGCTCATCCTTAAGGTGCTCTGGCTGACTCAACTTCTGTTTTATCTGCTCAGATATTTCTACTACTTGGATGACTTTAGTCAAACTTGTTTTACATTGACGGCGCCCTTTCATTATCAATTGCAACTTTCACCCTCTGCAGTATCTTCCGTGTCTTCTTTCTTTCCTTAGAAAATCGATCTGGCTCCGTCTATCCTAAAATTTACTTTCCCAGTAGAGAAGTCTAATTTTGCATCCTTCTCCTGGATAGTTTCTAATCCCACAACACAGTCGACTATTAAATTATTGACTGATAGGAACGAGCATGTTATCGCTGCATTTCCTAGATCCAATTTTAGCATCGTCTGTTGAAAGGTGGCTACGGCTACACTGAGTCACAGAGCCAGGGATGGCGCCAAAGATTATTATTCCGCCGCCTCCACTGGCGCAGTAGCAGTTCAGAGGATGTCGAGAGCAGTCGTTGTTCTGTTGGGCGAGAGAGTAGACTATCTGAGTATTGACTGAAATGTTGTACTGTTCGGTTGGTGTAATGTATAGATGGAAGAAGATGCAATTTTTTTTTTTTTGGTCATCAGTCTACTGACTGGTTTGATGTGGCCTGCCACGAATTCCTTTCCTGTGCTAACCTCTTCATCTCAGAGTAGCACTTGCAACCTACGTCCTCAATTATTTGCTTGACGTATTCCAATCTCTGTCTTCCTCTACAGTTTTTGCCCCCTACAGCTCCCCCTAGTACCATGGAAGTCATTCCCTCATGTCTTAGCAGATGTCCTATCATCCTGTCCCTTCTCCTTATCAGTGTTTTCCACATAATCCTTTCCTCACCGATTCTGCATAGAACCTCCTCATTCCTTACCTTATCAGTCCACCTAATTTTCAACATTCGTCTATAGCACCACATCTCAAATGCTTCGATTCTCTTCTGTTACCGTTTTCCCACAGACCACGTTTCACTACCATACAATGCTGTACTCCAGACGTACATCCTCAAAAATTTCTTCCTCAAATTAAGGCAGGTATTTGATATTAGTAGACTTCTCTTGCCCAGAAATGTCCTTTTTGCCATAGCGAGTCTGCTTTTGATGTCCTCCTTGCTCCGTCTGTCATTGGTTATTTTAGTGCCTAGGTAGCAGAATTCCTTAACTTCATTGACTTCGTGACCATCAATCCTAATGTTAAGTTTCTCGCTGTTCTCATTTCTACTACTTCTCATTACCTTCGTCTTTCTCCAATTTACTCTCAAACCATACTGTGTATTCATTAGACTGTTCATTCCGTTCAGCAGATCATTTAATTCTTCTTCACTTTCACTCAGGATAGCAATGTCATCAGCGAATCGTATCATTGATATCCTTTCACCTTGTATTTTAATTCCACTCCTGAACCTTTCTTTTATTTTCATCATTGCTTCCCCGATGTACAGATTGAAGAGTAGGGGCGAAAGGCTACAGCCTTGTCTTACACCCTTCTTAATACGAGCACTTCGTTCTTGACCGTCCACTCTTATTATTGCCTCTTGGTTGTTGTACATATTTTATATGACCGTCTCTCCCTATAGCTTACCCCTACTTTTTTCAGAATCTCGAACAGCTTGCACCATTTTATATTGTCGAACGCTTTTTCCAGATCGACAAATCCTATGAAAGTGTCTTGATTTTTCTTTAGCCTTGCTTCCATTATTAGTCATAACGTCAGATCTGCCTCTCTCGTCCCTTTACTTTTCCTAAAGCCAAACTGATCGTCACCTATCGCATTCTCAATTTTCTTTTCCATTCTTCTGTATATTATTCTTGTAAGCAGCTTCGATGCATGAGCTGTTAAGCTGATTGTGCGATAATTCTCGCACTTGTCAGCTCTTACCGTCTTCGGAATTGTGTGGATGATGCTTTTCCGAAAGTCAGATGGTATGTCGCCAGACTCATATATTCTACACACCAACGTGAATAGTCGTTTTGTTGCCACTTGCCCCAATGTTTTTAGAAATTCTGATGGAATGTTATCTATCCCTTCTGCCTTATTTGACCGTAAGTCCTCCAAAGCTCTTTTAAATTCCGATTCTAATACTGGATCCCCTATCTCTTCTAAATCGACTCCTGTTTCTTCTATCACATCAGACAAATCTTCACCCTCATAGAGGCTTTCAATGTATTCTTTCCACCTATCTGCTCTCTCCTCTGCATTGAACAGTGGAATTCCCGTTGCACTCTTAATGTTACCACCGTTGCTTGTAATGTCACCAAAGGTTGTTTTGACTTTCCTGTATGCTGAGTCTGTCCTTCCGACAATCATATCTTTTTCGATGTCTTCACATTTTTCCTGCAGCCATTTCGTCTTAGCTTCCCTGCACTTCCTATTTATTTCATTCCTCAGCGACTTGTATTTCTGTATTCCTGATTTTCCCGGAACATGTTTGTACTTCCTCCTTTCATCAATCAATTGTCAGAATATATTTGAGAAAGTAGATGGGCTTTTGATTTATGATGCTGGTGTAAAGGAATATTTTCGTCAATATATAATGAGGTAAAAAGGTATTACGGTTTTCTTTAATAACAATCCCTCTTGCTCACAGGTACAGTCAACAAAGCATCTGGCTCATGTTCATTTATTATACTTTTAATTCTGGTTTCTATGTGCAATTTTTAGTATTTCTGGTTTTTCAATTAGTTCATTGTAAATGGTGTGTAAAATATTTTGTCGTATTGAGAAAGAACTGAGCCAGATACATGTATGTTGAGTCACACTACCACACACAGAACAGTTACACTTGTGCTTTGTTGTTTCGTAACTTTTATAGTTGCAGGGGACTTAATTAATCAATTGTGTTAATGGAAATTCCTTGTCATTCTTTATTTTTATTTTATTCATTCAGATTGCGTGGTAATAATAGTCAGGGCCAATCGGTTAGGAGACTTCGTAACTGGTCACACAGCTAGTAAAATTATTGCATTTATTCATTAATATTAGTGTTCTCTTTTTAATTAAGTCCCCATGCACTGTGTTTCCACAGGTTGTGATCGCATGTCAAACGCTCCTAGTATTTTACAATGTTGCACAGGAAATGTCGGTAACGAGGTCTTCCTCATGATTTTATTAAATAAACACATTGATATTGCTTTTACTGATGTGCCCGTATTCAAAACTACCATTACTGGAATACCCTTTATTTCAATTTTCGTTGCACAAATGGGTTCTGACGAGAATTACTCCATACATTTAGTTGTGTCAGTAGATAGCTTCTCTTCTATTAATCTTCTTCCTTCATTGTACCTCATCAGATTTACATTCAGCTCATAGCCCCTATACCTTTCCTCAACCGCTCCTCCGGGGCACGATTAGGCCGGAATCAGTTTTCCTAGAGTGACTCATTTGCATGAACTGTACCCCCTCTCACTTCTGTAATAACTGGTGTCCATTGCCTCCAGTCATCATCCATCGGCACAGAAAATTGTGTCTGCCTATTATTGTTCTGCCAATTCGTAGAATTCCAGTTCACATTATAACCTGGATTGTACCTTCTGTCGTGCCGATTCTGCCTGTTTTTCCTATATCTGAAATTGTTTCCATTACCGCTACGTGAATTACGATGTTGGTCTTAATTATTGCAGAGTGGCGGAGCCCAATTTGCATTTGACTCCTGAATCAGCTGATTGCTCGCTCGGCTGCCATAATCATTACTCGACTGTGAGTACGTAAAGTGTCTGTCTGGTCTTGTCTTAATATCTTCTTGGATCAAGTCAATGGAGTCAAAGACTGACATGAATTCTTCTAAATTCTCCTCCGATGGGTGTATTAACTTATCTCTCGTCTCAGTCGGCAGCTTCGCCTTCAAAATCCGCAGAATATCCTTATAGGTTCATCCCAGTATCTCGCTTTATTTAAATTCTTCTCAAAGTATCGCCATAGGCCTCCTGTTATTACACAGGACGGCTCCGGGTTAAAGACCTCTTTCCTTAATCGTTCTTGCACACCCCATGACCAATACTTAGCAAGAAACGCCTTCTCAAATTCCTCATATGTTTTGTATGTATCCATCATATCTGTGGCCCACAATGCACCATCACCTTGAAGATATCCTGAAACGTAACTGACCTTTTGCGCTTCAGTCCATGCCCTTGGTAGTACTCCACGAAATCCTTGTATAAATACCACTGGGTTTAGGGATTTTCGGTCAGGTGAGAACTGCCTGTTGTTGTTGCTGTGGTCTTCAGTCCTGAGACTGGTTTGATGCAGCTCTCCATGCTACTCTATCCTGTGCAAGCTTCTTCATCTCCCAGTACCTACTGCAACCTACATCCTTCTGAATCTGCTTAGTGTATTGATCTCTTGGTCTCCCTCTACGATTTTTACCCTCCACGCTGCCCTCCAATGCTAAATTTGTGATCTCTTGATGCCTCAAAACATGTCCTACCAACCGATCTCTTCTTCTAGTCAAGTTGTACCACAAACTTCTCTTCTCCCCAATCCTATTCAATACCTCCTCATTAGTTACGTGATCTAGCCACCTTATCTTCAGCATTCTTCTGTAGCACCACATTTTGAAAGCTTCTATTCTCTTCTTGTCCAAACTGGTTATCGTCCATGTTTCACTTCCATACATGGCTACACTCCATACAAATTAAATCGGGTGATGCTGAGGGGATTAGATTAGGAAATGAGACACTTAAAGTAGTAAAGGAGTTTTGCTATTTAGGGTGTAAAATAACTGATGATGGTTGAAGTAGAGAGGATATAAAATGTAGACTGGCAATGGCAAGGAAATCGTTTCTGAAGAAGAGAAATTTGTTAACATCGAGTATAGATTTAAGTGTCAGGAAGTCGTTTCTGAGAACTGCCTATGTTTCAACAATTTTTCATTCATTAGCATTGCAGCGTACACAATATTAGCTTGTAGCCCTTCATGCATTTCGTTATAATTTACTTTTCCCTCCGGCAAAGCATGTCCATTACCGTAACATGATTCATGGCTTGAGCCTTACATTCGTTCTAATTCTCGCAACTCGTTTCTACAGTCTTTTACTGCCCCTCGCATCTGTTCCATATCTCTGGACATATTTCCAACAGAATGGAGTATTTCGTCCTTCCATTGCTTAAAATTCGCCCCTAATTGTACTTTTACCTTTGTAATGTCTTCTTTAATATTTTCTGCAACTGGTAAGCTGTCGACGGGCAATTTGCTTACCGCTTCTTTTATACTTTCATCTACACGTAGCATCACCTGGTTTTCCTTAGCGGATGCCCATTCATCTAATTTATTTGAGAAACGTTGTTGATGTTTACTGAAATTCTCTGGTATCAATTGATCACGTCCAGAAGCTACGTATGGTAGTCACAATTTCTGTTAGTTGCGCTACAGAGGTTTCAACTTCCTCCTGCTTCGATTTCATGTTCTGCATTTCTTCAGTAATCCTTTTGATTTCCAAAGGAAACTGCTTTTGCGCATCTCGCAACTAGATTATGTCATTTGAGATTTGTTTATGCTGGCTAACCAATGCCCGAGTTGCAGCTGACATGTCTGTTTGCTTTTGACACATGTCTCCTTGCTTTTGTGATACTGTTTGTACCACAAATGACATATCAGTTTGCTTCTGTGACATGTCTTACTGCTTTTGTGATCTGCTTGTACCACACCTCACATAGTCGTTGCCGATACTGACGAAAGTCTTAGTTATTCTAATATCAGAGCCATAGGATTTGTCTCCTATTGAGACTAAGCTGCTATCTCCTCTACACTCGTATTTTCACCAATTTCCTGAACATCTAAGACTTTCCCTCATCCATTTTAAATTGTGTTCTAGTTTTGACCATAACAAAATTAGAAAACATAAAATACGTGTATGTTTGTACACACTTAATTACATTATCGCACATAAAAATTCCTCCTGAAACGAATGCGCCAAATAAGTGTCTGACACACGCAGTGGTTACGGTTACTACAAGCCACACTACAAGTTGGGAAACGGGGCCAAATTTCTAGTAGTTTACCGTCGAGTTGAGATTTTCACACACAAATGTTTTACTCATATCTTACAGAAAGTAACAGTACGGCAATAAACAACCTTTCATAATACGCCGCTAACGGCAATCAAGTCATTTATACCAATACAACAGTTAAAAATTTTTTTTAAACACAGAAGCTAACATTACGGCAATAACAGCCTTTCAAAACACGCCGCTAACGGCAATCAAGTAATTTATAGCAATACAACAGTTTAAAAAATTTAAAGAACATTAGTAAACAGGCTTCTAAAGTAAATACAGAACTTTGTTAATAAAGTATGGTGAGGTAGTGAAGCTACCAACACCGCTATTAGAAAAAAAAACCAAAGGTCTCAGCAAACACTCGATTAATGGCAATTAAGGAATGGAGGAATTTAAAAAGTTTTTAAACAAAAATGTCCTGGAATATTATTAGAACATAACAGATATGACGGACCCGTGTAAGGCGGCCACAAATCACCCACTCAGAGATGCTCAGGCTAGGTAGAATACTGACCAACTTAAATACGCCCGTAAACACAATTGCCGCTCTCAGGCTGGTCACTTCACCGACTTTTAGCCAGCGAAAACTTGTAATAAGATGGCTTAACTTGCTGACAGAATTAGAGCTAACCTCGTGCAAGGAAACATTACACCACACAGTCCTGAATGAGCGACCACATGATCAACCAACAAGAAGCATGAATTTACTCATAACACACGACAGAATAGCGAAACAATGAAACTGCCAAAACTACACCTCCCATTGGACAGCAAAGAGAGGAGGAGGAAGAAAGATCACTGTCTTCAATTACACCGGTGCCGGGGACAGGAAACCCGATCGCCGGAGGCCACAAGGCAGAAGAGACACTGGTTACACAAACTTATTACTTAATGATTAAACCTTCCACTAACTTAAGTTGCAATTATGCTCGAACAGGCAGTACACGACCTCCGATGGCAAGGATCCACACATCCGACCGCGCACGCGTCGCCATTGTACCCAACACGCCACGGTCACGTGACAACACGCTCTGTCACCGGAGTTCACGTCTTCTCTGCAACGTTGACGGGTAGTGACCGCTCCTTCATGTTAGGTGTCTCCTTTTTAAACTCCAGTGTTGTAACGGAGGACTTAAAGAAGCTTGTTAACGTCCCACCAAGGTGAAATGAACAGCAACTACTCGTGGGGCAATTCTGTATACAACCAACCCGCGGGGAGCTCTTCCATCAACTCCACCTATTCGTTAAACACAACCGACATACGTCACGTGGCGACTCGGTACAACCGACCACGCCTGGTCCGCGCTGGCGAGCCACACTGCCTTCCCGTGTCCACCAGACTCTCTCAGCCCACGCCCCTACTTCCGCGCCACCACACGAGGTTACCGCCGGTCAAAGATCTCACTTCCTCCATAGCAGTTTCCCGGAAGCAAAACGCAGATATCGATAGCAGAGGGAAGAGACAACCAAGCATCCACTTAACGACAGACAACATATCAAACAAACATGTCACGCGAAGAAAAGAAAAACCAATGCAATCTAAACACAAGGTGTAGCACGAGTCGATACACGGCTCAGTGTCTATAACTCCTTCTGAAGAAAATACAGAAATGAAGTGAAAATATAGAACTATAGTATATTATAAAGATTGAGACTATTCAGCTTAAAAGACCAGATTGAGGTGAGATTGCTGACAGCTGTGTGTGCTTGCCTTATCCAGCTTGCAGTGATGTGAAATTCTGCAGTGGGGATCGGGACTGCTCTGCTCACACGACCGGACTCCACCAATTACATTGTACATGAAACACACACACAACATGTGGATTAGTACATGCACATATATATATATATATATATATATATATATATATATATATATATATATATATATATATATATATACGACAATTTTAATTGTTGGCAGTCGTGTAATAAGACGTCATTTTATTATACGTTCATTTAATTTATTTATAAGAAATTTTGTTTAAGAAAATTCTCTGCTTCTTATTTATTTTTTATATTTTTAGTTATGATTTCCAGTGGTTTTAGCTACAGTCTTTTAACAGCTAAAGAATACAAGTCTTCGGTTTTAAATACCACAGGAGAGCTAGATATATGTCCCGCAACGTCGATCTCGCTGATAGTCCTCGTCAGAACTGCTCCACCTGAGATCTCTAAAATGTTTATTTCGCTATGAAGATCGTTCAGCACAACTAGGTGCTATGTTGTATGACGCGTATGGATTGATGTGTCTAACTTTTTTATCAACGAAAAGTTTTCTCTCGAAGAATATTGACCGTGAAAAGATCCAGGCTCCACTATCATTCCACACTGCACCTCCGATCGATCTTCGTCACGTGATATCTGAAGAAAGTTTATCAAATCTTTTATAAATCGATAAATACACACCTTGAATGCGTATTATTTTCTTCAATTTGTTTATTGTGCCATCGACTAACTAAACATTCACAACGGAGCTTAATAGCGTCGCACAACAATAGCAAAATCTCTCCAACATAAAACACGTCTGATCTCTGTAATCGATTCACACCGAGTCCTCAAATATAAATACGTGGTTACTTATTTCAGAGAAATGCGTCCGTAGCACGGAATGTCCAATTCTCGCAGGCAGATTATAATACTGTCGGCATTAACAATTCGCCACAGCTGTGTAACAAATGGTGCCTTTGTTTGGAGCGTTTCTCTGCATTCACAAAGAATGTGTTGGCCGCAGAGAGGGAAGACTGAACAGCCTGCGATGTCAGTTCATCAGTTACACGCATCAATATAAGTTTTGCATCACCGCGGTTCCCACAACTTCTGAAGATAGACGTTGACTGTGGATATTGTGCCACAGACACAGTCCCTTTGACTGTTCAGAGATGTCACTACCCGCCCAAAGATGTAAACAACTATGTGTGAGCAGTGCCTATTAGACAGAGTCGGTCAACAGACGATCAGTTCCAGTCATTCCACCAGAAAGGAGGTACACGGCTCGTGTTGTCTGTAGTTCAACCATGCCTAGGCGGTCCGCATTTCTTCACCAGATCATTGTAACTTCGTGCCAGGAAGGGCTCTCAACAAGGAAAGTGTCCAGGCGTCTCGGAGTGAACCATAGTGGTGCTGTTCGGACATGGACGACACAGAGAGACAGGACCTGTCGATGACATGCCTCTCTCAGGCCGCCCATGGTCAACTACTGCAGTGGATGACCCCTGCCTATGGATTATGGCTCGGAGGAACCCCACGTTTCAGGCAAATGCCGGGATGGTTCCTTTGAAAGGGCACGGCCGATTTCCTTCCCCATCCTTCCCTAACTCGAGCTTGTGCTCCGTCTCTAATGACCTCGTTGTCGACGGGACGTTAAAAAAACACTAACCTAACTCGGAGGAACCCTACCAGCAACGCCACCATGTTGAATAATGCTTTTCGTGTAGCCACAGGACGTCGTGTTATGACTCAAACTGTGTGCAGTAGGCTGCATGATGAGCAACTTCACTCCCGACGTCCATGGCGAGGTCTATCTTTGCAACCACGACACCATGCAGCGGGGTAGAGTTGGCCCAACAACATGCCGAATGGACCGCTCAGGATTTCCATTACGTTGTTCTCAGCGATAAGTGTCGCATATACCTTCAACCAGACAGTCGTCGGAGACGTGTTTGGAGGCAGCCCGGTCAGGCTGAACGCCTTAGACATACTATCCAACGAGTGCAGCAAGGTGGAAGTTCCCTGCTGTTTTGGGGTGGCATTATGTGGTGCCAACGTACACCGATGGTGGTCATGGGAATCGCCGTAACGGTTGTACGATACCTGAATGCTATCCTCCGACCGATAGTGCAACGATATAGGCAGCATACTGGCGAGACATTCGTCTTCATGGACGACAATTCGCGCCCCCATAGTGCACATCTTGTGAATGACTTCCTTCGGGATAATTACAACGCTAGACTAGAATGGCCAGCATGTTCTCCAGACATGAACCCTGTGGAACATGTCTGGGACAGATTGAAAAGGGCCGTTTATGGACGACGTGACCCACCAAACACTCTGAGAGATCTATGCCGAATCGCCAGTGAGGAGTGGGACAACCTCGACCAACTGTGACTAGATGAACTTGTGGATAGCATGCCACGATGAATAGAGGCATGCTTCAATGCAGGTGGACGTGGTACAGGGTGTTAGAGGTACTGGTGTGTACAGCAGTCTGGTCCAGCACCTCTCAAGGTATCGCTGTATGGTGGTACAACATGCAATGTGTGGTTTTCATGTCCAATAAAAAGGGCGGAAGTGATGTTTATGTTGATCTCTATTCCAATTCTCTGTACATGTTCTCTAACTCCCGGAACCGAGGTGATGCAAAACCTTTGTACATGCAGGACGCTGTTCAAGTATCTTGGGATTCCCTGTCGACCATTCCTGTCATCGCCCCATCACTCCCAAATGGAATCTGCGGTCAAAGACTCATTTAAAAGAAACTGCCCCATGAACTCGGTGAATTCTTGATGGAAAAATTATTTCTACTTTCTAAACACATTTTTAAAAACTTATTACAAAGTCTTGAAACATTATGCAGCTTTCACTCTGAATAAGCTCCCAGCAGAACTGAAACGTTTGGGTGATAAACTCCAGAGTTCCAAGTCTCGTAAGCTGATATGGTGTCATGAGGGACAGTGGCTGTATTCTGTGCAGGAACTTTTCGCAGCAGTTTTCAGTCATACACAACAGTCTTTATTTATATACATTAGTGGTGTCTCCTAAACTCAGTTTGGGAATTGCGAAGTTATAGAACTAATTAGAATACAAGCGCATTTTTGTAATGAACATTAATGAAAAAAATTTTGTTTGAATAATGAAGAAATGTAATATTAATTTTGGAAAATAAATCAATGGGAAAAACTTTACTACACAACAAGAAATACGACATACTCTTTTCATATGCTCGTTGGAGTGTTCATTTTTGCTGTGAGTTTTTCTAAGCTGAAACGTTGCCGTGACGGACAGTGGCTACATTCTGCGCAGAAATTTTTTGCAATGGTTTTCAGTCATACACGATAGTGTTTATCACATACATCAGTGGTGTCTCCTAAACTCACTTTGGGAATTGCGAAGTTATAGAACTAATTCGAAGACAAGCGCATTTTTGTGATGAACATTTATGAAAATTTTTTGTTTCAATAATGAATAAATGTAATATTTATTTTGGAAAATAAATCAATGGACAAAACTTTACTTCACAACAAGAAATACGACGTACTCTTTTCATATGCTCGTTGGAGAGTTCATTTCTGCTGTGAGTTTTATGATTTACGTCCGATAACCGGTTAGTGCAGTTCTCGAAAGTTAAGTTAGAGGTCTATCATTTGATTGAGATCCATATTTAGAATGAATAAGCTTTAGTGTTGAGCGCAGTGATTCACACACAAAGGTGATCGCACTAATTCGCGCGTTATATTCAGTTCCGTACAGCAAACAGTCATACAAGCAGTTTGGGCAGCATATGAAAATGAGTCGGTAAAAAGGGTAGAGTGTTTCAGATGTTGCTGTGTGCACGTTGATGAACACTTGAACTGGAAGAAACATATTAATGAGCTCCTCAAACAATTACGATCAGCTACTTTCGCCCTTTGTGCAGTTGGTATTCCCGTAAGCAAGCGAGTCGATTTCTCAAAAATATTTTACACATTTCCAGTAAATTGTGCCTTGTGGATTAATTTTATGGAGTAACTCATCACTTAGAATGAAAGTACTGACTGGACAAAAGCGAGCTGTACGAATGATAAGTGGTAATCACCCGCAGTTTCTTTTAGAGACTTGTACAAGAATCAAGCATTGTAACTGCACCTTGGCTAATCCCTCACAATTTGAGGTGACAGGATGATCTTTATTATTCGTTATTAAAACTGTCAGTGGCTCACAAACGAATTAAAGATCGATTAAAATTTTTTTTGATCATTTGCCCAATAACACAAAACGTCGGACAGATAGTAAAGCAGATTTAAAACTTGTCCAAAAATCATTTCTTCTGGACACCTCCTTCGATTCGACAAACAATTTCTTACGAACCAGCAGCATGCTGCGGGAGAAAATAGAATCGCAACTTATTTTATGGTTGAAATGAATGTTTGTCCGTCAAAAGTTGCGTTTACAAGTGTCTTTTTTTAATTTCTTGATGGCGACTAGTTTCGGACACCTGTGTCGATTTTCAAACCCTCCGTATCGTAGGTGCAAGTATATAGGTGATAGCCTATGTACAAAAACTGCCTCTGCAGCGAATGATCAAAGCGGCACTATGACCAACTCAGCAACAGCAGACCACACAGCACGGACATTAGTGGCGGCCGTAGTGCCGGCGTTGCCACACTGGTAGTACGGATTGTTTGAAAACGGACTCAGATGTCAGAAACTAGTCAGCACCAAGAAATAAAATACGATACTTCTCAGTGTAACTTGTGACGGAGCTACGACCATTTACTTCAAGAGGATTTTTTTTAAAAAAACAGGTAGCAATTAAAAAATAAAAAATTACCTAGTCTGAATTGTAGATGCACTAAAAGCACTGAAAAATATGTCCATTAATGTTAAATTTAAACCACTGTGCCATTTAGGAATGTAACACGTTCCAAGCTTAACATTCTTTTGGAACGGCTAGCTTCTGGAGCCTTCTTTCGAAATTTACCATATCAATAACCTCTTTGTTTCCGTCCTGGTCATCTTTCGACGTCTTGAACTTCTAGCAACTCCACCTCTGCAGCTGTTGAATCCTTTATCATTGACGGTGATACGGGACAGCCAAAGGCCATCCCAATGACGTCAACAGTGAAATGATCTTCCAGGTATGAAAGTGAAGTTTTAGACGTCTTCAAATCACTGAATCATCCTTCTACTCCTTCAGCGAAGTCAGATATTTAATACAGATAATCTTCTGTTATCACTTGAACTTCATGAGCGGGTTTCAGTAGTTTTTCTTTAGACATTTTAAAGGAGCTATATTTTTAGCTGGTTGATTTGGGGGAGGGGACGAAACAGCGAGGTCATCGTCCTCTCGGATTAGAGAAGTATGGAGAAGGGAATCGGCAGTGACCTGTCTAGGAAACCATCCCTAAATTTGCCTGGAGCGATTTAGAAAAATCACGGAAAACCCAAATCAGTATTGCCGGGTTTGAACCGTCGTCCTCCAGAAAATGGGTCCATTGTGCTAACCACTACACGGTCTTACGTTGTCGTTCCGGAACAGTCTTGATTTGTGTAGAAGAGCATTAAAGTATTACCAAGTCGACAAGAGGCCAATACCTATGTGGCTAACTAGATGCGCTGTAGCCATGGGTGCTATATAACATTGTAACCCTTTTTCGTATTTTAAATTTTTACAGGCCTTTACGTTGGTTTTCAGATTTTTATCAGAGTTCCTTAAATTGTATAGTGACTCATTCCAAGACACGAAATTTTTCTTCACCAGATCCGTCAGAACTTAATAATAAAGTACAAAATTCAGTAGTTCGTGTTCTTACGAACAGTTGTACGTGAATTTCAAAGCAAAGCGACTTTCATATGGCCTGTCAAATGAGCAAGTGTCGGTATTCCTGCAAGTGAGAGTCATATTTCTGCGAGTATACGAAGTTTTCACCACACTGCTATCAATGCTGTCCCCGCACATGGATAGACTCTGCAAGATATGGAGATGTGTCGTCCAGACATACTGTACTTCAAGTTGGGTTGGTTGGGTTGTGTGGGGGAGGAGACCAAACAGCGAGGTCATCGGTCTCATTGGTTTAGGGAAGGATGTGGAAGGAAGTCGCCGTGCCCTTTCAAAGGCACCATCCCGGCGTTTGCCTGGAGCGATTCAGGGAAACCTATATCAGGATGGCTGGACGCGGGATTGAACCGTCGTCCTCCCGAACGCAAGTCCAGTTTGCTAGCCACTGCGCCACCTCGCTCGGTACTTCAAGTGTTACCAACGAAGTACGACCTTTGTTAGAAAACTTCAGAGCCTTGATCTCGCGTGCTACACACACACACGGGTCACTCACACGATTTACAACACTCAACAAGTACAGGGTGATCAAAAAGTCAGTATAAATTTGAAAACTTAATAAACCACGGAATAATGTAGATAGAGAGGTAAAAATTGACACACATGCTTGGAATGACATGGGGTTTTATTAGAACAAAAAAACAAATTTCACAAAATGTCCGACAGATGGCGCTGGACAGCAAAACTGCTACCGTGACGGGTGAGAGGTACGCCGATATGTTACAGAAACGCATCATCCCCAGCCTGGCTGATAACCACCTGATGGAACGTACAATGTTTATGCAGGATGGCGCTCCACCCCATATTGCGAGACGCGTGAAAGATCTCTTGCGGGCGTCGTTTGGTGATGATCGTGTGCTCAGCCGCCACCTTCGTCATGCTTGGCCTTCCAGGTCCCCAGACCTCAGTCCGTGCGATTATTGGCTTTAGGGTTACCTGAAGTCGCAAGTGTATCGTGATCGACCGACATCTCTAGGGATGCTGAAAGACAACATCCGACGCCAATGCCTCACCATAACTCCGGACATGCTTTACAGTGCTGTTCACAACATTATTCTTCGACTACAGCTATTTTTGACGAATGATGGTGGATATATTGAGCATTTCCTGTAGATAACATCGTCTTTGTTTTGTCTTACTTTGTTATGCTAATTATTGCTATTCTGATCAGATGAAGCGCCATCTGTCGGACATTTTTTGAACATTTCTATTTTTTTGGTTCTAATAAAACCCCATGTCATTCCAAGCATGTGTGTCAATTTATACCTCTGTAGCTACATTGTTCCGTGATGTATTCAGTTTTCAAATTTATACTGACCTTTTGATCACCCGGTATAATGAGATGATGGGAGTTATGTCTCAGTCGGTACGGTAGTCTACAGGGAAGCAGAAAATCGAACACGTAGCTATCATGGGTCAGCTGTCTCATCACAGGGATATTGTTTGCGTCTGTACCTCTACGACCGTACACAACAGAATTATGAAAATTAAACTGTCATCGTAAACAAAAGAATCATTTATTATTGTTAGAAGATTTTTTTAGGATTTCGTACCTCAGTCGCTAAAAATGGAACCGTTATAGAATCACTCGTTGTTCGTCTGCCTGTTAAGATCGCTTTTTCTTAGGGACGAGTAGCAGTATGAAGTTGAAATTTGTGTCAGATACTAAGGTCTGCTGTTCCTTGGCAGAGGTTCTAAGTCAGTGCATTCAAAAGATACGGTCGTTTATGTCCTTCATTTAAACTCACTCACCAAAACCTTTAGTGTACTTCCCGTTTATCTAGAACATTTATAGATATCTTCAACTTTTCAGTTGCTGTCAGACGGTCCATAAGTAAAAATTATAAATATACCGTAATATTTACACATATTAAATTTTGATACTCTCAGACCTACTAAGCAAAACCTGTGAGAACATGCAGGTCTCAAGGTAAAGCACGTGCCTGGCAACCGAGAGGGCACAGGATAGAATCTCGGTCAGACCACTGATTTTTTCAGTATTCGTCTTAACCAAGCGTTCACATCTCAATTACGTGAGGAGTCGCTCCAAACAAGACGTGGTTCGGATCCAACGCTAAACTTTAGGTCCTTATTCCCCAGTTGAATAACTGGCGTCGGTTAGGGACAAGCAAGTCCCCGAAGTTACGTCAAATACAAAAACTTGCACCGAGCTACAGAGCCAAACGGAATTATTATTATTATATTTCTTTCCTTTCTCAGAAGTTATGTCTGGTTAAAAATGGAAAGTGACGCGGACCTTGATCACGCGTGACTTCCTTTTAATTGTACAGTATATGTTACATTGCATTTAGGAACTTTCGGGAAATTGAACATGTATCAATAATTACAGATTTCTGTAGTTGTATACATACATTTGGATATAGCTGTATTGCGCTGATGTACTGGTGGATATTGTGTGGTATGACTCCTGTAGTTGACAGTATAATTGGTATAATGTCAACTTTATCCTGATGCTACATGTCCTTGATTTCCTCAGCCAGTTGGATGTATTTTTCAATTTTTTCTCCTGTTTTCTTCTGTATATTTGTTGTATTTGGTATGGATATTTCGATTAGTTGTGTTAATTTCTTCTTTTTATTGGTACATATGATGTTAGGTTTGTTATGTGGTGTTGTTTTATCTGTTATAATGGTTCTGTTCCAGTATAATTTGTATTCATCATTCTCCAGTACATTTTGTGGTGCATATTTGTACGTGGGAACGTGTTGTTTTATTAGTTTATGTTGTATGGCAAGTTGTTGATGTATTATTTTTGCTACATTGTCATGTCTTCTGGGGTATTCTGTATTTGCTAGTATTGTACATCCGCTTGTGATGTGATCTACTGTTTCTATTTGTTGTTTGCAAAGTCTGCATTTATCTGTTGTGGTATTGGGATCATTAACAATATGCTTGCTGTAATATCTGGTGTTTATTGTTTGATCCTGTATTGCAATCATGAATCCTTCCGTCTCACTGTATATATTGCCTTTTCTTAGACAGGTGTTGGATGCGTCTTGATCGATGTGTGGCTGTGTTAGATGATACGGGTGCTTGCCATGTAGTGTTTCCTTTTTCCAATTTACTTTCTTCGTATCTGTTGATGTTATGTGATCTAAAGGGTTGTTGAAGTGGTTATGAAATTGCAAGGGTGTAGCCGATGTATTTATATGAGTGATTGCTTTGTGTATTCTACTAGTTTCTGCTCAATCTATAATGAATTTTGTTAAATTGTCTACCAGTCCATAATATAGGTTTTTATGTCGGTAAATCCCCTTCCTCCTTCCTTTCTGCTTAATGTGAATCTTTCTGTTGCTGAATGTGTGTGATGTATTCTATATTTGTGGCATTGTGATCGTGTAAGTGTATTGAGTGCTTCTGGGTCTGTGTTACTCCATTTCACTACTCCAAATGAGTAGGTCAATATTGGTATAGCATAAGTATTTATAGCTTTTGTCTTGTTTCTTGCTGTCAGTTCTGTTTTCAGTATTTTTGTTAGTCTTTCTCTATATTTTTCTTTTAGTTCTTCTTTAATATTTGTATTATCTAATCCTATTTTTTGTCTGTATCCTAGATATTTATAGGCATCTGTTTTTTCCATCGCTTCTATGCAGTCACTGTGGTTATCCAATAAGTAATCTTCTTGTTTAGAGTGTTTTCCTTTGACTATGCTATTTTTCTTACATTTGTCTGTTCCAAAGCCATATTTATGTCATTGCTGAATACTTTTGTTATCTTTAGTAATTGGTTGAGTTGTTGATTTGTTGCTGCCAGTAGTTTTAGATCATCCATGTATAGCAAATGTGTGATTTTGTGTTGGTATGTTCCAGTAATATTGTATCCATAATTTGTATTATTTAGGATGTTGGATAGTGGGTTCAGAGCAAGGCAGAACCAGAAAGGACTTAATGAGTCTCCTTGGTATATTCCACGCTTAATCTGTATTGGCTGTGATGTGATATTATTTGAATTTGTTTGAATATTAAGTGTGGTTTTCAAATTTTTCATTACTATGTTTAGGAACTGTATCAATTTAGGATCTACTTTGTATATTTCCAATATTTGTAGTAACCATGAGTGGGGTACACTATCAAAAGCTTTTTCGTAATCAATGTATACGTAGTGTAGCGACCTTTGTTTAGTTTTAGCTTGATATGTCACCTCTGCATCTATTATCAGTTGCTCTTTACATCCTCATGCTCCTTTGCAACAGCCTTTTTGTTCTTCATTTATAATTTTGTTCTGTGTTGTATGTGTCATTAATTTCTGTGTAATGACTGTAGTTAATATTTTGTATATTGTTGGTTGGCATGTTATGGGGCGATATTTAGCTGGGTTTGCTGTATCTGCTTGATCTTTAGGTTTCAGATAAGTTATTCCATGTGTAAGTGTATCAGGGAATGTGTATGGGTCTGCACTGTAACTGTTAAATAATTTAGTTGGATGCGAATGTGTTGAGGTGAACTTCTTTAGCCAGAAATTTGTTAGTTTATCTTTTCCAGGGGCTTTCCAATTGTGGGTAGAATTAATTGCTCGGGTGATTTCATGTTGCAAAATTATCACTTCAGGCATTTGAGGTATTATCTTGTATGTGTCTGTTTCTTCTTGTATCCACCGTGCATGTCTTTTATGTTGTACTGGGTTGGACCATATATTGCTCCAGAAGTGTTCCATGTCTGTTATGTTTGGTGGATTGTCTATTTTAATGTGTGTTATCTATTGTCTGGTAAAATTTCTTTTGGTTTGTGTTGAATGTTTGGTTTTGTTTCCTTCTATTTTCACTTTTTTTGTATCTTCTAAGTCGTTTGGCCAATGCTTGTAATTTCTGCTTCTTTTCATTTAATTGCTTTATCGCTTCTTGTTGTGAGATTTTGCCTAACCTTTTCCGTTTTTTGTCCGATATTTCATTTCTTATAAGTTGTGTTAGCTGTCAGATGTCTTTTCTCAGTTTTTCTATTCTGATCTGTAGCCTGTGTTGCCATGCTTGTTTTGTGGGTTTCTTCCGTGTGTTGGTTGGTTCTGATCTCTGCCTAGTGTGTATATTTAGTGTAGTGAGTGCTCCTATATAAACCAGTAGTTGTAACTCTTCCGTAGTTGTATTTTCATTTATTTTGTTGTGTATGATTGTGTTGATAGTTGTTATTGTTGTTTCGACTTGTGGGTTATTTGGTGGTATATGCAAGAATGGTCTAATGTCTGTGTTAGTGTCTTTGTACTCTATATATGTCAGCTGAAATTTTTCTTCTATATCTAGCATTTGTGTCACTTCATGTTCTATTTGGGCTTGTTCTGGTGGCTGTCTTAAGATTTCGTTTTCCTCTGATTGATTAATTGATGCGTGTTGTTCTTTGTTTGTTTGCTCTGGGATGTTTGAGTCCATTACTGTATTTTCTTCTTCTTCTGATTGCACATTATTTTGTTCCAATATTTGTTACTATTACTATTATTGAGCAAGCAGTAAAGGAAACAAAAGAAAAATTTAGAGGAGGTATTAAAATCCGGGGAGAAGAAATAATAACTTTGAGGTTCGCCGATGACATTGTAATTCTGTCAGAGACAGCAAAGGACTTGGAAGAGCAGTTGAACGGAATGGACAGTGTCTTGAAAGGAGGATATAAGATGAACATCAACAAAAGTAAAACGAGGATAATGGAATGTAGTCGAATTAAGTCGGGTGATGCTGAGGGAATTAGATTAGGAAATGAGACACTTAAAGTAGTAAAGAAGGTTTGCTATTTGGGCAGTAAAATAACTGATGATGGTCGATGTAGAGAGGATATAAAATTTAGACTGGCAATGGCAAGGAAAGCGTTTCTGAAGAACAGAAGTTTGTTAACATCGAGTATAGATTTAAGTGTCAGGAAGTAGTTTCTGAAAGTATTCGTATGGAGTGTAGTCATGTATGGAAGCGAAACATGGACAATAAATAGTTTGGACAAGAAGAGAATAGAAGATTTCGAAATGTGGTGCTAGAGAAAAATGTTGAAGATTAGGTGGGTACATCACGTAACTAATGAGGAGGTATTGAAAAGGGTTGAGGAGAAGTTTGTGGCACAACTTGACTAGAAGAAGGGATATATTGGTAGGACATGTCCTGAGGCATCAAAGGATCACAAATTTAGCATTGGAGGGCAGTGTGGAGGGTAAAAATCGTAGAGAGAGATCAAGAGATGAATACACTAAGCAGATTCAGAAGGATGTAGGTTGCAGTAGGTACTGGGAGATGAAGGAGCTTGCACAGGATAGATTAGCATGGAGAGCTGCATCAAACCAGTCTCAGGACTGAAGACCACAACAACAACAACTATTATTATTATTATTATTATTATCTACATACATAATTTGATTTGTACGGAATTTTCAGAGAGCGAGGCTTACTCGGCTTTGTTCGGCATTTTGTTAGACTTTAGATGTTCTCTGAAGGCAGAAACGTACAGAGGAAAGGTGGTTGCGTGAGATGAACACATAGGTCACAATTTTGACACCGGTGTACCATTGAGGAACAGAGACAGTGAAAGAGAAGCAACACACAATGTTCTTGTTCTTGCTGAAGCTGATGGTAGGCTTCTCAAACATTCATTGTGAAGTGTTTGGAACCCACTGTCCCCTACAGTGATAAATGTATCGTTAATTGTTGAACATTTAAATATTTTATTCCAAGTGAGATCCGCATCCACCTTTTTTTCTGCAAATGGCGAAACCATTTTTCCATCTTGGTTGCAGCACGTCGCTATTTTTTGTTATTGTACTTCATCAATTCGTTCGGCACCTTGGCCATTTTCAAGTAGCACTTTTAGCTTTAAGTATGCATAAATTAAGTACGTGTATTAGCAGTAAATTTATTATGAGCTGTTGAAAAGTGTGTTATGAACAATAGTAAACTTGTAAGCTGACAGAAGATCATACGAAAGGCATAAATAAGAAAAGAATCCATTTCTCATCGGTAAAAAGTCCAAGCGTTTACCTCGAGAAACAATCGAAATTGAGCGTTTGCAAATATGAATGTACTTTTTTGGCTCTACGTGATCATTTCCGTCACCGTTCCACGTTTCCTCCTGGGAAACCCTGCAAGTCTTGTCAACCTTCCTGGCGTTTTCATAATGTCAATCCTGACTGTGTGTCCAGTGAAATATGTCTGAAAGCACGTGACAGCAGAACAGTACTTCGAATTTAGTTCCTAGCCATTACAGTACAGAGTGAGATGTATGATAGTGATCAAAAGTTGTTGCTACAACATACATTAGCAACTATAATATAATGCAGTATAGAGTATACAAATTATAGTGAGCTACACATAATACATATCAAGTTTCGAATAATTTTTACTCCTCTACAAATGTAGGAACCAATGTAGGAGCCGACTGGCCATTGATACTTGTCATTCTAATCGATCACAAATTTTACTTTTCTTCTCTTGGTTGCGTCTAAGCTGCTCTTGAAGCTATGTTTTAAAATGGCACAAAACAACATGATTTTTCCTTTGACGCCATTTGTCAACGACAACGATATTGAGGTGCGATGAAAATACTTGGAGCTCAGAAAACAGAGACTTACTAGAGGGACAATAATTCTCCGGGGGGCTGAATATACAGGTTGAGTCACCTAACATTACCGCTGGATATATTTCGTAAACCACATCAAATACTGACGAATCGATTCCACAGACCGAACGTGAGGAGAGGTGCTAGTGTAATTGGTTAATACAAACCATAAAAAAATGCACGGAAGTATGTTTTTTAACACAAACCTACGTTTTTTAAAATGGAACCCCGTTAGTTTTGTTAGCACATCTGAACATATAAACAAATGCATAATCAGCGCCGTTTGTTGCATTGTAAAATGTTAATTACATCCGGAGATATTGTAGTCTAAAGTTGACGCTTGAGTACCACTCCTCCGCAGTTCGATCGTGTGTATCGGAGAGCACCGAATTACGTAGGGATCCAAAGGGAACGTGATGGACGTTAGGTACAGAAGAAACTGGAACAGCACATTACGTCCACATGCTAACACCTTTTTATTGGTCTTTTTCACTGACGCACATGTACATTACCATGAGGGGTGAGGCACACGTTCGACGGGCGTTTCATAGGACGTGGAGGACGCATAAATTGGCCAGCCCGTTCTCCTGATCTGACACCTCTGGACTTCTTTCTGTGGGGTACGTTAAAGGAGAATGTGTAACGTGATGTGCCTACAACCCCAGAGGATATGAAACAACGTATTGTGGCAGCCTGCGACGACATTACACCAGATGTACTGCGGCGTGTACGACATTCATTACGCCAGAGATTGCAATTGTGTGCAGCAAATGATGGCCACCACATTGAACATCTACTGGCCTGACATGTCGGGACACACTCTATTCCACTCCGTAATTGAAAACGGAAACCACGTGTGTACGTGTACCTCACCCCTCATGGTAATGTACATGTGCGTCAGTGAAAAAGACCAATAAAAAGGTGTTAGCATGTGGACGTAATGTGCTGTTCCAGTCTATTCTGTACCTAAGGTCCATCACCGTTCCATTTGGATCCCTACGTAATTCGGTACTCAAGCGTCAACTTTAGGTTACAATATCTCCGGATGTAATTAACATTTTACAATGCAACAAACGGCACTGATTACGTATTTGTTTATAAGTTCAGATGTGCTAACAAAACCAACGGGGTTCCATTTAAAAAAAAGTTGGTTTGTGTTAAAAAACATACTTCCGTGCATTTTGTATGGTTTGTATTAACCAATTACACTAGCCCCTCTCCTCACATTCGGTCTGTGGAATCGATTCGTGAGTATTTGATGTAGTTTACGAAATATATCCAGCGGTAACGTTAGGTGACTCACCCTGTATAGTGTATATACAGCGAACTACGCTCATAAGCAGTATGTGAGCACTGACAGGAGGTCCAAGAGTCTTGTGTACATACACTGATAAGCCAGAACGCTATGACTATCGACCTATACTATCGATACAAAAGCTTCCAGGCGATAGCAGCGTCACCTGCCGAGAAATGACACACGCACGGCGCGCGCAGTATTAGTGAGCGTGTTGTCCGAGTGTAGAATGGGGAAGGCGCGCGATCTATCGGAGTTTCACCGAGGTCAGATTGTGACGGTTCGGAGGTTCGGCACGAGCATTTCATAAACCGCACGACTTGTCTCGTATTCGAGGAGTGTTGTGGTGATTGTCTTCAACATGTGGCAAAACCAAGGTGAAACTTCGTCCAGACGTCATGGGGTTGTGGGCGAGCCCTCATTATAGGTCTACATCTACATGGATACTCTACAAATCACATTTAAGTGCTTGGCAGAGTGTTCACCGAACCACCTTCACAATTCTCTATTATTCCAATCTCGTATAGCGCACGGAAAGAACGAGCACCTACAGGGTGTTACAAAAAGGTACGGCCAAACTTTCGGGAAACATTCCTCACACACAAATAAAGAAAAGATATTATGTGGACATGTGGCCGGAAACGCTTAATTTCCATGTTAGAGCTCATTTTAGTTTCGTCAGTATGTACTGTACTTCCTCGATTCTGATGATCAAATTGTAAATTTTCACAAGCAACATGTGGGGGCTGACGAGAATTCGCCCGCACTTGTGCAATCACGTCATCAACACAGATTTTCTGTGAACGTTTGGGCAGGCATTGTTGGTGATGTCTTGATTGGGCCCCATGTTCTTCCACCTACGCTCAATGGAGCACGTTATCATGATTTCATATGGGATACTCTACCTGTCCTGCTAGAACATGTGCCTTTACAAGTACGACACAACATGTAGTTCATGCACGATGGAGCTCCTGCACATTTCAGTCGAAGTGTTCGTACGCTTCTCAACAACAGATTCGGTGACCGATGGATTGGTAGAGGCGGACCAATTCCATGGCCTCCACGATTTCCTGACCTCAACCCTCTTGACTTTCATTTATGGGGGCTTTTGAAAGCTCTTGTCTACACAACCCCGGTACCAAATGTAGAGACTCTTCGTGCTTGTATTGTGGACGGCTGTGGTACAATACGCCATTCTCCAGGGCTGCATCAGCGCATCAGGGATTCCATGCCACGGAGGGTGGATGCATGTATCCTCGCTGACGGCGGACATTTTGAGCATTTCCTGTAACAAAGTGTTTGAAGTCACGCTGGTGCGTTCTGTTGCTGTGTGTTTCTATTCCATGATTAATGTGATTTGAAGAATAGTAATAAAATGAGCTCTAACATGGAAAGTAAGCGTTTCCGGACACATGTCCACATAACATATTTTCTTTCTTGGTGTGTAAGGAATGTTTCCTGAAAGTTTGGCCGTACCTTTTTGTAACACCCTGTATATCTTTCCGTACGAGCTCTGATTTCCCTTATTTTATCGTGGTGATCGTTCCACCCTATGTAGGTCGGTGTCAACAAAATTTTTTCACATTCGGAGGAGAAAGTTGGTGATTGGAATTTCGTGAGAAGATTCCGTCGCAACGAAAATCGCCTTTCTTTTAATGATTTCCAGCCCAAATCCTGTATCATTTCTGTGACACACTCTCTCATCTTTCGCGATAATACAAAACGTGCTGTCTTTCTTTGAACTTTTTCGATGTACTCCGTCAGTCCTACCTGGCAAGGATCCCACGCCGCGAAGCAGTATTCTAAAAGAGGACGGACAAGCGTAGTGTAGGTAGTCTCGTTAGTAGGTCTGTTACATTTTCTAAGTGTCCTGCCAATAAAACGCAGCCTTTGGTTAGCCTTCCCCACAACATTTTCTGTGTGTTCTTTCCAATTTAAGTTGTTCGTAATTGTAATACCTAGGTATTTAGTTGACTTTACCGCTTTTAGATTAGACTGATTTATCGTGTAACCGAAGTTTAACGAGTTCCTTTTAGTGCTCTTGTGGATGACCTCACACTTTTCGTTATTTAGCGTCAACTACCACTTTTCGCACCATTCAGATATTTTTTTCTAAATCGTCTTGCAGTTTGTTTTGATCTTCTGATGACTTTATTAGTCGATAAACGACAGCGTCATCTGCAAACAACCGAAGACGGCTGCTCAGATTGTCTTCCAAATCGTTTATATAGATAAGGAGCAGCAAAGGGCCTATAACAGTACCCTGGGGAACGCCAGAAATCACTTCTGTTTTACTCGATGACTTTCCGTCAATTACTACGAACTGTGACCTCTCTGACAGGAAATTGCAAATCCAGTCACATAATTGAGCCGATATTCCATAAGCACGCAATTTTACTACGAGCCGCTTGTGTGGTACAGTGTCAAAAGCCTTCTGAAAATACAGGAATAGAGAATCGATCTGAAATCCCTTGTCAATAGCACTCAGCACTTCATGTGAATAAAGAGCTAGTTGTGTTTCACAGGAACGATATTTTCTAAACACATGTTGACTGTGCGTCAATAGACCGTTTTCTTCGAGGTAATTAATAATGCTCGAACACAATATATGTTCTAAAATCCTGCTGCTTATCGACATTAACGATATGGGCCTGTAATTTAGTGGATTACTCCTACTACCTTTCTTGAATATTCGTGTGACCTGTGCAACTTTCCAGTCTTTGGGTACCGATCTTTGGTTCAAATGGCTCTGAGCACTATGGGACTCAACTGCTGTGGTCATCAGTCCCCTAGAACTTAGAACTACTTAAACCTAACTAACCTAAGGACATCACACACAGCCATGCCCGAGGCAGGAATCGAACCTGCGACCGTAGCAGTCGCACGGTTCCGGACTGCGCCCCTAGAACCGCGAGACTACCGCGGCCGGCCGTACCGATCTTTCTCGAGCGAACGGTTGTATATGATTGTTATGTGGTGTCACTGCCAGACACCACACTTCCTAGGTGGTAGCTTAAATCGGCCGCGGTCCATTAGTACATGTCGGACCCGCGTGTCGCCACTGTGTGATCGCAGACCGAGCGCCACCACACGGCAGGTCTCGAGAGACGTACGAGAACTCGCCCCAGTTGTACGACGACGTTGCTAGCGACTATACTGACGAAGCCTTTGCTCTCATTTGCCGAGAGACAGTTAGAATAGCCTTCAGCTAAGTTAATGGCTACGACTTAGCAAGGCGCCAATTGTCACAGTGCATGTATCTTACGAGTCTCATTTGTATAGTCAAGAGAGATGTACCAAAGGAAGCATTAAAAGTTAAGTATATTCCAAAGCTACGTATTTTCTTTATAGTATTCAATACGTATCCTGTTCCAGACTTGACGCCAGTCGGCGTGTGTGTACGCGTGCCTTTCGGCTTCCTCCTCAGTGTGGCGTGACTAGCTTGTTACGCCACAACATGTTAAGTATGGAGCTAATGCATGAGCATACTCCGAAAGGAACCTAATTGGTATACAGTCTGGACCAGAACACGGGTGTCAGACGTCGTGGCTGGACAGACTGGTAAAGCAGGACAGGCGACCAACTGTGGCGCAACTAACATCAGATTTAATGCTGGGCAGAATAAAAATGTGTCTGAACACACAGTGCACCGAACACTCATGACAACAAGTCTCCGCAGCCAACGACCCATGCATGTGCCGATGTTGACACCACGACATCGGCCACTACGTCTGAAATGGGCACGTGACCATCGGCACAGGATGCTCGCGCTGTTCCAGAGCATTCCATGGTCTGATGAATCCCGGTACCTTCTTCAACATGCCGATGGGAGGGCGCGAATCCCTCGTCTTCCAGGGAAACGCCTATACTGCGCGACGGAGACAAGCTGGCGGTGGCTTCATTATGCCCTGGGAAACATTCACGCGGGCATCCACGCGTCCAGTGTAGCTCGTACAAGGCACCATGACGGCCACGGGGTATCGTACTCTGGTTGTAGACATCGTACACACCTCCATGACGATCAAGTTTCCCGAAGGCACTGGCGTTTTTGAAGAAGGTATTGTGTCATGTCACAAGATGAGTATGATGGAGTGGTTCGAGGAACGTACTGGCGATTCCAATTAATGTGCTGTCCCTCCCTCCACCTCCAACTCGCCAGATCTGAACCGTATCGAACACATCTGGGATGTGATTGAACGTGGCATCAGAGCTCATTGCCCCCATCCCCAGAATTTACGAAAACTGTGTAACTTGTGTGTGTAGGTGTTGTGCCAGTTTCTTCCAGTGACCTATCAAGGACTCGTTGCTTCCACACCATGACAGGTCGTCGCTCTTATCCATGCCAATTATAGACATACCAGCTATTAGGCAAGCGGTCATAACGTTCTGGCTGATCAGTGTATCTATCGCCTCTAGTTACAAAACTTAGTTTCGTGTTCAGACTTAAGGTTTGTAGTAAAAAGAGGAGAAACTACGGATGTTTCAGTATATAGGCTGTCCTTGCATCATAGCAATGGCAAGTATTATGAAAACTCTGAGACTTACGTTTTTCCCACGAATTGTTACATCGCGAAAACTTTGAGTCTGGAGTAACTATTTTCGGAAAGCAGGAGTGCAACGGGTTCAACATCAGAGGTTTATTCTACATTTTCATATGAATGCCCAAAAATGGAAAGCATCATCAGAATTATTTCTATCGTAACTCATTATTAAGAAAATGAGATAAAATACCAATGGATACCATCCTATTTATAATGCGTAGTAATACACACCGAGAAAGTTACGTCAATAACGCTAATGGAACCGTATGTAATATGAAAACTTTCTTTTAGAATGTCCTATAGCGCACAGTGAGAAAAAGGGTTGACAATGTGGTACACAACAGAGAGGTATGTAAGTAGCCTGTTTATATGTTTTATGTTGACAGCGCTAGAGACTGCATTAATATCACTGACAGCGCTCTGCACCCTCGCTAAGAGACTCTGTGGTTGGACAGACTCACAGTTGGAAGTTAATAGTTAGCAGTGATGAGGGTTAGTAGTGTTAGTGCAAGTGGACTATTTGGACGTGTGTCCTTCATGGAGATTTAGTGTTGGTTGGAAATGGATTGTAAAATGATGATTCATATATTTGCTAATGTTTAGATACTGCAATTATTGATGATTGTAAAATTTTTGAAACTGCATGTCACATGATTAAGGTAAAATATGTTAAATACATTCTTTTCTCTGCAACAAAATCTTTCCTTTGCTAACCAAATGCCTGTTAGTAGTTAGAGCCTATAGTAGTTAGAATCTTTTTATTTAGCTGGTTGTAGTTGCTGCTTGCTGTTATTGCTGTAGCTCATGTGATGAAGATTTTCTGTGACAAGTTTGTCATAAAAAGGTGTAGGTTATTGTTAGGATCTCTTCTAATTCAGGTCCATTCTATTGTGTTAATTATTTGCAGTCAGTTTCTGTTGCGTTTGTATATTGTGGGCAATAAATGAACAGGATTAGTCTGATTTGTCTTTCTCAGGGAAAATTCTGTAGGTCACGGTTTGAAATGAAATGATATAAACAAGTAAAGAGACAGTAGGTTCAGTTCCACTCAGTTGCAGTCAGAAAATTCATCTTGTGGTAAATACTAAGAAGTTTTACTCAGCAGTTTCAGAATTATATTAAGAAGTTTAACCTGGCGACCCTGCCTGGACACTTCCCTGGAATATTCTGATTTTCTTGTAGTTTGAATAATTAGTGCATGACTAGAAATTAGTTATTGTTTATTGCTAGCATGTAATTGCACATATGGAATTTCCTTTATAGTTGTAGTCTCTCATTGTTGTACTGTACTGTAATGAGCAAAGTAACTGTGGCATGCACATGGATTTGCACTAAGTATTTCAAAGTCGCGTTTGCAACTAATTAGATATTTATTATTTTCAGTGCTATTTAGTATGTCTTCGTATTTTCGCTTTTCAGGTTGTGTATATTTTGTGTTATCATGTGAAATAGTGTGATAATCATGAAAGTAAATTGAGAAATGACAGTGATGAATAGCATAGCTTGTTAGCACCACGTAGTATTGAAGTGACAAATATTCAAGACAATAATTTGGTAGTTGTGCATAGGGACACGGATCAGGCAGTACATAACACCATTGAAATGGAAACAATCATAAGTGAACAGGGAACTATTGTCGATCGATCGGTTAGTAACTGTTCAACTGACGAAAGTGTAATAACAGAAATAAATCTCGCAAATACCTTAGATTCAGGTTTTGTGTCATTACACTTTCCACACTTAAGTCAAGATACATTTCGTGATTTTAGAAATACGAATGTTGCCGATGCAAATGCATTGCCAAAAGGAAAATGGAACATGTTTCAGTCACTCATGCATTGTTATTGCAAGTAGTTAAAAATGAGAAACAAATACAGGAACAAATGGAACAAACAAAACAACAGCTCCCAAAGCTAGACACAATAGACAGAAAGCTTCAAAAGTTAGACTCAATGGTAGAAAATCAGGAAATGCAACAGCTCCAAAAATTTAACACAATGGAACAACCACTTGCACAAACACATGAAGATTTAACTGTTGAGACACCCGAAATCGAATCGAAATATCAAAAAGTTCCTGAAGACTTAAAAACACGAATTTGTTAGCGTTTTCGGCCTATGTTTTCACGATATGAAAACACATTACAGAATCATGAAGCAGCCATAAAAGAACTGCAGATTATTGTACATGAAACTCATGACACATTGTAGGCTAAAATTGACTCAGTTGCATCTACCGATACAGTCGCGCAACTTGTAAAGAATCAGGAAAACCTTATCAGTAGATACGATTATGACACAGAAGTCACATGGCGATAATACAGGGTATTTCGGACATATTGAAAGGAGTCGGCAAGGTGCACTGAACTCTGAGATGGAACCACCAAGGCGACGTAAGAAAGCCTGATTTGCGATTTGGCGTCACAATGACTTTCACTATAAGCTGTTCATCACAACACGTAAATTTAAAACATTCAAGAATTCTAGTGATGACATACATCCACAGGCTTGGCTTCATCAATTTTCTTATTGCTTTCCTCCTAATTTCTCATCAGAGTACAAAAAAATTATACCACATTTCTTGTGCATAACCGTTTATTGAGAAACAGTTTGCTTTCTGACTCAATCATTGCTATAAAATTTTTAATATCAAGTTACTATCACGCTTTGTCACATTTGGCATGCAACGATGTTCTGAAGTCAACTATCCAGTTAAGAACATATGGACCTTATTAAGACAGTAATTTTACGAGTTCTCTTTTACAGGGAACAGGCGATACGATCTTATTGAGTCTCAATTTTTACTTGTTAATCGCACGATTACGTCACGACTATAATGCTCACATTCTTGGAACATACACTGCTAATGAGGTTTTACTGCAACATATTGGTTTACTTGAAGAAACATTTTTTACTTAAAGTACTTTCTGAGATGTCATAGATGACTATGCTGTATCTGGTTTATGTCTGTTTCACAGTTTTCTGCGTTGTTCTGAAAAGTAAAACATGTTTTGGTAAAGACTTTTGTGGAATAGCTACAGTGAGACTTATTTTTGTAACACAACAATGAGTTACAGTACAGTACTTTCAAGGTCACAGCAATGAACGTAATAACTACGACATTTATACGCATAGCACTTTAATTCTGAATATGACAAGGTAAGTACATTGATTTTTGGAGAACTTATGAACGACGTTAACTACGACACTTGGCACATTTTTACCGCTAAGAAATGACATATTTCCTTACAGCAAGAAGTACAGATTAGTTCTACATGACATGCATTTGTGTGATTAATTTCTGCATTTTAGAAATATTTTGAAACTACAACGATACAGAGAAGGATTTCGGTGATACATTTCATTCTGCAGTTTTAATCTGTAAGATCTGCGGTATAATTACATAATCCCTCATGGGCAAGCTCAAGGAGCCCTAGCTGATATGGTGTTCGGATATTCATTTACACATTGGTACTAAATTTCTATAACGCAGAATTACACAGCTATCTGGTCGTTTAACAGAGAGAAAGGAACATTTTTACTACATCACTGACACATGTCTGCATAATTATTTAGTTGGATTACTTTGCATTTATGAAATTGTACTTTGTCTGCAGTTTGTAGACTTTTCACATATATTTCAGGAACCATTTTGATACTGCAAGAGCTCTGAATGATGTATATTGTATGGGATCATGATTTTGAAGTACATTTGAAGTAGATGACACTATTGAAAAGACCAGAGAGCATTTTTAAGGGTTTGAGATTATAGGAGGACGCTACGTCGATTTTGAGATTTGATTGATATGTTATGGTGATATTATGACAACGATGTGTATTATAAAGTTGAGATATGGTTATGATGATATGAGGAATGTGTCTATGTTACATGTTTATTACGATGAAACATTGAAGCAGTATCGACGAATATGTATACGTGTAATGAGGCAATGAATAATAACTAGGAAAAGAATGTTGAAAATCAGGAATCGTACTTTAGGAGTTATGAAAAGTGAGTCTATATGTGAATGTGAGTACCACAATGCCGACGGAAATGTTTGTATACTGTTATTAATGAGATTTCGTTTCTAGACACTTCTCCTGTAATTTTTCAACCTGCGAATTTTTTTTATTTTTATTAAACTGTCACTGTAGCAGAAACTGTTGTCATAAAGAATGTATGTGACCTTGATGTAATGCTCTGCTGCGTCTGACTGCACGCTAGCTGGCTGGAAATATACCCACTGTTGTGTGGACCTTCAATTTTACTGGTGCCACTTCAGCCACTTTGAAGCTGTAGAAAAAAAGAGGCTGTTGACCTAGCTATTGACATTTCTTTGCAGAATGCGCCACAAAACATCTGATTACACTTTGGAGTTAGTACTTTGTGCTACTTACTGAAATGCTTAGAACTGATGAAAAATATTCTTATGTTTATGCGCCTTATTATGACAAGTGTCTTTAGACAAAAGTTGAGAGAATTTCTACTGACTTATAAAATGCCACGTGGCTATTCAATGATGTTTTTATGCTTTGCTTTCTACATATATGCTTATTTTAATTGATACCTGGTTTCTAGCTGTCCTGCAGCATTGGTTTAAGAAATAAACTTTAATACATACGCTAATGTGAACACCTTCTGTCAACTGATCTATTAAATAATAATATTGTGATACACATTCTTAAAATAGAGCACTTGGGAGGGAATGAACAATAAGAAGGAGAAGGGGCTAGTAACAGGAACTGCATTCATAATTTTCTTTTCAAGGACTTGGTAATTTTTGGCAGAATAAGTTACTGTGGTTAATCTCTTTAGTGTTAAGATGTGACGTACAACTTTAGTATTAAGATGTTATATAGAATCATTGAATTTCACATGGGAGTTTTGATGATCACAGATGCATATGTGCTATTGTAAGTTTACACACATATTTCCCTTATCTGCATTGATGTCTTTACTGTAATACTTTTTCTGCTTGCGCTTTCTCATGTTTCGGTATAAGTTGTTGCATTTGCTGCTGCTATTTGTCAGGCAATATCCTACTGAATTTTTCTTTGTATTACTGTGCTAAGCCAGTTTTACCACTAATTTATTTTTCTTGTTTGCTGCATATTGCCTTATATTAGTTGTAATGTTGCATTTTCTTTGCTAATTTATCTATGCTGCTGCTTGCTTTGCCAAATGGCATTTTTGTCACTGTTGTTTGTGCTAATTGTTTTGTACTGCTGCATTGCCTTGTTCATTAGTTTATATTTCTGAGCTCATTGGATTTAAGTTAGCTTAAGAGGGGGTATGGTATATAAGAAAATGAGTTGTGATGAATAAAGAAGTGCATTGAGAAGCTACAAGGAAAAGGTCTCGCCAAAGAGTATTGTATAATGAGGAACAATTATTTTGAAATAGGATATGAACAGATATAAGTAGGATGGAGTGACAGGTTTAGGTAGGATTTTCTTGGAAACGAATTATGAGGTAAGAAAAATATGGAAGTATAAGCACTGGTTGAAAGTATAACATGCTTAGATAGGATTTTTTGTGGAATCAAATGTTGAAGCAAGTATTAAATGAAGTTTTTGTTGGAAACCAAGTAGTTTTGGCTGATAGTAAAGGAGGTACAGGCATGAAGTATATTACTGAGTAGAGAAAAATGAAACAGAGGTATAAAATGCTCACCACAAATACTGCAGTACCAAATGTTACATTGAAAACAGACCCTGTCCTTTCCTTTTGTGTTACTCTACTATGTTTATGTGTACCCTTGTGTGTCTGTGTTCTTTCTGTCTGTGTGTGTTTACCTGGTAAGATAAATTTGGCAGGATTTTTTCCCTTGTAATACTAAGCTGCATTTACTATGATGAGGAATACTGTTCTCCTCAAATCTAATCTGTTTTTGTAGCATATTCTTTACTTTGGGAAGATGTGCAGACGTTATTTACTCCACTACATTTTCTTTTAATGCTCGTATGTCAAGTTAATGTTTCTAATTATATTCGTGTTTTTCATTTATTTACTTATGTCTTAATTCCTTTAATACTCATGTATATGCTTATTTCTATTCTTTTTGTAAAGCATTTATTACTAAACATGTTATTTGTATTTTTATCTTTTTTACTGTAATGATGTTTTCTTTATGTTTGTAATTGTATTCTTATGATGTAAAATTGTAATTGTATAAACACCAGTTTTCCAAGTTAGCTAAATAGTACAGATTCTTTTTACTGCACACATTTGTCTGTTGGTCATACTGTATATAGCAAATCTCAGATATAATATGTCTGAGTTACTGCTTGCAGGCATGTTGATAATTCAACAAAGGATGGTTAACAGGATTGTTGGTTCAAATGATATTGCAAAACTATTAGTGAGTTCACAAGTGGTGATTCATGGACTTGTTACATTATCCTCAACACTTTTGAATTGTGATTGTGCACCCACACAGTAGCAACAGATGACTGCTGGCCATCTCTACAAAGAGTGCAGTGGGTCTGCACCTTTGGTGGCCCATTACTACCATAATCTCTGCGATCAGACTATTTGGATGTGTGTCCATGGAGATTTAGTCTTGGTTGGAAATGGATTGTAAAATAGTGATTGGTGTATTTGCTAATGTTTAGATAATGGAGATACTGCTGATTATATAATTTTTGGAATTGCATGTCACATGATTAAGGTAAAATATGTTAAATACACTCTTTTCTCTGCAACAAAATCTTTCCTTTCCTAACCAAATGCCTATTAGTAGTTAGAGCCTATAGTAGTTAGAATCTTTTTATTTAGCTGGCTGTAGTTGCTGCTTCCTATTATTGCTGTAGTTCGTGCGTTGAGGGTTTTCTATGACGCAAATGTGTCACAAAAAGGTGTAGGTTATTTTCAGGGTTTCTTCTAATTTAGGTACACTCTATTGTGTTAATTATTTGCAGTCAGATTGCGTTGCGTTTTTATACTGTGGGCAGTAAATGATTAGGGTAAGTCTGAGTTGTATTTGCCAGGAAAAATTCTGTAGGTCAGTGTTTGAAATGAAATGATATAAACAAGTAAAGAGACAGTAGGTTCAGTTCCACTCAGTTGCAGTCAGCAATTTCGTCTCATGGTAAAGACAAAAAAGTTCCACTCAGCACTTTCAGAATTATGTTAAGAAGTTTCAGATAGTACAGAATATCTACAGAACGAAGCAATGGCAGCACTATGACTACTCACAGATCATGCTTGCCATGCTAAGAATCAAGCGAACTGGACTGTATCCATGTGCTAATTGTGTAATTTCTGAGGACGAAGACATTGTTATCAAGAAGTAGCATTAGCCAACTAGTGAAAAACCACAACAGTGCGAATCATTACCATCATTTTAATAGTAAGTCTGAAAACCAACGGCAATCATCCAATGTTAAGATAATAACAAAACCTAAACAAAAAGTAGTAGACTTGGAAAGGCAGAAGAAGAAGGTAAAGAAATATTTACAGTCTTCTACAAAAGCAAAATTAAATTACAGATCGAATGTAGGTTCTGCTTGATGATATACTCTTTATTATCCAGAGACATATTTACGAAAACAAATGTCAGATTACAAGGACGAGAGATTCGGTTGAAGTTTTTCCACATGTTTTACGCACGTGTCGTGGTAATAGGTGTGAGATGTTGCGCTGTCTAAGGGTTTTGAGACCGTCCACCTCTTCACAAAATGTAGCTTCGCTTCGAGACGCCCCCAGCGTTGGACAGAAAGCCTGCAAATCAAAACAAAGGCGTAAATCAGTGGACAAGTCTAGGTAAGCCGCACTAGGTCTTCAAAGCGAACCTGAAATATCCCATGAGACTTTCTGCAGGTGATGATCGCGACACCTGAGTCTCCACAGAGATATGTTAGTTCATGAGGTACCTGCTGGTTTTTGCCTTCTAAACAGTTGTTTTCACCGACGCTTTGTAAGTTTACACTTTTGTCATCGTCATTCTTGTCGTCGCTGTTGTTTTGGCCTGTAATCCGAAGGCCGGTTTGATATAGCTTTTGCTGAGAATAACCTTCTTCAGACCAACTACTGCAACCTGCGACCTCATGAACCAGTTTACTGTACCACGCGTATACAACTTCTCTGCCTCCCCGTCCTAACCCACTCCCTCCGTTACCAAATTGACAAATGCTTGCCTCAGGACGTATCCTGTCAATCTAGCCCTTCTTTTAGTCAAGTTGCGCTATAAATTCCTTTTCTCCCCGATTCTATTCAGTGCTCTTCATTAGTTATACTCTAGCAATCTAATCCTCATATCTTTCTGCAGAATCACATTTCAAATGATTGCATGCGTTTCATGTTGAAATGTTTATTTTCCTTACCGTACAATGATTCACCCCTGACACTTACCCTCAGAAAATACTTCCTAACACTATCTCAACAAATTCATTTTTTTTACAATCGATTTTCTTACTTGTCAGTGTGCATATTACATTTTCTGTGTTCCGGATATCGCCAATTAATTTGGTATCTAAACAAAACTTACCTACTACTATTAGTGCCTAATTTGCTAATCTAATGTATTTAGCATTACCTCATTTAATCAACTACACTCTGTTACCCTTGTTTTCCTTTATTGATCAAGTTATAACCTGACAGTATCCATCCTGCATCAAATGTATTCGGAGCTGAGAATATGGACAACAATCTGCTGTAATGTGATGACGACAGTGAAAGTGGAACTCGAACCCGGATTTCCCGCTTATAGCGACCGGCCGCCTTACGTTAGGCTATCCGAGCACGACTCACAGCCAGACTCAGACTTCCATATGTCATCATTCATCCACACTGCATCGTAATTCGGAGTGACACAGGCACTGCAATATCGTAAGTATCCATTCTGTTCAGCTGACCTCCCAAGCACTTTGCCACATCTGACAAGATTACAATATAGTGGGTAAATCTCAAAGTTTTTATTTCTTTTGCCTGAGCTACGATTCCTCTTCCAAATTTCTCCTTGGTTTGCTTTACTACTTGCTCAATGTACTGATTAAATAACATGGGGATAGGCCACAGCCCTGTCGCATTTCCTTCTCAATTACTGCTTTCATTTCATGTCCCAGTTTTATAATTTCAGTCTGGTGTCAGTACAAGTTGTAGATATCCTTCCGGTACCTATATTTTATCCTTGACACCATCACACTTTCAAAGAGATTATTGCACTCAATATTAGCAAAAGCTTCTCCTAAATCTGCAAATGCCATAACGGCCTAGCAAATGGAGGGAATCTTTAGCAATGTAGTGCAAAACTTGTTATCATTGTATTAAAATCAAATTACCCTTTCAGTGTTGACAGTTCCACAGCGATGTTAACATCAGCAAGTCAGAACTCTTAGTTACAGTACTTCTGGAAATAGTTGTGATACTGCAACATGATCATGTGGTGATTTAAACCAATGATTAAGTGGAATATCTGAAGGTTAACATGGTATTCCTATCACACAGTTAAAAAATTTTTGACACTTTAAAAATTTTTTGATTACTTGCCTCATCTCAGTGTCAGTAGTTTACCACATTGACTTTTATAACACAAGTATGTATGTAATACATTTACTCTAAACAAGCTAACATTTATAGGTAACAATTTTTCCATGCAAGATAAAAAGTTGCCCAGGAAAGTCTTTTACAGCTTGCATTCAACTTTAGCCTTGCTCCCTGAGAATTTTTGAATATCATTGGGTAAATGATAAAAAGACACCAGCAGTAGCACTATTCAGCGGTTTCTAAGCTGCAGTCATTCTTGGTTAACAATGGAGCTAATTTTTTGTTCTATATTATAGATGTGTTTTCTCCTTCTCATCTCGAATGGCTTGTTACAACAAACTTCAAAAAAGAAAATATGTTCTGTGGCACCGTACTTAATACAGCCGATCCTTTTATAGTCCCCACATGATTATCGAAGGTCATTATAACATTCTGTTGTGGCACGCTTTTATGGAACGAAGAATTCCTTCATTAAGCGTTAACTGATTGAGCCGGATGAAAGTACATAACGTATGATAACTTACTGATTTGTCTCACTCCAAGGCTGCAATGGAACAAATTACGAAATTATCTAAACTCAAATACGAGAACTAAAATGTGTGTACGCTACATTTAAATTTTTATCATTATGTACGAAAGTTCTGCAGGCACTACCTTCCTAACTATACCTGTATTTTAAAGTTATCATTAGTGTTGTACTATTGGATGGGGAGAAGTGAATATGGTCAGCTTTCTCCTAATTAAGAAAGATCATTGCCAAAAACTCGGTCGATAACCCTTCTAAATGCATGATATGCATGATTTAAAACATCCTCAGCTGTCGTATGCCTACTGAAAATTATTATAACACTTTTGTCATCTGCAAAACGAGCTAATTCTAAGACTATAAAATGTAATAGGTTCCCTGAAAATCCCTTTTTGCAAGCTGAAAATTAATTGTTTATTTATTTTGTGCATCTAGCGTGTTGCCCCTATCCAGTAACGCTCCTGCATAGGGTGACCTGCAATACTACGCAATATTTTGGTTTTAAACAGTTCATGGAAATATTTTATAATACAATGAGAGAAACCTACAATAAAAGTTCAATCATAGTATGAAAACCATGGAGTTTTATTCCATGTGAAAAACATTGTCCCTCTGTTTTCTGTCTGTCTGTGTGCGCGTGTGCGTGTTTCTACATAACACGATAATGGGATTTGTCATCAACTATAGAGATGCTAGTCTTCTACGTAATCAGGGTAAACAGTCATTCATTTGTCATGTAACAATAGTTTCTTTTCTGCCTTCAGTTTGTATCGAAAACAATAATATAAAGAAAACTAAACCAGAAAAATAACAACCCCTAAGTCGCCAAGTCAATATGACAAATAACTCGCTGTTTACACGAATAGCTTGCACGGTGAACACAAATCCCAGTAGATGTTCATAAAACCCATTCCTCAACTGTGGTAAAAGAAAATACTCACTTACCTGTACGTAGAAAACCACACACACTATATATATATATATATATATATATATATATATATATATATATATATATATATATATATATACTCCTGGAAATTGAAATAGGAACACGGTGAATTCATTGTCCCAGGAAGGGGAAACTTTATTGACACATTCCTGGGGTCAGATACACTGATCACACTGACAGAACCACAGGCACATAGACACAGGCAACAGAGCATGCACAATGTCGGCACTAGTACAGTGTATATCCACCTTTCGCAGCAATGCAGGCTGCTATTCTCCCATGGAGACGATCGTAGAGATGCTGGATGTAGTCCTGTGGAACGGCTTGCCATGCCATTTCCACCTGGCGCCTCAGTTGGACCAGCGTTCGTGCTGGACGTGCAGACCGCGTGAGACGACGCTTCATCCAGTCCCAAACATGCTCAATGGGGGACAGATCCGGAGATCTTGCTGGCCAGGGTAGTTGACTTACACCTTCTAGAGCACGTTGGGTGGCACGGGATACATGCGGACGTGCATTGTACTGTTGGAACAGCAAGTTCCCTTGCCGGTCTAGGAATGGCAGAACGATGGGTTCGATGACGGTTTGGATGTACCGTGCACTATTCAGTGTCCCCTCGACGATCACCAGTGGTGTACAGCCAGTGTAGGAGATTGCTCCCCACACCATGATGCCGGGTGTTGGCCCTGTGTGCCTCGTTCGTATGCAGTCCTGATTGTGGCGCTCACCTGCACGGCGCCAAACACGCATACGACCATCATTGGCACCAAGGCAGAAGCGACTCTCATCGCTGAAGACGACACGTCTCCATTCGTCCCTCCATTCACGCCTGTAGCGACACCACTGGAGGTGGGCTGCACGATGTTGGGGCGTGAGCGGAAGACGGCCTAACGGTGTGCGGGACCGTAGCCCAGCTTCATGCAGACGGTTGCGAATGGTCCTCGCCGATACCCCAGGAGCAACAGTGTCCCTAATTTGCTGGGAAGTGGCGGTGCGGTCCCCTACGGCACTGCGTAGGATCCTACGGTCTTGGCGTGCATCCGTGCGTCGCTGCGGTCCGGTCCCAGGTCGACGGGCACGTGCACCTTCCGCCGACCACTGGCGACAACATCGATGTACTGTGGAGACCTCACGCCCCACGTGTTGAGCAATTCGGCGGTACGTCCACCCGGCCTCCCGCATGCCCACTATACGCCCTCGCTCAAAGTCCGTCAACTGCACATACGGTTCACGTCCACGCTGTCGCGGCATGCTACCAGTGTTAAAGACTGCGATGGAGCTCCGTATGCCACGGCAAACTGGCTGACACTGACGGCGGCGGTGCACAAATGCTGCGCAGCTAGCGCCATTCGACGGCCAACACCGCGGTTCCTGGTGTGTCCGCTGTGCCGTGCGTGTGATCATTGCTTGTACAGCCCTCTCGCAGTGTCTGGAGCAAGTATGGTGGGTCTGACACACCGGTGTCAATGTGTTCTTTTTTCCATTTCCGGGAGTATATATATATATATATATATATATATATATATATATATATATATATATATATATATACAAAGTAGGTGAAAAAATTACAGTTGGCAACATTTCAAAAAAAAATGACGCTCTTAACAAATGGATCAAATGGCTCTGAGTGCTATGGGACTTGACATCTGTGGTCATCCACACACACCCTTGCCTGAGGCAGGATTCGAACCTGCCGTCGTAGCGGTCACCCAGTTCCAGACTGAAGCGCCTAGAACCGCTCGGCCACAGCGGCTGGCCGCTATTAACACCCAGTATGTCAATTGGAAAGCTAGCTTATCAATGTTATAGAGCCTCCACGAAAAAGACGAGGTTTTGAGCCAGTTTTCGACAGCAAACACTGCATGGTTTTCAAATAATTAATTACATGTTTTACTGTAAGTTCCTTTTTAAATTCTGTCATAAAATATTTCGGTAAACTGATTTAAATCTAAAAATTCAGGTGTAAGAATGAAGAATCATGTAATATTGCAGGACACCCACTAAAGATGCCTTGTTAAAAACTCGAAACGCGTCTTGGTGCACAAGTAAACTAAACAAATTCCGAGCAACTTACAACTATTCCAGCTATGAAAAATGGCAAGTACAAGAAACTCGCACGAAATCTGTTTTATCTACACGGTACGTCTCACAAGTAATGTGACGAAATTCAGAAAAAAACATTTGTTGAATATATTTGTACAATTTTAAGAATTTACTAAATTTTTTATTGCATCGATGAACTTCTGAATGCGTTTTATGCCGGTCTGGAAGGGATCCTGGAAGCCCTTCTCGGGTATGTTCTTTAGACCTGATGCAACACGAGTCTGGATGTTTTCAGTCGCGTCTCAGCGTTTCCCTTTCAGACGTCCTTGTAAGCGAGAGAATAAAAAAAAAACTTGGAGTAGCCAGGTCAGGACAGCAGGGAGGGTGGGGAAGCAGTGAGGTGTGGGTCCTGACCAGATATTCTTTGAGAACAAAGGCTCTGCAGCTTGGAACGTTTTCGTAGTGCAATTTTTGCTCGCCCTTTATGTCACTTTGACAATGCACGGTTCTCCTTTTTAGTCTTTGGAGTACTTCCAAGTTGAAAGCTGCGTTCGCAAAGGTCACTTGGTTGACAGCGCATCTGTCGTAAAAAAAATGAATATGGTTTTGATCCTGTATTTGCTCATACGTGCATCCTTGGGGAATGGCGATGGTGGTGGGGTATGCCACGCTGAACTCTGCCGTTTTGTCCCCAGGTCGTACTCAAAAATCCATAACTCATCACCTGTAATAACTAAACTTAAATAATTAGCATCATTTTCGTACATTTACAAGAGTCCTTGGCACTGGACCATATTATTTCCTTCGTCTGTCAACAGTTTTGGAACCAGTTTTGTACACATATTTTTCCATAATACAACCTTCGTTTACACTGTGATAAACGGTTATTTCCTCGTATTTAGAGTTTCTGGTATCACTTTGAGGCTCAAACGTTGGTCAGAATTCAAAAAATCACGCTTACGCATCGACTTTTCTTCATGTCGTGAGACTGATGGACGCACACTGCGGAGTTCGCCAGCGAACTTCTCTCAGCTCTCCATGAACGAGTTGTGCCATCAGAGAACTTGTGATTACGACAAGCAGGCATCCTTAAAGACCTGCTGATGAACAGAAATGATTCAGTGATGAACTTACCAGGTATCACCACATTATGAAAGAAATGATCACACTATGTTGGATCATTATATGATAAACAATAGAGCACCCAATATAGAGTACTGTGGAATTCCATTAATGGTTCACCCTCTCCTTTCTCTTCTCCCTTCCTGATATTAGGAAAGTATCTCCTGTATACAGGGTATGAATTATTAGCACTGTCCTGCCGACGGTACGTTTGCGAGATTCCAAAACGCTGATATGAGGTAGTTTATACTAAGCAAGTAGATTTCTAGAAGTGTGTGCCTGATGATAAATGCTATACTTGGGGCCAGAGTCAGCGTTTGTTTACTGTGCTCACCTTATGATTGACATAATGCCAGCGTACACACGAAGCTCTTTCCGTCTGCGCTGCACAGGCACACGTCGCAGCCCTTTTTGAACGTAGACCCTGGCTCACACTTTGAGGCTGCAACACATCAAACAGCTGTCATTAGTAGTGGTCGCTTCTTAGCTAAGTAGCCCATCTGTGAATCCTTCTCGAACATGCCTTGTTGTGGGTTAATTGAAAGCTAGAGCATCTGGGGAAATTTAGTGGAAAGGTACCTCACATAAAAATAAAACTCCTAAATGAAACCAGTAGCTATCGTTACAATTTTGCTATGACAAGGTTAGCATCAGAAATCAGTCTCATACACACAACTCATGCATAATGGTTGGAAATCATTCACCATGAAGCTTAAGTAGGGGTAAAACACGAGTCTGCCTTAAAAATTACAAAGTAAGTCAGGTTGCTTTCACTGGCAAATATTGATGGAAGAAGTACAGGAGATCAAAACAAGAGCAATGCGCATTGTCACAGGCTAGTATAGTAAGCGTGGAAGTGTGCAACTGCAATGGCAGATGATACAAGAGAGTGTTGTGCAAAACAGTGTGCATTCCTAGAAGAGTAATCCAATATGTGGTCTTCTTTGCTCTCGGGGTCTTTCACGGTGGGATGCTTCATAAAAATTTTCTTGATCTGATCCGTTATAAATGGTTTACGAAAGCCTGGGACTATGAAAACAATAGGTTTGTTCTTAAACAACTTTTCTGCTACCAGTCACGATTTTTTAAATTGTACTTTAAATTTTTTTTCTCTGTCTACCATGCCATTTTTTCGTAATTATCGTTCATTATATATAGTTAACGGTGAAGACCTCGTACTTATAGTTTCCTCATGGTCCATCTGTGTAAAGTCTCATCTATAAACAGGCAGCATTCAGGTCAGTGCTACATTGGACAACTTAAATACCTTTGAACCAAGAAAACATGCAACTGGAAATAAACACAGTGAAACAGATAGGGTTTTCCAATGACTATACTGCTTCCACGCTTGACACGTTCCTAGACAAAATGAATAAACATCCAGACACAAACCACAACACAGAAGAGAAAGACAAAAATCGTGTATCTAGCACCCAGTACATTGGCAATATCACAGAAGATCACAAATATTTTGTAAAACCACAAAGTAAAATTAGGGTTTCCTACATGTAATAAACTACAATAAACTCTACTACATAACAAAGTGAAATCATGACCCATAATTAGAGTCTGGCTATGGTCACAGGTTCGAATCCTGTCTCGGGCATGGATGTGTGTGATGTCCTTAGTTAGGTTTAAGTAGTTCTAAGTCTAGGGGACTGATGACCTCAGATGTTAAGTCCCATACTGCTTAGAGCCATTTGAACGAGAGTTCGGAATCCACAATGTAGCGTGCCAGGAATGCTCTGTATTTTACCTAGGACAAACTGGCCGAGATTTCAACACAAATTATGCAGAGCACATTAAAGCTTACAGACAAAACAGACCCACAATATCAGCAATAGCCACACTCATCCACAATACAGGACACTATTTTGGAAAAGTAGAACAATATTTCAAAGTACGCCCGCGAATAAATAAAGGGCATATAATGGATCTATTAGAAGAACTGGAGACATATTCAGATTACAGAAAATACGTTCATAAAGCGTTAAGCGAAGAACTTGAAAGACAATCACTGTATTTCTTCAGCTGCTAGAAAGAAGCACCATTGCAAATAGATATAAGCAAACTATGATAAATACCCTAACAAGGGAACCTCCCCATCGCACCCCCCTCAGATATGGTTATAAGTTGGCACAGTGGATAGGCCTTGAAAAACTGAACACAGATCAATCGAGAAAACAGGAAGAAGTTGTGTGGAACTATGAAAAACATAAGCAAAATATACATACTGAGTAGTCCAAGGCAAGATAGGCAACTTCAACGACGGTATGAGCTTAGGAGCGCCGTGGTCCCGTAGTTAGCGTGAGCAGCTGCGGAGCGAGAGGTCCTTGGTTCAAATCTTCCCTCGCGAGAAAAGTTTAATTTTTTATTTTCAGACAATTATTATCTGACAAACTCTTATGTTTCCATCACTTTTTGGGAGTGATTATCACATACACAAGAAAAACTAAATCGGGCAAGGTAGAAGAATCTTTTTACCCATTCGCCAAGTGTGCAAGCTAGGTGGGTCGACAACATATTCCTGTCATGTGATGCACAGGCCGTCACCAGTGTCGTATGGAATATATCAGACGTGTTTTCCTGTGGAGGAATCGGTTGACCCATGACCTTGCGATCAAATGTTTTCGGTTCCCATTGGAGAGGCACGTCCTTTCGTCTACTAATCGCACGGTTTTGCGGTGCTGTCGCAAAACACAGATACTAAATTTATTACAGTGAACAGAGACGTCAATGAACGAACGGACAGATCATAACTTCGCGAAAATAAAAAAATTAAAATTTTCACTCAAGGGAAGACTTGAACCAAGGACCCCTCGTTCCGCAGCTGCTCACTCTAACCACGGGACCACGGCGCACCTGTGCTCAGATCATCCTTGATGTTACCTATCTTGCGCATGGACTACTCAGTTTGTATATTTTGCATATTTTTTTCATAGTTCCACACAACTTCTTCCTGTTCTCTCGATTGATCTGTGTTCAGTTTTTCAAGGCCTATCCACTGTGCCAACTTATAACTAAATCTGAGGGGGGTGCGATGGGGAGGTTCCCTTGTAAGTACAAAAGCGTGTTATATTCTGTGGGAACCCTGTAACTTTGTCTCTGTTGGCTACATCTAAAAACATCTTTGGAACTGTTTGTTTCTATAAGTTTGTTGATCTCGATATACAATGAAGTGACAAAAGTCATGGGATAGCAATACGCGATATACAGAAGGCGGTATTTTCTCGCACACAAGGTATATAAGGGCAGTGCGTTGGTGGAACCGTCATTTGTACTCCAGTGATTCATGTCAAAATATTTCCGACTTGATTATGCCCGCACGACGGGAATTAACAATCTTTGAACCTGGAATGATGGTTGGAGCGAGATGCATGGGACATTTCTTTTCGGAAACCATTAGGTAATTCAATATTCCGAAATCCACAGTGTCAGAGTGTGCCGTGAATACCAGACATCAGGCATTACCTCTCTCCTCGGACAACGCAGTGGCTGACAGCCTTCACTTAACGACCGAGAGCAGCGGCGTTTGCGTAGAGTTGTCAGTGCTAACAGACAAGCAAGGTCAGAAGTCGATGTAGGACATACGACGAACGCACCTGTTACGACACAGTGCGGCGAAATTTGGCGTTAATGGGCTACGCAGCAGACGACCGTTGCGAGTGATTTTGCGAACAATACGACATCACCTGCAGTGGCTGTCTTGGATCCTAGGCTACAGGAAAACCGTAGCCGGGTCAGGGATTTTCTCTGCCTCGTGATGACTGGGTGCTGTGTGCTGTCCTTAGGTTAGTTAGGTTTAAGTAGTTCTAAGTTCTAGGGGACTGATGACCATAGATGTAAAGTCCCATAGTGCTCAGAGCCAAAACCGTGACCTGGTCAGATGAGCCCCAGTTTCAGTTGGTAAGTGCTGATGGTAGCGTTCGAGTGTGGCGCACACGCCACGAGGCCATGGACCTGAATTGTCAACAAGGCACTGTGCAAGCTAGTGGTGGCTCCATAATACGTTTTGTACTTAATTTTAAGTAGGTCCCAGTCATTTGCAATAAATGTTACCGATTATATTTATCTTCACTCTACCCTCCCGTGAAACATACTTTGCCATTCAAAATCATGTTTTACAGAAGAATTTGCATGGACAGTAGTTTGATAGAAACACTGTCATTATCGATATAAAGCATCGCACTTTTTCTATTGGCGACGTATTTTGCCGTTATTCGAACATTGTGACTTTCGACAAGAATCATAGGAGAGGAAAGTAATTGATTTTAGGCTGTTGGATCTTAAACCAAGTGTGGTCTACAGATAGAATTTTGAACGATTTGCATTGTTCAGACACATGTTGATGGCCGTCAGAGGAACTAGTGCTACTGAGATCGAACTTGTGGCACTTTTTAACAGTGAAACCAACTGTTCGAGGCAATGATCAAGTGGGATGTAAAACGACAGTTGATTTCATTACGTCTTTTCGGAGTGTGTTGACCTTAATTCGTGTGACTTCTAGCTGTGGGCTTAACTGTTGGTATGTTATCAAGCCTTGTATGAGTAGTATGCATGTTTGATCCCTCTGATATACTGCTTTCCTTGCAGTGGTTCAAATGGCTCTGAGCACTATGCAACTTAACTTCTGAGGTCATCAGTCGCCTAGAACTTAGAACTAATTAAACCTAACTAACCTAAGGACATCACACACATCCATGCCCGAGGCAGGATTCGAACCTGCGACCGTAGCGGTCGCTCGGCTCCAGACTGTAGCGCCTAGAACCGCACGGCCACTCCGGCCGGCTTTCCTTGCAGTGACTATGGTTGTAAAAACCGAAACTGGTAAAGCTGACAGATACAAAAAGTGTTATTCCATGTGTCACAAGTGTTGATTCTGCTGATTTCGGATTTCGCTATTACTACACATCTGATATCGGGTGGTGCTATTCCGACCATAACTGGATCTCCTCGACTGGAGTTGACATCAGCCATCCTCTCACCACGATGGAAGTTTAATGAATGGCGATATAAATCGGTTTTGAGTGGCAGGACTGGTACCTTACAAGGGAAGCGTATTCCCCTGCCATGTTGCACAAGGCCAGATCCTGCGTCTAAAGACTACGACGTCATGCTCATCAACTTGTGCCTTCGAGTTTTCTTAGGATATTGTTTCATGCTGCGATCTTCATTCTGACAATGTCACATCTCTCCTTGTACGTTATACTCCTACCAAGAGTAAGGAGGGAGTTATCGTACTGTACGTGCCCTTGATCAGATTATAAATGAAATCGCCCGATCTGCTGGTGTATCGACGCTGACTGGATTGATGACCATAAAAAGATCCTAACCGGAAGGGAAACGGGAGGAGTGTCACGCATCGTCAGTAACAATCTGTTTCAAACTCGAAATAAATTGCTGCTGTCAGTGCATGAGTAAATGCAAATCTGTCTCAGGCAGTTTCCAAGCAAATACTACGAATGGAAATGAATGCGATGGACATTTGGTGTCTTATGCCACTGTAAGATAAAGCTACGTGCATTCAGTGTGCCAAACAGCTCCGGACAGAAGCTGACTGGAGACTTGTTCGTGGTCCTCTCAATAGCAGTTTCGGTTCTTTTCAAACGACGCCAAATATAGAGTGTCTGACGGTCCAAGACGGATATGGAAAGTGTGGTTTAGGCTGGAAGCACTTCTGTGTTGATTTGGGGGTATTGCTCGCAGTTTGGTTGAGATTCTCTCTTTGTGGTTGCTTTGATCCTTAACCAGGATGTTTATTTGGCTTCGCAGTCACCTAGTATTGCCCATTCTTTCCGATAAGCACGCTGTGGACACTCCTGTCATCCAAGACGGCAACTGCTGTGTTCATATGGCTGTGAGCAATAGTCACCGGTTTGACGAACACTCAGAATCGCTATCGAACCTTAGTAGCTCCCTAAACCAACCCGTCTTTGTCCTCTACAAATAACAGACTGTATGGATCAATTGGTGAAATTGGTAGCCTACAGCAACTAATCATCATTGTATGGTTTCAGCTCGACAAGCTATACATATACAGATTTGTGAACTTTCTTCCTAACTGCACTGAGGCCCTTAGCAAGGGTAAAAGCCATGTTACACGCTGGTAGTGTGATGTATCTGGGATGCCTAATTACCTATCTTGCGTGCTTAATTGGCTGATATGACTAAGTCTAGTTGTAACCACACTGAGATTTCGTAAGTGCTCAACATGGGAGTTATCTACTTTAGGATGTAGTAGTACTCTTTACACTATCTGACATTTCGTGCAGATCTAACTCCGTCTTTGCCTTGCAACATTTCATAACTGAAACGTACACAAAAAGTCTTTTTTATACTAACATCTTAACAAAGAAGCTAAGATTAAGGTGGTGTAGCAGGAAGTACGGTGAAGAACAGACCACTGACCTTTGATGAAGGGAAGCTGACAGTTCTCTAAGCGGGTACATGCGAGTGTCCTGCCGTCAGGGCCACAGATACACTTGTTGCAGTCTTGCGGGAAGACCGCGCCAGGTTTGCACCTCATTTCATCTCCTGTAAAAGTAACATTAAGCACAAGGTTACGGCCAGTACTGACCGATTTTATTCTGCACAAAGATTACGCTAAATATTGAAAACGAAATGTTCTATATTTACATTAGACGTAAGTAGCGGGCAGCCCAACATGTGTAATGGATGGTGTATAGTGTAACTATGTCCTCCTCTCCCCTATTGTCAGTTCCCTCGTGGATCGTGGGAATGATGCAAGACGAGTCCTACAAAGCCTTACATACCTGGCGTTTTCCCTAATATCAGCAGAGAAGCAGTAGTAACAACATTGACATTACTGTGACAATAATTAATAAATGCAAAATGTTCTCCAAGAACGCTAGGAGAGTATTTGTGTTTAACAGAAATTATAGGCCCTCACTCTTTGTGACACACATCACGTTACTCGTGTTTGCAGAGCATTGCTAGGGCACAACATTGAACGACATAGCAGTTCTGACATGTGCCTAGAAAATGTGTTTTAAATTCAGATTGTCTTGTTTGAAGGCTATAACGAGGTTCGTGTAGTGGACTGACAAGGCAGCCAGTCCACAGAGACGGGTAGCAGAAAGGGCACACGTACACACACGCCGACTGGCGCGAAGTCTGGAACAGGACACGTGATGAATGTGATAAAGAAAAGAACGTAGCTACTAGAACACTTAACTTTTATATCGTCCTTTGGTATACAGCATTCTTGATGATACAAGTGAGACTCTTTAGATTCATGAAGTAACTAATGGCGCCTTGCTAGGTCGTAGCCATGGACTTAGCTGAAGGCTATTCTAACCGTCTGTCGGCAATTGAGAGAAAGGCTTCGTCAGTGTAGTCGCTAGCAACGTCGTCGTACAACTGGGGCGAGTGCTAGTCAGTCTCTCGAGACCTGCCGTGTGGTGGCGCTCGGTCTGCGATCCTGACAGCGGCGACACGCGGGTCCGACATGTACTAATGGACCGCGGCCGATTTAAGCTACCACCTAGCAAGTGTGGTGTCTGGCGGTGACACCACAGTTCGCATGATCGATAACCAACTGTTTCTGGATTCTGGAATATGTCTGGCTTATATAAAATACATCAGCACCCATATGACCATCGAAACAGAAATATTTTTGACTTTGGTCTTGGTTTTTCACAGCAACATCGTCAAATATGACTATCGAAACAGATATATTTTCGAATTTGGTCTTGGTTTTTCACAGCAACATCGTCAGGTATGAAGACAGTGTTTGGCTTAGCTTTTTCATGTGGAGGGATATCACCGCTTTCACTGAATGTCGTGTATGTAACACCATCTACATAGTGCAGTATCTCCTGTAATAGCTCATACTTGGGTGGAAACGGTGTTTTTGCTAATAAACAAAGATGTTCCAATCGGACTTCATCTACACGTGTTAGCAGCGTTATGAGGACATTAGTCTTGCCACAAATGGATGGACCTACAATAATTGCTCGTATATTATCGGGAAGCAGACTTTTTTTTCCTTTATTGTGATTTGAACACCTTTACAAAAGGTGGGCTGTCAGCAGCATCCTACGCCTCTCTTCAGCCACAAGTTAACAGTGAAAAGACTGAACAAATTGGCGGGCAAAAGACAGTAGACACAGAATACAAAGAACATGAAGCCGTTCACACTCGACGAAAAACACACTAAAAACTGTCGGCACGGCGCACAAACACTGACGACTTCGACGGCACAGGTGAATATAGGAGCGTGACGGCCAACACGAAACACAAACACGATGGCACACTCACGAGAAACTAATGGCGATGATCTCTGGGGCGCGAATGTCCATGTAACGTGTACGAGTCCGAGGACCTGCCAAGAGGGGAAGAAGGGGGATGGGGAGGGAGAGGGGAGAGCAAAGATGCCAATGTCAGAGGAGATCGTAGGAGGAATGGAGGTATGGGGGTATGGGGGTAGGGGAAGCCCGAGGGAGGAGTGGGGAGAAAGGGAGGAGGGAGGGAAGGGGGAGAGAAGGGAGAGAGGGTGCTCATAGGAACAAACACAGGAAGGGGGAGGGAGGATCAAAGTTGGTAGGAGGGGTAAATGGAGGGGAGGAGGTCATCATTAGGGAGGGGGAGCTGGCAGAAGCCACCTTGGGAGAGGGTATGGAGAGTGGAGAGCAGGCAGGACGTGGAAATACAGGCGTGGCAGCAGACGGGGGCGGGAGAGGATGGGAGAGACCAGCGGGTTAGGAGGATCGAGTTTACAGGAGGTGTAGAGGATCCGTATCCGTTCGAGGAAAAGGAGGAGGTGGGGGAACGGAATAAGGTCATACAGGATCCGCGTGGGGGAGGGGAGACGGATGCGATAGGCGAGGTGAAGAGCATGGCGTTCTAGGATCTGAAGGGATTTGTAAAAGGTAGGGGGAGCGGAGATCCAGGCTCAGGAAGCAGAATTCCGTTTAGGTCTTCACGTCTTCTTTTGCATCTTCACAGGACAAGTAACCGAAAACAAAGTCATTGTGATGAGGAAGATTCACCCACCCTGCCATGATACTAACTACGTTGGGTACTGAAATGTAATTGACATATATACAGGGTGATCCACAGATCGTGACCAGGCCAAATATCTCATGAAATAAGCGTAAAAAAAACTACAAAGGACTAAACCTGTCTAGCTTGAAGGGGGAAACCAGATGGGGCTATGGTTGTCCCGCTAGATGGTGCTGCCATGGTTCAAACGGATATCAACTGCGTTTTTTTATAGTAACCCCCATTTTTATTAAATATTCGTGTAGTATGTAAAGAAATATCAATGTTTAAGATGGACCACTTTTCTCGCTTTGTGATAGATGGCGTTGTAATAGTCACAAACATATGGCTGACAATTTTAGACGAACAGTTAGTAACAGGTAGGTTTTTTAAATTAAAATACAGAACGTAGGTATGGTTGAACATTTTATTTCGGTTGTTCCAATGTGATACATGTACCTTTGTGAACTTATCATTTCTGAGAACACATTCTGTTACAGCGTGTTTCCATGTAAATACCATATTAATGCAATAAATGCTCAAAATGATGTCCGTCAACCTCAATGCATTTGGCAATACGTGTAACGACATTCCTCTCAACAGCGAGTGGTTCGCCCTCTGTAATGTTCGCACATGCGTTGACAATGCGCTGACGCATGTTGTCAGGCGTTGTCGGTGGATGACGATAGCAAATATCCTTCAACTTTCCCCACAGAAGAAAATCCGGGGACATCAGATCCGGTGAACGTGCGGGCCATGGTATGGCGCTTCGACAACCAATCCACCTGTCATGAAATATGCTATTCAATACCACTTCAACCGCACGCGAGCTATGTGCCGGACATCCATCATGTTGGAAGTACATCGCCATTCTGTCATGCAGTGAAACATCTTGTAGTAACATAGAATAGTACGTAGGAAATCAGCATACATTGCACCATTTAGATTGCCATCGAAAAAATGGGAGCCAATTATCCTTCCTCCCATAATGCCGCACCATACATTAACCCGCCAAGGTCGCTGATATTCCGCTTGTCGCAGCCGTCGTGGATTTTCCATTGCCCAATAGTGCATATTATGCCTGTTTACGTTACCACTGTTGGTGAATGACGCTTCGGCGCTAAATAGAACGCATGCAAAAAGTCTGTCATCGTCCCGAATTTCTCTTGTGCCCTGTGGCAGAACTGTACACGACGTTCAAAGTCGTCGCCGTGTAATTCCTGGTGCATAGAAATATGGTACGGGTGCAATCGATGTTGATGTAGCATTCTCAACACCGACGTTTTTGAGATTCCCGATGCTCGCGCAATTTGTCTGCTACTGATGTGCGGATTAGCCACGACAGCAGCTGAAACACCTACTTGGGCATCATCACTTATTGCAGGTCGTGGTTGATGTTTCACATGTGGCTGAACACTTTCTGTTTCCTTAAATAACGTAACTATCCAGCGAACGGCCCGGACACTTGGATGATGTCCAAGATACCGAGCAGCATACAGAGCACACGCCCATTGGGCATTTTGATCACAATAGCCATATATCAACACGATATCCACCTTTTCCGCAATTGGTAAACGGTCCATTTTAACACGGGTAATGTATCACGGAGCAAATACCGTCCGAACTGGCGGAATGTTACGTGATACCACGTACTTATACGTTTGTGACTATAACAACGCCACCTATAAAATGCGAAAAAAGTGGTCCAACTAAAACATTCATATTTCTTTACGTACTACACGAACATGTAGTAAAAAATGGGGGCTCCTATTTTAAAAAACGCAGTTGATATCCGTTTGACCTATGGCAGCGCCATTTAGTGGGCAAACATAGCGCCATCTGGTTTCCCCCTTCAAGCTAGACTAGTATCGTTCCTTGTAGTTTTTTTCGTTGATGCTTACTTCGTGAGATATTTGGCCCAGTCACTATCAGTGGTCCACCCTGTATTTTATGTACAGCCCGCCGGAGAATTATTGTCTCACTAGTGCACTTTTTTTCCAGCCTCCAAGCTTATTTAATCACTGTTCATATCGTTGTCATAGAGTAATGGCGTCAACGGGAAGGACATGCTACATAAATGAGTAATACCTTGACTACAGCGGGAGAGGTGTCAAAACACGAACACAGTTTGAAATTATAGATACGTACATTATTTATTTATTTAAATATCATATATATAGGATTGTAGGATGTAGTATTTCAAGAAAATCGTCAGACTCTTTCTTTATCCTCTTCTTCGCACTTGTACAGTATTTCACAAACAATGCTTTTTGACATGAAATAATTCCGCCCATATCTCCCTCAAGCCAATGGATGCCTCACAGTAGTCAGGTTTTTCAGTCACCCATTTTATATGTCTCTCTTCAGATTCAGCGTTCATGTGCAAACAAAGGTACTGCTTCAAATCATCGACATGTACTCTATGCACAAGTAAGAAGTTTACAACATCATTGTATGCAGAGTCTGGGCTCGGCAACCAGTGGTTCAATCTGTCCAAAGCAAGATGTAGTTCAATATCCAGATTATATAACTTCATAACTGATGTGTGCCTTAGATAAACACAGTTGTCACCCGATTTCACACATAGTGCACTGTCGTCATGCACTGTTGTAATAGGTGGTGTCACACCAGTAAGGCGAATGTCTGGGGGAGGACGAGTTGGATAATACTCTGTAGTCATCTGCTGATTGATGTAGCGCTCTGCACGACATACTTCATCCCAGTCAAATTGGCACATTAACACCCTACAATGCATTTTCAATTTCTGTTCTCGCATGCAAGCCCCAGACATGATGTGCTTCTATATCAAAGTTTACACGTTTTGTTCCACTGGGAGTTAAATTGTATGTGGAACTGAAAAGCATGGGTACACTCGTTGCCCTCTTATCCACAACATCTGCACTATGTGGCTGCACTAGCACAGGGATATTCTGTTGGGATGAGCCGTATGTTGGTGACCAGTACTGCCCTCCATCTTGCTGTTGTTTGGGACTACCAGCAGTGTTCGATGTGTTGGAAGTAGATCGTGAGATCGTGTGTCCACATCACACAAATCGATGAGTGGGACAGACAACTACAGCTCCCTGTCCTGCTCCAGCAAGTGGGCTATGTGAGCTACAGGATACCACGTGGTCGCTACAGGTTCAGATGTGCTGGAGGCTGTTGCTGCAGCAGGTCCAGAGGTCCGTGAAGGTCGCGACAAGATGGCAGCCGAAGTTGCTACAGGTCTGGACAAGGCAGAGATCAGCAGTTGGCACTCGATGTTGCTACTGCTGAACAAAGATATGGAAGCATTACATATGGACCAAGACACGGAAGCAACCAATAATAATAATAATAATAATAAAGATTACCACAAAGAAAGATGTGATATGAGATACTTACTTTTCCGTTTCTTCCTGTTCTGCAGGGCTGTGTTGGATTGCGACTGCTGTTGTCGCTTCATGGTTCTTCTTCTTCTGCTGCTGGTGGCTGGCTGAGCAAGACTGAGGTCCCAAAGCTGCTGAGCCTGCCCTATACCCCTCCAATGATGTTACTAGATATCGCCATCCTACTGGCTGAAGTCTAGCATTTGACTGGGTTAAGGGTTTCTATTGGTTCTCGCCATCCCCCCCCCCAGACCACCTTCTTGGATTATGTCACGAGGACGACAGCACCCTCTGGTGGCAGTACTGTGTACTAGGTCAGTTGGACTCTGGATGGAAGTATTGTATCAAATTGTTTAAATAATGATTGTTTAAATACAAACTTATGTCCATTCTATCCAGCAGAGGCAGAGTCCTTTTCCTGCCAATTCCTAGGAAGAGGTGGCGGTCGGATGACTTAGATTAGTGGAGGTAGCCCAAGTGACCTTTTTTCCCACCATTTTCTTAGGTTAGTGGAGGTAGCCCTGGTGTGTTGCATTGTCCTGCTGGAATTTGAACTTCCCATCACTTTCTGGGGGAGTGGAGGGGGGAGGGGTTAGGTTAGTGGAGGTAACCGAATTGACCTATTTTCCCGCCAAAATTTGAACTTCCCGCCATGACGTCATTGCAACGTTGCCATATATATATATCGCCGCCATCTTGAATAAATTTGGCAACAGTGGGGAGTGGGGCCATACGAATTTTGTTCATTGCATCGTAATTCAGAGTAACACTGGTATAAGAATCAAAGGACGCAGATGCCACGAGCGTGTACGAGTGCGAGCTGGCATTATCGTGGAATGTTGACGAATTGCTGTGTCAGTACACGCTGACCGCAGAGCGCCTCAACGCACACACAGTAGTCGCGTCTCATCGCTGGCCGCCTGCATGGGCAGAACTGTTCCCAACTCGCGTGGTTTCGACTCGTAATTCATGTCTTTTTCGGATCACGACGTAGTCTTGACAAGTCTGTCTTTGTTCGTGATAGGACGTCAGACACAGCTATGACGGCTCGGCGTAGCGCGCACGTTATTACATATGTCTTTATAGAAATAAAGACATGAAAGTTAACAAACCGTAGTTCGAGTATTTCTGTACATCATGAACCCAACTCCCGCAATAACCCTTATAAATATCTAGCGAGGCCCTCATCCGAGAACACAAATCTCATAACCGTCTTATACAGACACTGCAATATTGTATTTCTCCGTCGACACCAAGCAAACGACTTACAAGTAAAATGTCTCCCGTGGACGAGAATTTACATAATAGGTGGAAGAGTATAGGTTGTAGACACACATCTGACGCATATGTCTACCAATTAGGTTCCTTTCAGAGTATGCTGATGTAATAACTCCATACTTAACGATCATATGCAACCGTTCGCTCGACGAAAGATCCGTGCCCAAATACTGGAAAGGTGCACAGGTCACACCAGTATTCGAGAAGGGTAGTAGGAGTAATTCACTAAATTACAGACCCATATCATTAACGTCGATATGAAGCAGGATTATGGAACATACATTGTGTTCGAACATTACGAATTACCTTGAAGAAAATTGACACACAGTCAACTTGGGTTTAGAAAACATCGTTCCTGTGAAACACAACTAACTCTTTATTCACATGAAGTGTTTAGTGCTATTGACCAGGGATTTCAGATCGATTCCGTATTTCTAGATATCCTGAAGGCTTCTGACACTGTACCACACAAGCGGCTTGTAATTGTGTGCATTTCAGTGTTAGTTATGTGACTGGATTAGTGATTTCCTGTCAGAAAGCTCACAGTTCGTAGTAATTGACGGAAAATCATCGAGTAAAACAGAAATGGTTTCTGGCGTTCACCAAGGTAGTGTTATAGGCCCTCTACTGTTCCTTTCCTTTATAAACGATTTGGGAGACAATCTGAGAAGCCATCATAGGTTGTTTGCAGATGACGCTGTCATTTATCGACTAATAATCTCATCAGAAGATCAAAACAAATTGCAAAACGATTTAGATAAGATATCTATCTTTATGGTGCGAAAATTGCCAATTGACCCTAAATAACGAAAAGTGTGATGTCATCCACATGAGTACTAAAAAGAATGCGTTAAACTTCTGTTACACGATAAATCAGTCAAATCTAAAGGCGGTAAATTCAACTAAAACCCTAGGAATTACAATTACGAACAACTTAAACTGGGAACACACAGAAAAAGTTGTGGGGAAGGCTAACCAAAGACTGCGGTTTATTGGCAAGGCACTTAGAAAATGTAACAGATCTACACTACGCTTGTCCGTCCTCTGTATACTGCTGAGCGGTATGGGATCCTTACCACATAGGATTGACGGAGTACATCGCAAAAGTTCAAAGAAGGGCAGCACGTTTCGTATTATCGCGAAATAGGGAAGAGAGTGTCACTGAAATGATACAGGATTTGTGGTGGATATCATTAAAACATATGCGCTTTTCGAGCGGTGGAATCTTCACACGAAATTCTGTTCACCAACTTTCTCCCCCGAATGCAAAAATATCTTGTTATGACTGACCTACCTTGGGAGAAACGATCACCGTGATAAAATATGGGAAATCAGAGCTCGTACGGAAAGATATAGCTGTTCGTTCTTTCAGAGCGCTACACAAGATTAGAAGAAAAGAGAATAGTGAAAGTGGTTCGATGAACCCTCTTCCGGGCACTTAAATATGATTTGTAGAGTATCCATGTAGATGTAGACGTAATGGTAAAGCGATCGCTCGCGAAACGCGGGAAATCCAAATTCGAGTCTCGGTCCATCACAAATTTTCACTGTCGTCTTCCCGTTGTACACTTGACGGTTGTTTATATTCGCAACTGAGAAGACTTTCATTGTATTTCAGAACGGCTGTAGTCACCGCAGCGCCGTTGGAGATGCATGCATGTCCAAAGGAAAACTGAATCATCGTTGTTGTTGTTGTTGTTGTTGTTGTTGTGGTCTTCAGTCCAGAGACTGGTTTGATGCAGCTCTCCATGCTACTCTATCCTGTGCAAGGTTCTTCATCTCCCAGTGCCTACTGCAACCTACATCCTTCTGAATCTGTTTAGTGTATTCATCTCTTGGTCTCCCTCTGCGATTTTTACCCTCCAGGCTGCCCTCCAATACTAAATTGGTCATCCTTTGAAGCCTCAGAATATGCCCTACCAACCGATCCCTTCTTCTAGTCAAGTTGTGCCACAAATTTCTCTCCTCTCCAATTCTATTCAATACCTCCTCATTAGTTATGTGGTCCGTCCCATCTAATCTTCAGCATTCTTCTGTAGCACCACATTTCTCTTCTTGTCTAAACTATTTATCGTCCATGTTTCACTTCCATACATAGCTACACTCCATACAAATACTTTCAGAAACGACTTCCTGACACTTAAATCTATACTCGATGTTAACAAATTTCTCTTCTTCAGAAATGCTTTCCTTGCCATTGCCAGTCTAAATTTTATATCCTCTCTACTTCGACCATCATCTGCTATTTTTCTCCCCGAATAGCAAAACTCCTTTACTACTTTAAGCGTCTCATTTCCTAATCTAATTCCCGCAGCATCACCCGATTTAATCCGACTACATTCCATTATTCTCGTTTTTCTTTTGTTGATGTTCATCTTATATCCTCCTTTCAAGACACTGTCCATTCCGTTCAGATGCTCTTCCAGGTCCTTTGCTGTCTCTGGCAGAATTACAATGTCATCGGCGAACCTCAAAGTTTTTATTTCTTCTCCATGGATTTTAATTCCTACTCCAAATTTTTCTTTTGTTTCGTTTACTGCTTGCTCAAACGTAATTCAGAATAACACAGGCTCAGCAATATCGTATTTCCCCGCCGACACCGGGCATGCGACTTGCAAGTAAAGTGTCTCACCTGTACGGGAATATGCGTAATGTATGTACGAGTACAGGTTGTAAACACATGGTTGACGACATGTTGAAGCTGGGGCCTGGCCGTGAGTTGCATTTGGATAACCTGATGGTTGAGGTGACTGCTCGTGGAAAGCGGGAAATCCATGTTCGAATCCCAGTCTGCCACAAATTTTCATTGTCGTCATCGTATTATACAGCTGACGGTTGTTCATATTCGCAACTGCGAAAATCTTTCATGTGACCACTGTCTATGTTCGTCATCAGCATGCAATAGCCACTCACAGACGGGAGGTGCCGTCACTAGCAGTGGAGGGTATATAAAGTGCGTCAGAGGGATGCGAAAGACAGTGCAGTCCTTGTAGTAATGTGGGAACAGAGCGATTTATCTGATGTCTAAGAGGGCATGATCATTGGATTTCGGGCCAAGGGTGGAAGTATTTCCGAAAAGGCGAATACACAAGCAATTGTCGAGGAACTGACTGCCCAGATGAACCAAGCGGCAACCAACATTGTCTCTTCAATGGCCTCTCAGTGAACGTTACTGTGTATGGGCCTCCGTTACAGCACCTGGTTCGTACACCCATGCTGACTGCTATTCACCGGCGACGAAGGCTGTGATTTACACGCGTGTGAAAGTCCACTGAGTCGCGAAAGGTGTCCTTTTCAGGTAAATCACGTTGTAAGGTGGCTATAATTTCGCACCTTACAAGCACTCATCTACATACTTTGCCTTGATTTAGAACCAGAATTAGGCATTATTTGATAGGCTGTACTTTGTATATATGAATATTAAAAGAAGACTGACATTGTCACGTACATGTTGTAGATAGATGTTAACGCTCACTGCATAAAAGGTGATGGATTGTCTTTGTTATCAAAAGGGCGTAATGATTGATTGCCTATACTAGCAGAGGTTGGAACGCCAGCGGAAATGAAATGGCAAGTGTAACTCAGGCCCTGTGTGGAAAAGCCGGCACAGGTGTGTTGTCCTGCTTAACAAAGGAAGTAGCCCTACCCAGCTGAGCGCTGAAGCACAATACGAGGTGCGGCTAGAATAAAACCGGACTGATGCTGGAAAAATCATTTATTTACAATTATTTACAATTTCATGTTATCTCCTTCAATGTACTCTCCTCCTCGGTCTCTACACCGCTCCATACGAATTTTCCACTGTTCATAGCAATGCTGCAGATCATTTTCGGTAAGTCCATACATTACTTCCGTCGCTTTTTCTTTTACTGCTTCAACAGTCTCAAATCTAGTTCCTTTCAAAGCTGACTTGACTTTAGGGAAAAGAAAAAAGTCACAGGGGGCCAAATCAGGTGAGTAGGGTGGATGATCTAAGATGGGAATGTTGTGTTTTGCCAAAAACGTCTTCACTGACAACGCACTGTGAGCTGGGGCATTGTCTTGGTGAAGGATCCATGACTTTTTTCTCCACAAATCGTTCCGTTTTCTCCGTACTCGCTCACGTAGGGTAGCCAGGACGCTAATGTAGTAATGCTGATTCACTGTTTGTCCCTCTGGTACCCAATCAATGTGCACAATCCCTTTGATGTCAAAAAAAAAAAAAAAAAAAAAAAAACAATCATCATTGCCTTGAATTTCGATTTTGACATTCGTGCTTTTTTTTTTTGTCGTGGAGAACCAGGAGTTTCCCAATGCATCGATTGGCGTTTAGTTTCGGGATCGTAAGTAAAAAACCACGATTCATCGCAAGTAATAACATTTTGTAAGAAGGTGGGATCACTTTCAATGTTTTCCAGGATGTCAGAACAAATCATTCTTCGGCGTTCCTTCTGTTCAATTGTGAGACACTTTGGAACCATTTTTGAACACACTTTGTTCATGTTGAAACTTTCATGAAGAATCTGCCTAACACTTTCCTTGTCAACTCCTGTTAACTCAGACACTGCTCTGATTGTTAAACGGCGATCTTGTCGAACAAGTATACCGATTTTTTCAATGTTTGCATCAGTTTTTGCTGACAATGGTCTGCCAGTGAGAGTGTCATCAGTGGTGTCTTCGCGGCCATCTTTAAATCGTTTAAACCACTCAAACACTTGTGTTCGCGATAAACAACCATCGCCGTACACTTGTTGTAACATTACAAACGTTTAACTTGCAGATTTTCCTAGTTTGAAACAAAATTTGATGTTAACACGCTGTTCTTTCTGTACACTCAACATTTTCCGACGCACAGACAAAACGTCAACTACTTAAAACAGACGCCACGGGCAGACTGAGTGCAGGAGGCAGATGAAACTCGAGCAGTAGGCGGAGCGAGAGTCACGTGACAGGCCACGCGACTTTCAGCCTTATTGCATTCGTTTTATTGTTTCACCAGTACTAGTCCGGTTTTTTTCTAGCCACACCTCGTAGAATAGCAGCTGGCAGGTTTTGTGGCTAGGCCGGAAGGATAACCGGAAACTCTGAAAATCTTGGATGCGGCAGAGAGGAACAAGTAAGCGTTACTTCGGAAATGACTCAGGTTGGATTATTTCTGAGGATTTTTACTCTGAGAAGCGTACCATTGTACATATTCCTAATTAAGGAGGATAGGTATTTCCTCACAAACTTTCCGCGCTTGACGACAAAAGACTAAAATATGGTTGGTCGGTGTTCGGAAGAATCTGTAGAGATGGAGAATATTCCGCGGTTTCGAGAATATGATTCGCCTTCTGCAGTTACGACGGAGGGGAGGGGAGCTGGGAAACCAGCGGTGGAGGGAAAAGGGTCTTCCGTTTTGAGTGCCCGTGTCTGACGGTCGCTCAGAATCACCTTTATTGCTACAGACGGACTTGCTGTCGTTGCTCTCAGGAGATTTTATAGTTGGAACGGTTAGGCATTGTACTGCTGCGAACTTAAACGATTTTGGACTTTGCCTCCAAGTAGGGAGTCGTCGTTGAGTACACAGCGTTCAGAGAATAAGAACACTTCTTCTGCCTATACTCACGTTGAGACGTTATCTGAACTCCGTCCTGGTGGCTGGGAGTTCGCGTTTCTCGTCTGTAGAACACAGAGAGGAGAAGACAGTATTAGATTATACTAGTCAGTCTTCTGCCGTCCTAGTGCTTAAATGCGTTTTTTTTATATATTTTGTGGTTGTAGTTTTTCCGTCGTCGCAGACGTGTACAAGAACTGTCACTCTGACGCACCGGACGCAGTACATACGCTGATATTGCTAATTGCTTCCGCTTATTAGGGCTATAAAGCTAAACTGCTGTGATGACGTAAATTTTGTTTCCACTGAGGTTGCACACCAGTGTAGATCATCTTTGGAAGTAGTGTCTTCTAGTGTTTGGTACATAGATGAGTTCAATCGTCTCACATTATTTATATTAGATCGTGTAGCCATAAAAAGGGGCAGATTTGGGCAACTGATCAATCATATTAGTTGGGAAATTCATTTGTATCTCTTTATGTCCATTGGACATTGATATATAAACATTTGTAATACATAAAGGGGTTTTAATCTACTGTAAATGTACAAGCAGAAACAGCATTTATCATCTTGTAGTTACTAGTTCCCTTAATTATTCATTTATGTGTCTGTTTAATTTATATGTTAAAGAGCAAGAAGGAGGAGGTAATATCACCATTAAGATATGCTTCACGGGGTAGTCAGACACGGCCAAACCTTCATTTTTCGTGTTCAGTATTTTCCATTGTGCACATTCATTTTACACCCTCCTGGAGCAGCATCTTGGAATGTATTATGTTCCATCCGATAGATGCCATTGACGTTCACGACGTGAACTATCTGAAAGACAGAACACTCAAACGTTGGTTGGAAGAGTCCAGGATGGAGGAGGTGAGGCGTAGCGCCGTATACCGATACTGCTTTGGAGGCGGTTAAGTGGGAGATGTGTCTCAGAGCTGTATAGTGACAGATGGTGACGCGAGACTGGAAGCGCACGTAGTTTATGTATCAGCCGATAGAGGACAATATTGGATAGGGAGACTGATTTTAGTTTCGATTGTGCCCACTAGAGTGCACTAAAGTAATAGAATGTTGTTCATAAACTGTTCTAGTAGTTTTTAAAGTGTTATTATGTCTTTTTGTGTATGTAAAATGTTATAAATGTGTTTTAGCAGTATGAATGATGCGTGAGTGTGGTTTAAGGTTAATATGAAGATAATTGTTTAAAGAGTTATGTAGTTGGATTTAGTGTGGGAACATTTAGAAGAAGTATGGATATGGACAAAGGGGATTTTTGTAGAATAGATTTGTAAAGTAAGTTAAAGGTAAAGGGAAAGTTAATTCAGGTATAAATAATAATAGTAAATAACTTTATGCATAAGCAAAACTTCAACATATGAGATAATTACGTCGGTAAAAAGTGCAGTCGCGAGGTTTACTATTTTGCGATTGGTTATGGATGAAAAGCGCGGACAGACGCGGGAGAATGTTGTTTTGCTATTGGCTGTTAAGTAAACTGACCAATGGTAAAGCAATATGCTTCGCGCGCACCTTTCTCTGCTGGTAGAGAAGACACAGTATTCTAGAGAAGGGTGGAAGCCTAGCCATGAAACAGATCGGACGTGTGTAGTAGTAGTTCCGATGGAAACGATAAGTTGCCGGATCAAGCAGTGTTTCATACACCAAAAGTGTGGTAAAGTGAGGGCATAAATATTCCGATGGGCGTGTAGAAATTTCGGACATTTCAAGCGAATTTTGTGACGAAAAAAGACATATATTCCGTGTGGCGTATTGAGCAGGTCGGTGGCTAAAAACTTTGACTGCATTTGGTACCGACAGACTTAATATTTGGAGAGCAGTATCGATCTAAAACAATCAGTATTTTTGTAGCTATTACGTTTTCGGGAAATGCAACACCATAAACTTGCTAACGTGAGTGAAATGGATTGTGAGTGACTGTGTTAAGACTAGCATGGGCTTGGCAGTGATACTTGTTCACCTAAGTTTCAGAATATATTAATTAAGGACAAAATTTCCAACCTTTCATATCATGTGAAAACTTTCTCCCGAAACGTAGATTTAGTGACTTTAGTTGCAGCGTGGTTCACGTCGAAGTACAGTAGGTTTCGCTCGGCTCCCCTACTGATGATCTGCTGAGACAATGTTCACAGGTAGGTGCAGATACGTCGTAAAGGGACGGAAAGAACCGCGCCGCCGCAGAGGGAGCGTCATTTGAAAATTTTTGGTTCTGTACGTCATAACGTTCTTTTAAGTTTTCCTGTTCTTCAGGGGCTGACTTGTTTATCTTTTCTGTTAGCTGTCAAATATTTCCTTTGCATTTTTCTGAACTTTTTACAGCATCATAAATGGCGTTCAGTTTGGACTGAAAGGCATCCTGTTTGGACAGCGTTGTCCAGTTTGCACTTAAAACTGTGTCGTATTGTTCGAAATGACTTGTAAGCTTTGTGATTCGACTGAGTTGCGTCCTGTTATAATGATAAGCTATCGAAATTTGTCTACATCGTGGCCCATGTTCTTCTCTATAATAGTGTGGCTAGTTCGCAGAATTCGTTCCTCACATTCGCTTCTTGAGGGGCTCCATATTATCGATCGCCATATCAGCAAAATCGTTGCCATCGGTTTGTGCTTCGTGATCGGTATTTTCTAAAGATTCCATATTTAAATACGATCGAGTACGTATTGGATGAGCGCGCCCGGTTAGCGGTGCTTCCTAAGCGGGAAGGCTTGCCAGTCCCCGGCACGAATCCACCCGGTGGCTTAGTGTTGAGGTCCGGCGTGCCAGCCAGCCGGTGGATGGTTTCTAAGGCGGAAAATGCGGGCTGCTGATTCCCCTTATTCCGCTTCGGTTACAGTATTTCGGCGATTGCTGTGCAATCACTGTCTCCACGTGCCCGTACACCATAATTACTCTACCATGCAAACATTGGAGGTTACACTCATCTGGTATGAGAACTTCCTGGGGAGGGGGGCCGGGGGGGGGGGGGGGGGGGAAGTCCACTGGGGACGAATCGCACAATAACCATGGGTTCGGTGTGGGGAGGTGGTGAGGTGGGCGAACTGTGGCCTGTTGTGGGGTTGTGAACCACTGAGGGCTACGGCGGGACGAAGCCTTTCCGTCCTTCCTAGGTCCCTGGTGTAATACACAAAACACGTATTGGCTAACTTTTGGAGACTTACTTATGTAACGTCCCCTTTTAAACAATTATACACGACTGTGCTTAAACTGACACACAATATTTTGTTAGCGCAACGCAATCTGACTTTCAGAATTCCCTACAAAAGAATGGCCCTGACTAACATTAAACTATACCTTTCACAAATCACTTACCTCACAAAAATCTTCGCTACTCAAGCTACTGCAATACAGCGAGCGCCACTACTGCCAGCTAAATAAAAGATTCAAACTATGGAAAGCACTAACTACTGATAGGGATGGTTAGCAAATGAAAGATATTAATAGAGAACAAACAATGTATTTACCTTAATAGTCATAATATATATAGCAGTTCATCACAAATTACAAAACTCCGCCATCTCTCTCCCCACATCCACCACTGCTGGCGGCTCACCTCCAACTGCCCAACGCTACGCGCTGTTCACAGCCAGCTGCCTAACACTACAATGGCGAGTATTACAACAATGCAAAGCAGCCACAGACTGCACACAGCACAGCCAGTGATTTTCATACAGAGGTGGCGTTACCAATAAAAAAACCTAAACAGCCTACTTACATAGCCCCCATGCTCCCCACAAAAAATTTTACAAATTTTTTTGGGCACTGGCCAATACATATTTGTTAAAATTTTTCATAATCGTAATTACAATAACAAAGAAATCAAATGCACACACTTATTGATATGATGTTGGTCAAAAGCTAAAATTTTCTCACAGTCCATAAAGACAGTCCTGATCATTCATCACATTGCAGTGTTTTTCTCAAAGTCTGAGCAGTAAAAGAAAATGCACACGGAAGTAGTGGATTTCCATGCAGTCTTGAAGAAGTAGCGTTGTCCTTCCAATGGAAAGACAGTGCTGACTCTTGACATGCTGATAGGTAATGGGCCACAACAGAGCAAACCCACAGCGGAGTCAGTCGAAGTTTTGAAGAGTATTGGTGGGTAGGTCATCACAGAGCAGACCCACTGTAGTCCTGGTAGAGATTACAATATTGGTGGGCCACCAGAGGTGCAGACCCACTGCAGTCCTTGTAGAAATAATGGTATTGATGGATCATCAAAGTTGTAGACCCACTGTAGTCCTTGTAGAGATAATGGTACTGGTGGGTCATCAAAGATGCAGACCCACTGTAGTCCTTGTAGAGGTGGCCAGCAGCCATCTGTTGTGACTGTGCAGGTGCACAATCACCATTGAAGAGTCTTGCGGATAATATAGCAAGTCCATAACCACCACTTGTGCACTCACAAAGTTTTTGAATTGTCCTGAGAACCAGCAATGCTGTTAACCAGTCCCTTGCTGAATTATTAACACACGTGCAAACACTAACAGTCCCTACTTCTCACATATTGTCCATATACTATGACCAATAGAAACGTGTGCAGTGAAATGTAACTTACAAGTTACTTAATTTGGTAACCTGGTGTCAATTACAATTTTATAACAGAAGAATACAATTACAAAGGTACAAAATACATCATTAAAGAACATAACAATACAGATAACATTTGTAGTACAGGTTTTACAATAGAATAGAAATAAACATATACATCAGTGTCACAAAAATAATGACATAAGTACATACATAAAGATCAGAATAAATTTTGAAACAACAACTTCACACATGAGCATTAAAACAAAACAGAATAAATAATGTCTAAACATCTTTACAAAGAAAATAACATATTATTAATGCAAATTATATTTGAGGATAACAGTATTCCTCATCATAGTGAATGTAGCTTAGTATTAGAAGAGAAAAAAATTCTATGAAACAGTACACAGAGACAGGAAGAAAACAAATACACATGGGTACACAATCACATAGTGGGATAACACAAGGAAAGGACAGGGTTTCTTTTACTGCAGTATTTTGCAAACAAAACTTTCTTTACTTCTCAGAGATCTCCCTTCGTTCCTCATTATTTCCAAAAAGTCCTATCAATACCTGCTTTCTCTACTCTGTTCATATTTCTTTCAAAATAATTACGGATCATTGTACAATTCTCATTTTGGCCCAAAACGTTTTTATATACCTTCAATGCATTTCTTTCCATTCATCACAACTAGTTTCTTATATAGTCTACCCCCTCTTAAGCTAACTTAAATCTACTGAGCTCAGATGCTAAACTAAGGGACGAGGCAATGCAGCAGCACATAAAACAATTAACGCAAACAGCAATGACAAAAAAGTGCAGATTTGCAAAGGAAGCAGCATTTTAGAAATTAGCGAAGCAATTGCAATATTACGACTAATATAAGGCAATGTGCAGCAAACAAGAAAAATAAATCCGGCTTAGCAGAGTAACACAAATTAAAATTCAGTAGCACTATGCCTGGCAAACAGCATAACTTATACCTAAACACGACAAAGTTCAAGCAGAAAAAGTATTACACTAAAAATGGCCATGTCTAATACCTATGTCACATCTTAACACTAGAGTGATGCATCACAATTTATTCTACAAAAGAAATTAACAAGTACTTGAAAAGAAAACTATGATTGCAGTTCCTGTGAAGGTAAATGTCTTTTTGTGCTCCCTCATTTTTTTTGAAAAAATTATTATTTACTCGATCTGTAGACAGAAAATATTTATATTAGTACATCTATAAAATTTTATTTTAACCAATGCTGCCGTGCAGCTAGAAACTAGATATCAAATGAAATAAGCAATTACGCAAACCAAAGCATAAAAATATCGTTCAATAGTCATGTGACATTTCATAAGTTAGTAGACATTCTCTCAACTCTCCTATAAAGACGCTTGTCATAATCAGGTGTGCAGATGTAAAAATATTTCTCGTCATTTCATTAGGCATTTCTGTAAATATCATAAATTAAGAGCTCCACAGTGTCAACATATGTTTTCAAGTTCGACCGTGTCGTTTTTGCGATGCTCTCTACAAAGGAACGTCAATAGTGCGGATAATGGCCTCCCTTTTTTTTTCTACCTGTGCCGCTGAAAAGGGCTCGCAATAATGGCTTTTTCTCCAGGCGTCTGACATACCTGGCCACTCACAACGAATTACTTCACGGTCACTTACCTTTCTTAACGATATATTTACGACAGCAGTTTTCGCTACAGCGACAGTCTCATATAAAAATTTCATAGGTCAAGAATTTGCGTTACAAATCTGTAGAAACAAAATCCTATAAATATAACAGTGTCCAAAAAATTTTCGCCGGCATTGTGATACATTCACGCATTTACACACATTTCATAACTCTTAAAGTACGATTCTCAGTTTACAACATCCTTTTTCACCAGTCAGAGTCCCTACCTTCTATTCACTATTCATATACATATAAACACATAATCACATTCCTTATATAGCATCATCTTATTGATCATAAACATACCGCAACAGCATAATACACATCGTCGTCGTAAAAATAACATCATAACACCTCAGTCAAATCTCAAAATCGTCGTAGCTTCCTCCAATAATTTCAAAACCTAAAAAAATTCTCTGCTCATGTCAAAAGTGTCATCTGCCTCAAACGTACTTTAAAATCATGATCCCATATCAAATATATCATTCAAAGCTCTCATAGTATCACAATGGTTCCGAAAAAATATGAGCATTTCACAAAGTGCAGACAAAATACAATTTCATAAGTGTGAAGTTATCCAACGGTGTAATTACGTAAACATCTGTCACTTATGTAGTAAAAAAAGTATTTCTTTCTCTGTTAAATAATCAGATAGCTGTGTAATTTATGTGTTAGAGAAATATGGTACCGATGTGTAAAGTTGTATAAGCAAATACCATATTAGCTAGGGCTCCTTGTGTTTGCCACACACATGGTACACAAAGTAAGCGTGTACCCCCCTGAGGATTAATGTAATTATACCCTCAGGTGTTATAGATTACAGCAATGGAATGAAATGTATCACGGAAAACTTTCTTTGCAATTCAAAAATCTTTAAAAATAAATGTTTTAAGTGCAAAATTAATCACTCAAATACGTGTCCTGTAGCGCTAAACTGTGCGTCATGTTGTAAGATAATTCTGTGGAAGTGTCGTAGTTATCGTCCTCCGAAAGCTAAGTTCTGCAGAAGTCAATGTACTTACCTCATGATACACAAAAGTGAAATGCTTTGCGTATAGATATCGTAGTTATTACGCTTATTGTTGTGATGAAGGAAGTACTGTACTGTAACGTATTGTTGTGCTACGGAAAAGGCTGTCTCATTGTAGCTATACCACAAAAGTTACTGCTAAAACATGTTTTACTTTCCAGAATAAAACAGAAAACTGTGCAGATATAAAACAGAAACACCGCAAAAGCAACATTGTAAACTGTCACTCATTAGTAGCGTCGTGATAAAATCGTGTAGCTGTCACATAAACTAACCACTGTATCATCTGGTATCTCAGAAAGTACTTTAAAACCAGAATGTATTTTCAAGTAAACCAAAATGTTGCATTAAAATCTCATTAGCAGTACCAGTATGTGTCCTAAGTATGTAAGCCTGATAGTCGTTACGTAATCGTGCAGCTAACAAGCAAGAATGTACAAATACAACACTGTGTCATCTGTTCACTATAACAATACATTCGTAATTTCTGTTTAAAAATGTTCCCTAGGTTCTAGACTGGATGTTTAACTTCAAACATTGTTGCATGTTAACAGATTCTAAGTCTGACAAAGCATACTAGAAACGTGAAGTGAAAAATTTTATGGCAAAGACTAAGTTAAAAGCAGATTATCTCTCAATAAATGGTTTTACATGTGAAATATGGTGTAACCCTCTGCTCTTCCTAGTACGCAGAGTTTGAACTTGAATGCAATTATCATGCGGTATACGTCGGTAAAGAATACTGGAATTTTTCTCAAGGTTAGCGTCTATGTTATTTTTCTCTGAGCCAGCTGGCGCACGCAGCTGCCTGCGGAGCGCGTCATTGTCTGTCCCTTTGTTGGCGCGCGTCGTTATTGGGATTAGCAGACCTAACTTCTACAAATTCACGTTGTCGAGAGGGCCCTGCCCTGTTTAAATCCCGCCGGTTCTGATGCAATTCAGGTCTGTCGTTACGATCCCATCGTCTGTCGTCATGTCGGTAGTTCCTGTAGTTTCTTTCTTGTCGGTTAAGTGGTGGAGAATTTCTCCCTGAATCGTAACTGCGCGCTGGACCGTTGCGTCTAAAGTTATTCTGTCTCCCTTGATAATAATTATTTTGGTTCCCAAATTGTCTGTTTCTCTGACTGTCTCTGTGATAGTCACTACCACGGAGAGGTGATCTTTCCCTGTAATTATTACTACTCTGCCAACGGTTGTCATACGGGTGGTGTCTGTTTTGGTCACGATTTACGTTATAAGAATAGCCTTGTCGTGTATTATTTCTGTCATCGCGGAATTGTGACAGATGTGACCTGTAATTGTTGTGCTCCTGTTCTCGCGTTCCGCGATTGTCAGTGTCAATTTCCAGTTCTTGTAACAGTCCCTGAAAAGCTTCAATGTCGTCTTTGCAACGTCCTGCTAAAATAATATGCCGTAAATGTTCACGTAATTTGATTAAGCAAATGCGGATGAGTTCTGAGGGGCTGTATGGGTTTGACAGGTACTGGTTTTTGAGCAACATGTCTTCAAAATATTTGACAAGACTGGAAAATTCAGATTGTTCGAAATGTTTCATCATTATGATGCTATGTTTTACTCGGTCTTGTGTAGCTTGAGACCAATATGCTGAGAGGAAGGCATGGTAAAATTCTCCTTCACTGTGACAATCGTGAATGACCGATCGCATTCTTACAGCTGGTTCATTCTCTAAGTAGCCACACATAAATTCTAATCTGTGTTCTAACGACCAGTTGGGAGGAAAACAATGAGAGAATTGATGGAGCCATGCTTGTGGATGAATGTCGTTGCCAGAATTCTTAAATGTTTTGAATTTACGTGTAGTAATGAACAGCTTATAGTCAAAATCATCATGTCGGCAAGTCGAATGTCGGTCATTGTTACGTTGTTTCGGCCGTTCCATCTCAAAATTCGGTGCACATTGCCAATTTCTTTCATAACTTCCGAAATGCCCTGTGTTATTATTTTGCGGCTTTTCCGTATTTCTAAGTCCCTCATCCCGTATTGGGGCGCGAGTGTCCTATGAAATACGTAATTCTTGTATTACCTGTGTCAGCTGATCTTGTACTTCCCGGATTTCTCTTTGGTGTTGATTCAGATTTTGTTTCAGTTTCCTAATTTGTTCGCTCTCTTCTGTGTCATTAAAGACTACCGGTTTTGTGTCATTCAGATTATCATCTACCTTCATAGATAAATTAGTGAACTGATCCGAAAGTTCGGCTACTTTCTCCGATAGTGTACTTATTTCCTCAGTGTGTTTTTCTGAACCAAGTTTCAGAGTATCTACTGTGTCCTTTAAGTTTTCCTGAGATTTTGCAAGTTGCGTAACCGAATCGGTAGATGCAACTGAGTCAAATTTAGCTTGCAAGGTCTCATGATTTTCATGAACAATAGTTTGCAGTTCTTTTATGGCTGCTTCGTGATTCTGTAATGCATTTTCATGCCGCGAAAAAATAGGTTGAAAATGCTCACAAATTTGTGTTTTTACGTCGTTACAGACTTTTTGACATTTCGATTCAATGTTATGTAACTCAGTAGTTAAATCTTCACGTGTTTGTTCAAGTGTGGTGTGAAGATTTTGTTCCATTGTGTCTAACTGTTGCTGTGTTTGTCTCTGGTGTTGTTCCATTGTGTCTAACTTTTGAAGATTTTGTTCCACTGTGTCTAACTTTTTAAGATTATGTTCCACTGTGTCTAACTTTCGAAGATTTTGTTCCATTGTGTCTAACTTTTGAAGCTTTTGCTGTGTTCGTCCCATTTGTTGTATTAATTGTAATAACAATGCACTGGTGTCTGGAACGTGTTCCTCAGTGCTTTTCGGCAGTGAATTTGCACCGGCAACATTCACATTTTGACAAGTGGAAAATGTGTCTTGACTCATTTGAGAAAATGGTCAGGACCCAAAACCTGAATCTACAATATTTGCAAAATTGTGTCCTGTCATTCCCGATTCCTGAGGCGAGCTGTTGCCGACCAATCGATCGATAATGCTTCCCTCTTCACTAATTGTTTCACTGTCCACGCCATTGTTTGCCGCCCGCTCCATTTCCCTATGCACAATTACCAAATTACTACTTTGAACATCAGTTAATTCATTACTCGGTGGCGCTAACACACTGCTTTCGTTTTCACTGTCATTTCGCAGTTTACTTTGGAGCCTAGTATTACGTTTTTCACACGCCATTATTGTCACAGTATTTCACACGACAACACAGAAAAACACAATTTGAAGAGCAAAAATAAGAGAACACATTAACATAACACTGAAAATAATATCTAGTTAATTGAAGCTGCGAAATACTTGGTGCAAATCTACATGCATGCCACAACTGTTTTACTGTACAACAATGAAAAACTACAACTACAAAGGAAATTCTCTCTATGATTACGCGCTAGCAATAAACAATAGCTACACTAATTACACAAACTACAAGAAAAAATCAGAAGATTCCAGTGAGGTATCCTAGGCTAAGGGTCGACATATGTAACGTCCCCTTTTGAACAATTATACGGGACTGTGCTTAAACTGACACACAATATTTTGTTAGCGCAACGCAATCTACTGCCAGCTAAATAAAAGATTCAAACTATGGAAAGCACTAACTACTGATAGGGATAGTTAGCAAATGAAAGATATTAATAGAGAACAAACAATGTATTTACCTTAATAGTCATAATATTTATAGCAGTTTATCACAAATTACAAAACTCCGCCATCTCTCTCCCCACATCCACCACTGCTGGCGGCTCACCTCCAACTGCCCAACGCTACGCGCTGTTCACAGCCAGCTGCCTAACACTACAATGGCGAGTATTACAACAATGCAAAGCAGCCACAGACTGCACACAGCACAGCCAGTGATTTTCATACAGAGGTGGCGTTACCAATAAAAAAACCTAAAGAGCCTACTTACACTTAACACATAAATTTAATGTTACATACATGTATGATATATAAATTTACATGCAAATTTCCTCAGTAACCGAGTGCTGTAGTTAGTTTACTTGAATAGTTTGTTCACAAATAATGTTTTTGTATAGATAAGCGTTACCCTGCGTTGTTGTGTTACCGATAGATATAAAAGTTAAAACTAACAAGAAGTACACTCTATGCCCTAATTACATTAACTTAGTAATTCCGCCGCTAGTTTCAAAGTTTAGCTTTTATATATGGGAGAATTATGTTTCTTACACCCGGAATGTACATTACGGCCTGTAATCCAATGTAGGTAATATTTATGATAGTCCGTTAGTGCTCAGTGAGACCTAGCCGAAGATACTTCGTTAGTAAAAACTGTTTAACGCATTGCCGATATATTAATTTGTAAAGTTCATTGTATATGTAAAACATTTAACATATGATAGCTTAAGAACTACACTTCTTATCGAAGACACGTTTTCACTAACGACTCCTCTCAATTTCGTCTTTGCCAAGTTACTGGCTTCTCTGTCACATCGTAACAGGACGCGACAGGACAGCCGTTCCTGTTTCTAATGTTTCTCGTGACAATCTCCTAGATACGCTCTCTCAAGATCCCATACATAGCAAATGGCGTCGCAAGTTGCACCAGACACTGTGATGTACCCATCAAAAATTTACTTCCTTCTCTTTAACCACAAAAATTAACTATAAACCTATCATATAAATTATGCCGTAGCATCTCGTACCCTAAACATTATCCTTAATGTATTTCAATATTTGTATCCCTGTGCAATAAAAAGTAGGCACATATCTGAAAATAAAATGAAAACAACCAAATAGATACCAGTGAACTACTGATTCTAAACTCCTGTGTTTTTGTGCGTATGTGTGAGTACAAGTTGCCTGCCAAACATAGTAAATGAAATGAGAATTAAAAAAAAAATAGACGAGGGCACAGACCCCTAATCAAATTACTTAAAGTTATCGATGTTGTTGTTGTGGTCTTCGGTCCAGAGACTGGTTTGATGCAGCTCTCCATGCTACTCCATCCTGTGTAAGATACTTCGTCTCCCAGTACCTACTGCAACCTACATCCTTCTAAATCTGCTTAGTGTATTCACCTCTTTGTCTCCCTCTACGATTTTTACCCTCCACGCTGCCCTCTAAACTACATTGGTGATCCCTTGATGCCTCAGAACGTGTCCTACGAACCGATCCCTTCTTCTTGTCAAGTTGTGCCACAAATTCCTCCTCTCCCCAATTCTACAGTTCTCGATAAATTTTGTTTTTCCTTTTTGTAATAACATATGAGTTTGATCATTTATGTCTTCACACTTTTTGCATACATTTTCGGAGCACAAATGAAACACTTTTTGCTATGTTTTTGCTGTCTTTATACATGCGTCCCCAGCTCATTGCAAAGATGCAGCTCAGATCATTGGCACTGTTTTCAACTCTCCTGCCAGCCAGTTGCCATGACGCTAGCAAGAAACAAAAATCACCCAGTGTGCCACCTACTATTTACATGCTTCTGAATACCAAGGATCGACCGGATCGAAACCCCACCCCTCTGCTATCTAGGCTCGAAATAATGAAAGCTAATGTTTGGACTGAAACGTGAGACAAACAAGCAGATAGTAGAGTTCGCAAGGAAAGCATGCCAACTGCTTCATTTCTGCAGCGACAACTTGGCCATTCAAGGTCAGAACAGCCAAGGCCATTGCCACTTTACTGCAGTGAGACAAAGTTTCTACAATCAAAACAAATTCGAGATGTGGCGTAAATAATTTTCATATGACTGCATTTGAGTTTTCTTTAGATATTGTTTCATGCTGCGAACTTCTCTCTGACGCGGTGACATTTCTCCTTACACGAGATGAAAATATGGTGTATAATGTCATTAGGAACAAAGTACCATGACTGCCCAGAAAGTAATGCACCGCATATTTTTCTCACCCGAAAACAATGGTACGAATGCGGAACGTTTCGTATGCATTATTTGAAGTCTCCTGAGGAAGCGCGCCAAGTTTCCATCACCTCCGACAGATAGCGCAGCTGCAGGACAGTTTCAAAATGGCTTCTGTAGATGCTGTAGTTTACAAGCAACGTGCCATCACTGAATTTCTCACTGCAGAGAAAGAAACTATGGGGAATATTCACAAACGCTCGTGTAAAGTCTATGGAGCCTCAGCTGTCGACAGAAGTACAGTTAGTCGCTGGGCGAGGAGGGTGAGGTCATCAGAAGGCGATTCAGCGGAGCTCCACGATTTGCAGCGGTCTGGAAGACCATCCACGGCTGTCGCACCGGCCAGCCCTGACCTAGCCCCTCGGACTTCCACTTGTTAGGGCTATTGGAGGACACCATTGGTGAAGACATTTTCAGGACGATGAGGAGGTGATTCACACAGTGAAGCACAGGCTCCGCCAACAGGACAAGGATTGATACCGACAGAGCATACACGCTCTTGTTTCGCGCTTTGGGAAGACCCAACAACGGGATGGGGACTATGTGCAAAAATAGAGCGTGTAGATAAAACACCATTATTTCGTGTGTGCAATTCTCATTATTTACAATAAAGAATTGTTGAAGTAAAAAATTCAGTGTATTACTCTCTGCACAACCCATGTAATAAGCTCACATGAAATTTTACTTACTTTCCTTCAAAATAATGTACTTGGCTAGCAATTCACGTATCCCGACGTTGAATCCATGACTGGAAGCATCTCTGGAAGACTTCTTTTGGAGTGGTGCTGCTCTGACATGGCCATCTGAGTCTCAGGAATGGTGTCACAACATTTTCCATTAAGAAGAGCTTTAATTTCTGGTGCTAAATCTGGTAGGTAAGTGGAATGAGGAGAGACAGAAACAGTGTTTCCAACCAAAAACTCGCAAATCAAAAGAATGGTGTGGTAAAGCGCGTTGTCGTGATGAAGTGGGAAGCCATTGTGCCATTTTCCTGGTCTGTTCCTTCGTACATCGTTTCGTAAAAGTTGCTGTACGCCATTGTAAAATTCGGCGTTTATGCTGCCCCTGGGATGAACTCAATATAAAACAATGAGCCTGACTGACGTACTTTCTAGGGCGAGAAGATACGCTGGTTTTCCATTGGGAACTTTGAAATTTCTTCCCGGCGTCATACCCATAGACCCAAGTTTCATCTTCAGTTACTGTTTTGGACATGAGGTCCGGATCTGAATGAAGACGATGCTTAAAACTCCGTGCAAACTGACATACGATTTTCCTTCGATTCATCACTCAAAAGTCTGGGAAAAAAATTTGCACTCACCTGTCTCATTTGCAAATTATTGGTTAAAATACTTTGCACGTATCCGTACGAGATCTTACGTCCTTCGGCACGGTCTCGAAAAGTTATTTGCCTGTTTGAACGAACAATTTTTGCCACATTTTGGAATTTGTCTTCGGTTTTTAAAGTTATGTATGTCCCAATCGTGGATCGTCTTCTACCACCTTCTTTACGCTTTAAAATCGCTCATACCACTTGTAAAAGGTCATCAGAGTTACAGCATTATCGCCATACAGGAGCTTCAACATTTCACGAGTGTCTTAGGCACTTTTATTGCAATTTCAAATAGAACTCAGTGCGCATGCGTTGTTCGACATCCATGATGCGCGACAGCCACGGTAAACAAAACCTCACTCTGGCGTCTCTGGACGCTGACTGAAAAGTCAGAGCGTGTTCGATTTCGATGCTGCCTGTCTCAAGGTTTGGGTTGTAGGACAATTTACATGAAACGGTTATAGCGTCAGCAGCTTCTGATGAAAAATTCGTTCACCGTATTTTTTGATCGCACCTCCTATGTTAGCCTCGTGTCAAGTATAACGAAGAAGTTATCGCATTGTTCGTACCCATGACCAAAATGTGAAGGAATATGTCCGATTGGTTGATGAATCAACGCGGACTGTCTACAAAGATTGGTGTATCACTTGCAATCATGTAACACAGCTTAAGAACAATGATCAAAAAATGGTTCAAATGGCTCTAAGCACTATGGAACTTAACATCTGAGATCATCAGTCCCCTTGACTTAAAACTACTTAAACCTAACTAAACTAAGGACATCACACACATCCATGCCCGAGGCAGGAACCGAACCTGCGAGCGTAGCAGCAGCGCGGTTCCGGACTGAAGCGCCTAGAACCGCTTTTTTTATATAGTCAGACGCCTTAACCACTTTTTTTTATCCCCGGTTTAGGAGACCGATGCCTTATCCATTTTTTTTTTGTTTTTTTTTTCCCGGGCCTCCTGGGTGAGAGTCAGGTATCATAGCCACTTTTTTTTCTGGCGCCTAAAACCAGCGCCTTTTTTTCTTAACCACTTTTTTTTATTTAAATAACTTTTTGTTAATTATGCATGGATATGTTTCACTCACGTAATGTGGTGAAGTTAAAAGTACTCTTGACTTGTCGTTGAGTCTTTTCCTATACCACTCTTCTCAAAAACAATATCTAGCATGTTCCCAAAAAGGCTTTTGTAATGACGTAAGGCTTTCATTTCCCAAGAGGCCGTTTCCATTTACAATTTGTAGTCTATTATGTTGTCAGGTCCATTTACGTTTATTACATAGTTCACAAAATGGCCTATGAGCCACATCACACTGTTATGTTTGCTTGCAGGGTAGTACTTTTCCTGTGGGTGTGAAAGCATCTCCGTTGTGTGATTTCGTCCACCACGGCGGGTGAGGATTCCCACTTTGGTCTTAGTCCAATCCCAGTTTCGCAGGTGCCCGGCACACGTAAATCGATGGAGTAGTGTGTCGATCAGTCCACATTGACGACAGTAATACGTGTCACTAAGTCCAATCCGTTGGAGTTTTTCGTTGGTGGCCACTATGTCGTTTACGACTCTGTACCACGTGGACGTCACCTCATAGGAGTGGATAGTGAGGTTGATATTCGTCCATACATTTTGCCATATAATGGCCGGATATTGTTCTTCGATTTTACTTGGGGTGTCAGATGTGTCCCTTGAATAAGGAAGCAAGGAATATTATAAAATCATGTGATTAAGAATCAAGACAGGAAAGTAAAGCAAGGTTGTATTGTCGGTGCCTAGTAAGCTAGCGCATCTGTAAGATCTGTTACAAAAATTTGGAAAGGGATTATCTCCACAGGTGTGATCCCTTTGTGCTTGTGGTAAAAAGCGTCCAAGATGTGAAGTATAGAAGTTTCACTGTGATTACTCTGATATCGATGTAATAATGTAATACGACACACTGTACTACATGCATGTGAACAACATATTTCCACTGCAAGCTAGAAACAGTCGAAAAGCAGTCACAAATAACAATGTTTTAATTGGTTCGCCTTGATGAGAAAAAGCATTTCAATTGTTGCATGGACATTATCAGCATTAATAAACTAATTATACAACAACAGGCTACACAAATGAAGAAAATGGTCGGTATTATTACGAAAGTAGGAATATCCTAAAAGAGTGTTATGATAGATATATTTAATTTGTTGAAATGTGCTGCTGACAAAGGCAAATCTACTTTCATGACAATTTTTTTTGAACTCCATCTCACAGGGCACACATGGCTAGCTTGTGCATTCCTGTCGCGCGCATTATCCTTCGCTGCTGACAATACACTGACCACTGTGTTGTGCGACAGATCAATTGTTTATTTTTCTCAATAACAACTATTTTATTCGCGATCACGCACTGTCAGCTTGGCAAGCCCTAGGTGAATAAGCAGTATCTGGCATTTGCCTATCATTCCGCCTGAAGGAACGCTCGTCATTATTTTAATACTGCTCAGATCAAGAGAAGGAATAAAATCCTTTGGTAAATTTCCATTCGGGTCGCTCAGTGTTAAAAATACGGTGGGTTACGGAGATTCCACCAAAATTTCAACAGAATTGGCACTCTATTTTTGTGAGTTGTTAACCTTTTCTCATTCGAAGAGACATCACCGTTTGTGAATAACGGCCACATTTCTCTTGCTGACTGGTTTAATTGTACTTCCTTTGTCACAGTGTAATTTGGCAAACTCATCTCGTGAGATCGGAAGTGAGCGCGCTACATGGGATCCATTTTCTCGAGATCGGAGGCAGATAGAGACCTCCTCCCAAGTCTAAACAAAAATTCAACATGTTAGCTAAATTTTATACCCAGCAACATATGGTGTACTACGCACAAAACACAAAATCATAGCAACCCCCAATTTTGGTTGCAAACTTTTTTGAATTTTGCGTAGTGTCTTACTAAAATGTGTACATCACAATAAGAATGGTCATTAGCGAAATGTTGGGCACTTCGCCACAAAGCTAACACATAACGCTACAAGTAAGACAAAAATCAAATATTTTCAGTGAATAGTTTCTGTAAAATAGTTTGAGAAAGATAACGGGGTGCGCGCACTTCGGTTCTGTCAGCGCAGAGCGTCGCCAGACGGCGCGTGCGAAGTATGGTGTACGCGTCGCAATATGTGCTGGACCCGCGCGACTCGTGCGGCACGTACGTGTCGCGCTGTAGTGTTGTGTCACGTCACACGTGCTATACGAGTCTCAATTTGCGCCTAGCCTTACTGTGGGCATGATTTATCATAAATAAGGTTCGTTTTATATACAACGCTGACGCTTTCCTCGCAATCTTAGTGAGTTCTAAGCCCCCTGCTGCCCTCGATTTGGTCAGGATGACGAGTCGCACTTTGAAAATATTCCCTTTCCAGACTTGTCTATTAGCCAGCCTCATGATGAGTTTAGCTTGCAGTCTAGGTGCTGGAAAGATCTGTGCAATGTAATACGCTTTAGAGAAAACATAGGTGTTTATTACTCTAATTGTCTGCAGGAGATTTGTAGAGCGCCAGCTAAGTTCTCGCAGAGCTCCTCGTATCTTGTTGGTTGTCTCCCTCCAGTTAGTTGCTGTCATCTTCATTGGGCACTTGTTGAAGCTTATGCCTAACGTTTTGTGATGGTCCACCAGAGTGGCCCAAGAGATGTGTACGTTCTCGAAGCCTCTAAGATTCAATAAGTTACTCTTTTGTGCGTTAATCTTCGCACCTGATGCTCTATTGTAGTTACCGATTTCTGCTTTGAGGATGGCTATTTCACCGTCGTGTCTTATGACAACCCCTACGTCATCTGCGTAAGCTCTGGTGGATATGGTGACCCCAGAAATAGTCACCCCGGTCAGTCGTCCGTTGATCCGTCGGAGAAAAGGTTCCAGCGATAGAACATATAACAACATTGACAGCGGGCTGCCCTGCGGAACGCCCCTCAGAACGTGAATGACTTTCGTCGGCTGTCCATTTACAATGATTTTCGCCCTAATTCCAGTCATCATGTGATGAATGATACGCTCCGCACGATCCGAAAATCCCAGCTGCTGCAAAATAATTTCCACGTATCGGTGACTGACGTGGACAAAGGCCTTGCAGAAGTCAAGGAATAATATTGCGCATTTAATATTTGTGGCTGCCGCAACAGAAATTAAATCATGAAATTAAGAGATGGTAGTCATTAGAGTCCTTCCAGGAAAACAGGCTTGATGGTTGTGGATAACTATCCGGAGTAGGGGAGTCATCCGTTCTTTAACCGCCCGTGCTAATGTTTTATAGTCATAATTCATAAGCATGAGAGGACGAAAGTTATCGATTTTCTTGTGGCCCTTGCTTTTCGGTATCAAGACAAGTTTGCCCTCTTTGAGTTCTGATGGAATTGCACCTCCTCGCATGAGTTCATTAACGATCTCAGTGACTGGGTGTTGTGTGCTGTCCTTAGGTTAGTTAGGTTTAAGTAGTTCTAGGGGACTGATGACCATAGCTGTTAAGTCCCATAGTGCTCAGAGCCATTTGAACCATTTTTTGAATGACCTCAGTAAAAACTGTCCCAATGAAATGCCAATACCTCTGATAAAACTCTTTAGGTATACCGTCGGGACCCGCCGATTTATTTGGGAGAGATGTCTTCACCAGGTCGAATACCTCGTCTACTGTGAAGTCAACAAACAAAGAATTATTGTCATCTATGTCGATCAAATTACGTAGTGAGTTGATGATTTCGAAGCCCTCGCAGTCATCAGACTGGTCCTCGTTGTAGAGATGTTCGTAATGCCAATGAAGTGCGCGCACAATGTTACCTTGGTCTGTGAGGACCCTACCGTCTTCTAGTTTTAGATCCTCAAGAAAAGTACGCCGCCGATTAGACTGATGTTTCATCAAGTGGTACATTGACGTTGTTTCATCCTCCAGGAGAGATTTTGCTTTTGATTTAATTTTCAAACCGTCTAACCGTTTCCGTGTGATGCTTAAAAGTTTGACTTTTACTCTTTTGATCTGTTCTAGGTGTGTGTCTGAACCAATTGCCTTTTCGTGGAGTTCCCTTAAAACCGGGTAGTAGAATTCAATAGTCCTTTTTTCTGCCATACTTTTTTGAAAACTGTAATTTTTTAATGTTTGTCTCAATTTCATCTTAGCGGATTTGACCCACCACTCGGTTTTGGTTCAAAATGGCTCTGAGCACTATGCGACTTAACTTCTGAGGTCATCAGTCGCCTAGAACTTAGAACTAATTAAACCTAACTAACCTAAGGACATCACACACATCCATGCCCGAGGCAGGATTCGAACCTGCGACCGTAGCGGTCACGCGGTTCCAGACTGAAGCGCCTTTAACCGCACGGCCACACCGGGCGGACCACTCGGTTTTGGTTCCGTAATTCTGAATCGATCTTAAACATTTCGTCCACGTTTCGAGAACGCAATCTTCAAGATCGTCATCTTTCAAATGCGCTATATTGAGGGTCCATTGGTTGCGGTATGCGCGAGTGGACTGCTTGACTAATGTGATGGAAACGGAGAGAGCGCAATGGTCGGAAAAATACGTGGGGATGACGTCCGCATTTAGTACTTGAGTGCTAATATTCTCAGAGACAGATTCGATCAATGCGACTACAGGATGCCGAAGTAATAAACGTATATTTGACTAACGTGGGGAAGATTGCTTCCCAGGCATCCTTGTATCTCATGGTTTTAATTAATTCATGAAGCTCCTGCGAATAATTAAAATGTGGAGTCTGGTCTTTCCGATGGACAACACAATTGAAATCACCTCCAACAATGACATTGATAGGATTCTTCCGAAGCAAGTACACAACATCTTCCTCGTAGAATTTGGCTCTCTCTGACTTTTTAGTGGTACCCGATGGAACATAAACATTTAAAATCGTGACATCATAAATTTGACAAGCCTCTTCCGGATTCAAGTTTATCCAGTATCACTACTGGTATCCCGACAGGACTCAGTATAGCAATTCGTGTACTATCGTCCGTTGACACGTTGAAAAAAGTGTTAAAGCCAGGTATATGAAAATCAGTAAACAATACTTCTTGCAACAAAATTATGTCCGCCTCCGATTCGTAAATAAGTTGCTTCAAAGCTATTTTTTTTAAGTCCGAAGTAATTCTGTTGATATTGAGAGTTAGAATGTTATACGCTTGACTCATTATGTCAATCTAGCGACACGCACTGATATTCGTGTATGTGGGGCACCGTACACTGTACATCTGAGAGTATAAGAACACCCAAAGAAGGACACATATTCATGTAGGCTCAATTCAGTTAGTAATGCTGCTAAGTTTGTGCATCGGTGACAACTACAGGACGATCGGTGTCTGCGTTCTCGAAGTGCCCCAGGGGGGGTGCTACTTTGCCTTCAGATGATTTTCTTAACAATTTAGCCGCGTCGCGCCTCACCTGACTTCTACTGTTATTTACGTTCGGTGGAGGATTCAATCGGCGTCGTTGAGGATCTTGAGTCATGGCATGAGTTTGAGAAACACCTTTATGCTGCGAAACTTGTTGCTTACTGTGACTATCACGTGGGAGATCTGGCAAATCTTGTGCCACAAGTTGCCGTTCTGCGGTATTGGAAACTGTCACGTCACTGGCAGGCGCCACATCTGGCCGCTCAGTAACGGGAAAAGAAGATTCACATTCCTGCCCCTCGGCCTCTGATTTCTCTTTGGGAGAGCTTTCTATCCCAACCTGGTCAGTAGCAGTTTCAGGCATCGCAACAGCTACTGCAGATACCTTAACGTCCCCGCCCTGAGATGTGGATTCTACCTCCATAACGTTTAATTCTGACCCGTCGTCACCAGAACAGGATTTTTGCTTTTGAACAGGATGCGCTTGGTTAGATTCTTCCTCATCTGAGGAGACACCAACTGAGTCATGAGGTCTTTTTTGACTGGAATTGTTCCGTTCACTAGCAGCCGGGTAAGAGTGCGCGTCAGCCGGCCGCGGTGGTCTCGCGGTTCCAGGCGCGCAGTCCGGAACCGTGCGACTGCTACGGTCGCAGGTTCGAATCCTGCCTCGGGCATGGATGTGTGTGACGTCCTTAGGTTAGTTAGGTTTAAGTAGTACTAAGTTCTGGGGGACTGATGACCTCAGATGTTAAGTCCCATAGTGCTCAGAGCCATCAGAGTGCGCGTCGACAGCAGACGCCGTAATTTGATTGGCATCGAGCGGTATCGGTTCGGTACTAATTGCGGAAGGTGTAGTAGAAGCAGGCTGTTAAACTTTACCATTCATCAGAACGTCACTGAATGTCAGCCGCTGCCTCCTCTGCAGAGTGGTTTTTAGGACAAACACGCGAAGCGGACAATCCTGACGCAGATGCCCACTCTCATTACAAATACACTCCTGGAAATTGAAATAAGAACACCGTGAATTCATTGTCTCAGGAAGAGGAAACTTTATTGACATATTCCTGGGCTCAGATACATCACATGATCACACTGACAGAACCACAGGCACATAGACACAGGCAACAGAGCATGCACAATGAGGGCACTAGTACAGTGTATATCCACCTTTCGCAGCAATGCAGGCTGCTATTCTCCCATGGAGACGATCGTAGAGATGCTGGATGTAGTCCTGTGGAACGGCTTGCCATGCCATTTCCACCTGGCGCCTCAGTTGGACCAGCGTTCGTGCTGGACGTGCAGACCGCGTGAGACGACGCTTCATCCAGTCCCAAACATGCTCAATGGGGGACAGATCCGGAGATCTTGCTGGCCAAGGTAGTTGACTTACACCTTCTAGAGCACGTTGGGTGGTACGGGATACATGCGGATGTGCATTGTCCTGTTGGAACAGCAAGTTCCCTGGCCGGTCTAGGAATGGTAGAACGATGGGTTCGATGACGGTTTGGATGTACCGTGCACTATTCAGTGTCCCCTCGACGATCACCAGTGGTGTACGGCCAGTGTAGGAGATCGCTCCCCACACCATGATGCCGGGTGTTGGCCCTGTGTGCCTCGGTCGTATGCAGTCCTGATTATGGCGCTCACCTGCACGGCGCCAAACACGCATACGACCATCATTGGCACCAAGGCAGAAGCGACTCTCATCGCTGAAGACGACACGTCTCCATTCGTCCCTCCATTCACGCCTGTCGCGACACCACTGGAGGCGGGCTGCACGATGTTGGGGCGTGAGCGGAAGACGGCCTAACGGTGTGCGGGACCGTAGCCCAGCTTCATGGAGACGGTTGCGAATGGTCCTCGCCGATACCCCAGGAGCAACAGTGTCCCTAATTTGCTGGGAAGTGGCGGTGCGGTCCCCTACGGCACTGCGTAGGATCCTACGGTCTTGGCGTGCATCCGTGCGTCGCTGCGGTCCGGTCCCAGGTCGACGGGCACGTGCACCTTCCGCCGACCACTGGCGACAACATCGATGTACTGTGGAGACCTCACGCCCCACGTGTTGAGCAATTCGGCGGTACGTCCACCCGGCCTCCCGCATGCCCACTATACGCCCTCGCTCAAAGTCCGTCAACTGCACATACGGTTCACGTCCACGCTGTCGCGGCATGCTACCAGTGTTAAAGACTGCGATGGAGCTCCGTATGCCACGGCAAACTGGCTGACACTGACGGCGGCGGTGTACAAATGCTGCGCAGCTAGCGCCATTCGACGGCCAACACCGCGGTTCCTGGTGTGTCCGCTGTGCCGTGCGTGTGATCATTGCTTGTACAGCCCTCTCGCAGTGTCCGGAGCAAGTATGGTGGGTCTGACACACCGGTGTCAATGTGTTCTTTTTTCCATTTCCAGGAGTGTATGACAGGTAGGCGTCTGACCGGCATAGGTGGCTAGTACCTTGCACCCACAAACCATGATGTGTGACGGAATGCTTATTTTAACATGCATCTCTACAGATCTCACTCCGCTATGACATTGCAATCGATGTTCACGAGGCCACATTTCATTCCTAATGGTCCTAACCTCGCCATATGCAGATAACACTTCTCGCAGATAGCAATTCTCTACTTCGGGTGGCAAGTTAAACACTCTCACATTTTTGTACTCTAGATCAGCAGTGGAAATTGTAACAGTACTCACTGTTCCATCACGGTGAAGAAATTCGATCGTTCCACCACGGCGTGCCAGTAAACGCTCCATCACAAGAGGGTCCAGCAGTTTAACGAAAAAACAATACTGCTCCAGATCGTAATAAGCAGTATGTACTTGCTCCGATGTAATTCCAACAACGTCCACAGTCCAGTCGTGCACTTCAAGGGAGCTTGGTTGAACAGACCTGGTTGACTTGTCAAACTGAAACTTGATTATATTCTTCCTTGGAAATAAACGTGACATGTTGCTAATGAACCCGGCAAGGGCGAATAGCACTTATACTTGACAAAACACAACCGACAAACGACACAACACGGAACGGGTACACAACACGCGACGAGAGACAGACAGCAAATCGTAAACACCGCTGGTGACTCGGAGCTCGCGACACTTCCTCACTCCAGCGCGTCTCAAGCTGAAATGATGTCGGCCACCGCGGCCGGCGAACAGTGATCATAGAAAGATCGTAACTGAGAGGGATATGACACGTGTATCAGGCATTGTCAGTGGCATTCTGTTGAACTCGAAATGAACTATTGCTATCGGTGTATGAATGAATGCAGGACCATCCCAAGCAGTTCCCAAGGGGATAATGCGAATGGAAATGAATGCGATGGACATCTGACGTAGTACGCCTCTGGAACGTATACATACAATCAGTGTGCCAAACGACTCTGAACAGCTGTTGACTGGAGACTTTATATTACGAAAAACTCCGCTTACAGCTGGTAAAATTGTTGTGTATTGCCGGCCGAAGTGGCCGCGCGGTTCTGGCGCTGCAGTCTGGAACCGCGAGACCACTACGGTCGCAGGTTCGAATCCTGCCTCGGGCATGGATGTGTGTGATGTCCTTAGGTTAGTTAGGTTTAACTAGTTCTAAGTTCTAGGGGACTAATGACCTCAGCAGTTGAGTCCCATAGTGCTCAGAGCCATTTGAACCATTTTTGTTGTGTATTGAAACACAACCAGTTCCGCGGCTTAAAGCAGCATCATCGGGTGCAACGGTGTTAAAAGATCGTAGGCACATGCGTCGCTCCCAGTAAAAATTTACTGTTCGGAGAATATCGTCAGTACTATGGCGAGCGAGAGATAAAGAAGACGTGCTCCGTTCCTTAAAATTTGCCAGACTAGATTATCTGTCATTCGTGCGAGTAGCTTTTGCCTTGCCCTGCACCGAGGTGTCCTGTTGTCACATTGATGCAAGTAAATTTTGAAGAATGGAGCACGTCTTCTTTACCTTTCGCTCTTCATGGTATTGACAATAGTCTCTGAATAGTAAATTTTGACTAGGATCTTTAAACTTCGTTGTGCCTGCTGATGCGACTCTATGCTCCGAAACCGGTTGTGTTTTAATAAACAACTATTTGACCCGCTGTAAGCGGCGTTCTTCCTAGGATCATGCCTTTCAACAGCTACAGTTACCCTGGGTATAAAACAGTTTGTGACTGGAGACTTGTTCGTGATCCTATGAATGGCAGTTTCGCCTCTTTTCAAACGACGCCAAATATAGAGTGTACTGACAGTCCAATAAGGTGTTTAATACGCAGGATGCGGAGAGTGTGGTTCAGGCTGGAAGCCCTGGTCTGATGTATTGGGGATGTTGCTCGTACTATGGATAGGACTCGCTCATTCTGGTTGCTGTGGTCGTGAACCAGGATTCTTCTTTGGCATTCCCAGAGGCCTAGTATTGCCCGTCCTCACAATGAGAACTCTGTGGACACTCCTGCCACACAAGAAGACAACTCTGTGTTCATCTGGCTGCGAACAATCGTCACCGGTTTGACGAATAGAATTCCTATCGAACCTGACTAACTCCCTAAACCAAACGATATTTATCATCTACAAACATCTAACAGACTTTTTGGATCAATTGGTGAAATGCAGCAATCAACATATTCTCAGTTTGGTAGTTCCATAGCAACTAGACGTCATCATATGCTTACAGATGGAGATGACATACCTGTAGAAACTTGTACACTCTCTACCCAGCTCTATAAACACCATTATCAAGGATAACAGCCGTGTTACACGGCGCTATTGTAATTTCTCTGGGGTGACTAATTGTCTGTTTTGTGTGCTTAACCATTCGACACGACTGAGTCTAGTTGTGAATCATTAATTCTGTAGTCAGAGGATACCACACTTTTAAATTTCGGAAATGCACAACTATGGATTTATCTATATAAGAAAATAGTTATCAGTCTTTGCACCATCTGGTATTTGGTAAAGTTTCGTCACAGGTAACTGAAACATCAGCTTTTTCAGTGTTTTCTCCATATGTTTTTAAAAAGAAACGTAGATAAATATGGTGTAGCTGTTATATTCTAGGAGAAAAGCCAAATGTGAAGGGCAGTCCACTGACCTTTGTATAAAGGAAGTGGACACTCTCTTCGTGTACAGACCAGCGTCCTGCCATCATGACCACAGGTACATGTGTTGCAATCATGCGGGAAAGTCGTGCCTGGATTGCACCTCGTTTCACCTCCTGTAAAAGTAACAGTAAGCAAAATGTCAGGGTCTAAACTGAACGACTTTCTTCAACCATAGATTACGCTAAACGCTGAAGAAGGAACGCTCTACATCTAAATCTATAAATGACATCACTAAACAGCAAGCCAACATGTGTGGTGAGAAGTATATAATGTGCCAATATCCATCTCTCCCCTATTATTCGTGGAAGTATGCGAGAGAAATACTTAAAACGTTGCTTACGGACCTGCTGGTCTTTCCAACACTATCAGCAAGGATTAGCAACCACACTGCTATTACTCTGACAATGATTTTTTTTTTTTTTGGTCATCAGTCTACTGACTGGTTTGATGCGGCCCGCCACGAATTCCTTTCCTGTGCTAACCTCTTCATCTCAGAGTAGCACTTGCAACCTACGTCCTCAATTATTTGCTTGACGTATTCCAATCTCTGTCTTCCTCTACAGTTTTTGCCCTCTACAGCTCCCTCTAGTACCATGGAAGTCATTCCCTCATGTCTTAGCAGATGTCCTATCATCCTGTCCCTTCTCCTTATCAGTGTTTTCCACATATTCCTTTCCTCTCCGATTCTGCGTAGAACCTCCTCATTCCTTACCTTATCAGTCCACCTAATTTTCAACATTCGTCTATAGCACCACATCTCAAATGCCTCGATTCTCCTCTGTTCCGGTTTTCCCACAGTCCATGTTTGACTACCATACAATGCTGTACTCCAGACGTACATCCTCAGAAATTTCTTCCTCAAATTAAGGCCAGTATTTGATATTAGTAGACTTCTCTTGGCCAGAAACGCCTTTTTTGCCATAGCGAGTCTGCTTTTGATGTCCTCCTTGCTCCGTCCGTCATTGGTTATTTTACTGCCTAGGTAGCAGAGTTCCTTAACTTCATTGACTTCGTGACCATCAATCCTGATGTTAAGTTTCTCGCTGTTCTCATTTCTACTACTTCTCATTACCTTCGTCTTTCTCAGATTTACTCTCAAACCATACTGTGTATTCATTAGACTGTTCATTCCGCTCAGCAGATCATTTAATTCTTCTTCACTTTCACTCAGGATAGCAATGTCATCAGCGAATCGTATCATTGGTATCCTTTCACCTTGTATTTTAATTCCATTCCTGAACCTTTCTTTTATTTCCATCATTGCTTCCTCGATGTACAGATTGAAGAGTAGGGGCGAAAGGCTACAGCATTGTCTTACACCCTTCTTAATACGAGCACTTTGTTCTTGATCGTCCAGTCTTATTATTCCGTCTGGGTTGATGTACATATTGTATATGACCCGTCTCTCCCTATAGCTTACCCCAACTTTTTTCAGAATCTCGAACAGCTTGCTCCATTTATATTGTCGAACGCTTTTTCCAGGTCGACAAATCCTATGAAAGTGTCTTGATTTTTCTTTAGCCTTGCTTCCATTATTAGCCGTAACGTCAGAATTGCCTCTCTCGTGCCTTTACTTTTCCTAAATCCAAACTGATCGTCACCTATCGCATTCTCAATTTTCTTTTCCATTCTTCTGTGTATTATTCTTGTAAGCAGCTTTGATGCATGAGCTGTTAAGCTGATTGTGCGATAATTCTCGCACTTGTCAGCTCTTGCCGTCTTCGGAAATGTGTGGATGATGCTTTTCCGAAAGTCAGATGGTATGTCGCCAGACTCATATATTCTGCACACCAACGTTAATAGTCGTTTTGGTGCCACTTGCCCCAATGTTTTTAGAAATTCTGATGGAATGTTATCTATCCCTTCTGCCTTATTTGACCGTAAGTCCTCCAAAGCTCTTTTAAATTCCGATTCTAATACTGGATCCCCTATCTCTTCTAAATCGACTCCTGTTTCTTCTTCTATAACATCAGACAAATCTTCACCCTCATAGAGTCCTTCAATGTATTCTTTCCACCTATCTGCTCTCTCCTCTGCATTTAACAGTGGAATTCCCGTTGCACTCTTAATGTTACCACCGTTGCTTTTAATGTCTCCAAAGATTGTTTTGACTTTCCTGTATCCTGAGTCTGTCCTTCCGACAATCATATCTTTTTCGATGTCTTCACATTTTTCCTGCAGCCATTTCGTCTTAGCTTCCCTGCACTTCCTATTTATTTCATTCCTCAGCGACTTGTATTTCTGTATTGCTGATTTTCCCGGAACATGTTTGTACTTCCTCCTATCATCAATCAACTGAAGTATTTCTTCTGTTACCCATGGTTTCTTCGCAGCTACCTTATTTGTACAATGATTAATAAGAGCAAAATGTCCTTCAAGAAATAGTATTTGTGTGTGACAGATGTGGCAGGCCATCATTCTCAGTGACACATATCACTCCAGCTGTGCTTCTAGAGCAGTACTGGGATGCTACAGCATGACTACGTTATCTCCGCCGGTTTCAGAGGATCTTGACGTTGAGTATCACGTTATACTGATCGAGAGACATCCGGTGGCAGGTTACCCACTTGGACTCCTATCTGCAACCACCGGCAATTGATCAAGATCACACAGGGGAACACCCCCCCCCCCCCCGCAGGTAACGCTTCTCGTCCACTGGAGCAGAATAAACAGGTGGGAAATCCAGTGTCCAATAGAAATCTAGCTATCCCCTTCCTTTAGTACGAGGCCTGTTCAGAAAGTAAGCTCCGATTGATTGCCAAATTGAAACCACAGTGAACATCAGAAATGTTTTACTTGTAACAATTAGCTACACATTTCAGCTACTTCTCTACGTAGTCGCCGTTCTGACTTAGACTTTTGTCATAGCGTTGTACCAACTTTTCAATAGCCTCATCATAGAAGGCAGCCGCCAGTGCTTTCCGCCAATTCTCCACGCTGGCCTACACCTCGTTGTCTGTGTCAAAATGTTGTCTTCAAAGACAGCGGTTCATGTGACCAGAGATGAAACTCAGGGGGAGATAATTGCGGACTGTATTGTGGGTAATCTCACATTTCCATTTGAAAACGATGCAGGAGCATCTTCATTGCCCCTGCAGAATGCGGCTGAGAATTGTCTTGAAGAAGAAACAGCACGACAGTTATGTAATGTTAGCTGCATAGCTTCAGGCGAAATTTCTCACCAGGCCCTCGTACTTGGCGGCAGACACTATTTTCTAGACATCTTTACGCACTCACTGCGAGCTCAGAAATGAGAAGAGCGACGTGATGCTAACTGGGGTTATACTAGAGACACTACCCAACACATCTGTGCAAAGCTTTATCGGATTTTCATAGTCGTTTCCATTTCGCGACCGATCGGAGCTTACTTTCTGAACGCCCCTCGTATATTATGAACCCAGCAGTCCTAGCCCCACATCATTCGAGGTCTGAACGTCATAGTGAGAGGATGGTGAAGTGCCAGCACCAGAAATCAGCCAGTGCTCCCAAGTACAAGAGGAATAGGACTGTTCTACTGTAGTAACTATCTAATAATAATATAATTCAAATGCTGATATGTGTGTGAAATTTTATGGGACTTAACTGCTAAGGTCATCAGTCCCTAAGCTTACACACTACTTAACCTAAATTATCCTAAGGACAAACACACACACCCACACCCGAGGAAGGACTCGAACCTCCGCCGGGATCAGCCGCACAGTCTATGACTGTAGCGCCTTAGACCGCTCTGCTAATACCGAGCGGCAATAATATAATTATTACTATTGTTACTAACAAATATATTTTCGATTACGCACTTGTGGTCTGTTCCAGCAGCACAATATGGCCCTGAACCGGTGGTAGCGGAAATGCTGGATGAGGATGCTCACAGAAGAGACCTGCAGATGGGCTTCCCGATTTCTTGGACCTGGTGTCTCCCAACTACACTGTACTGCCGCTTGAGCAACAGCTTCGTTCAATTACACTCCTCAGCAGCCACAGTAACTGTTGCCACCGTCACACTGGAGCTGCTGCAGCTTGCTGAACAGCAGCAAGTCCCCGCTCAAGAGTACTACTGTTCACAAGCACATATAACGCTACTGCATGTGGCCTAAGGAGTAAATGTGGGTCTGAGCCGGGATAGTGTGATTATTGAAATTTAAAACGCACAGTACATTTTTTCTAAAGTTCAGTACTCATGGTATGACTGGCAATATATGAGCAGCGTGATGGGTTATGTACAGGATGAAATGTTGGATGAGTATGATCCTTCCCATACACTAACTCTCATTAAATTGATAGGCCATAAAGTCATAAAATTGACGTATTTGAGCAAAAATAGTGTGTAAGTGTAGCAGTGTGTAAATTCCTGTATATAGATGGTGCCCAAATGTATTACTGTAGGTCTTGTAAACATTGTAGAGAGTGATTTCAGAGATGGAATTGCTTTATGGGTAATGCCAAATATTGGCGTGAACGCCATACAGGCCAAATTTTTAGCCTACAGATGACAGTTATTTTCCAAATTCTGTGCTGCCACTGAGTAGCGTTCCTGAAGTGAATAGGAACAATATACGTGTAAGGAGTTGTTGCTTCAGTCCCCTACTCACCCACCTTCTATTTGACACCGTATCAAAAGAATATGTAGCTTCCTCATACCGAGATGGGAGGCAGATCTGGACTGGAACAATGCGGAACGTCAACAACAGAGGCTGGTGCACTGGTCTACCTAGGTGTGGTTTTCTGGTGGCTTCCCACGGTCGTTTAGGTAAATGCCGGGCTGGTCCACACTTTCCTCGGAAAACACTGTTCATTAAGATTTAGCACACAGTCACACATGGAACAAGATTCACACAATTCCCATTTCCCATACAGGAGGTGCACATGGCTCTCCTCACCGCGACTGTGGAAAATAAAAGGCATCTGTCCATGAATTTGAACAAAAACAAATTTGCCATATCGTGACTACAGTGTACACCATAGTAGAAGAGATTAACTCCAAGAACAGCAAGAACAGGTATGTATAACGAACATAACTAACTGACTCCTCCTGAACACGCCATGAGTACCCAACATTACCGACCGACCGCCATGCCATTCTCAGCTGATGTGTCACCGGATGCGGATACGGAAGAGCATGTTGCCAGCACGACACGCTCTCGTCTGTTGTCAGTTTTTGTAAAGCACTATGCGACTTAACTTCTGACGTCATCAGTCGCCTAGAACTTAGAACTACTTAAACCTAACTAACCTAAGGACATCACACACATACATGCCCGAGGCAGGATTCGAACCTGCGACCGTAGCTGTCACGCGGTTCCAGACTGAAGCGCCTTTAACCGCACGGCCACACCGGCCGGCTAAATGGCTCCTTAATTGACCTCAAAATGCCTGCGTGTATTACAACTACCAATAGTGCTCTGCAGATCCGGACGATCAGCGATCTAAGTGCTAGACAAGCCTCTCAGTGCTTAACTTCGTATACGGTAACATATGCACTGCAGTATCTTACATATCTGCCGATAGTTGGCAAGTGACTTTGAAGTACAACGTCTGACCTGTACGGGAATATACATAATGGATGGACGAGTACAGGTCGTAGACGCATGGATGGCGACATATGGAGGCTTGGGTCTGGTCGTGAGTCGTGTACAGGTAGCTAAATGATAAGGCAACCGCTCGCGATAAGCGGCATATCCGGGTTAGAGTCCCCGTCGGGCAGAAATTTTCATTGCAATAATTTCATTCTACAGCTGATGATTGTCCTTATTCGCAATTGCGAATACATTTAATGTATATAATGTATTTAATGTATGGACTTAACTTCGGTTGTCTGACAGAAACCGGTGTGACCACTGTGGCAAGGCGGTTGGTTATACAGGGTGTTACAGAAAGGTACGGCCAAACTTTCAGGAAACATTCCTCACACACAAATAAAGAAAAGATGTTTTGTGGACATGTGTCCGGAAACGCTTAATTTCCATGTTAGAGCTCATTTTAGTTTGGTCAGTATGTACTGTACTTCCTCGATTCACCGCCAGTTGGCCCAATTGAAGGAAGGTAATGTTGACTTCGGTGCTTGTGCTGACATGCGACTCATTGCTCTACGGTACTAGCATCAAGCACATCAGTACGTAACATCAACAGGTTAGTGTTCACCACGAACGTGGTTTTCCAGTCAGTGCAATGTTTACAAATGCGGAGTTGGCAGATGCCCATTTGATGTATGGATTAGCATGGGGCAATAGCCGTGGGGCGGTACGTTTGTATCGAGACAGATTTCCAGAACGAAGGTGTCCCAACAGGAAGACGTTCGAAGCAATTGATCGGCGTCTTACGGAGCACGGAACATTCCAGCCGCCGGCCGCAGTGGTCTAGCGGTTCTAGGCGCGCAGTCCGGAACCGCGCGACTGCTACGGTCGCAGGTTCGAATCCTGCCTCGGGCATGGATGTGTGTGATGTCCTTCGGTTAGTTAGGTTTGAGTAGTTCTAAGTTCTAGGGGACTGATGATCACAGATGTTAAGTCCCATAGTGCTCAGAACCATATGAACCATTTTTTGAACATTCCAGCCTATGACTTGCGACTGGGGAAGACCTAGAACGACGAGGACACCTGCAATGGACGAGGCAATTCTTCGTGTAGTTGACGATAACCATAACGTCAGCGTCAGAGAAGTTGCTGCTGCACAAGGTAACGTTGACCACGTCACTGTATGGAGAGTGCTACGGGAGAACCAGTTGTTTCCGTACCGTGTACAGCGTATGCAGGCACTATCAGCAGCTGATTGGCCTCCACGGGTACACTTCTGCGAATGATTCATCCAACAATGTGTCCATCCCCATTTCAGTGCAAATGTTCTCTTTACGGATGAGGGTTCATTCCAACGTGATCAAATTGTAAATTTTCACAATCAAAATGTGTGGGCTGACGAGAATCCGCACGCAATTGTGCAATCACATCACCAACACAGATTTTCTGTGAACGTTTGGCCAGGCATTGTTGGTGATGTCTTGATTGGGCCCCATGCTCTGCCACCTACGCTCAATGGAGCACGTTATCATGATTTCATAAGGGATACTCTACCTGTGCTGCTAGAACATGTGCCTTTATAAGTACAACACAACATGTGGTTCATGCACGATGGAGCTCCTGCACATTTCAGTCGAAGTGTTTGTACGCTTCTCAACAACAGATTCGGTGACCGATGGATTGGTAGAGGAGGACCAATTCCATGGCCTCCCCGCTCTCCTGACCTCAACCCTCTTGACTTTCATTTATGGGGGCATTTGAAAGCTCTTGTCTACGCAACCCCGGTACCAAATGTAGAGACTCTTCGTGCTCATATTGTGGGCGGCTGTGAAACAATACGCCATTCTCCAGGGCTGCATCAGCGCATCAGCGTTTCCATGCGACGGAGGGTGGATGCTTGTATCCTCGCTAACGGAGGACATTTTGAACATTTCCTGTAACAAAGTGCTTGAAGTCACGCTGGTACGTTCTATTGCTGTGTGTTTCCATTCCATGATTAATGTGATTTGAAGAGAAGTAATAAAATGAGCTCTAACATGGAAAGTAAGCGTTTCCGGACACATGTCCACATAACATATTTTCTTTCTTTGTGTGTGAGGAATGTTTCCTGAAAGTTTGGCCGTACCTTTTTGTAACACTCTGTATATTGAACATACGGACAATCATCATTCAAATAAAAGTACGCATCACGAAGGAATTATCTGAATGTGATGAAAATCGGTAGTTATGATTTGCTTGTACAGACAACCAAATGATTACAATTTTAGAAAAATATTTCAAGAGAAAGAGTTTCACAAATTAGGGAAGTCAATGATGCATTTGCCCACCTCTGACCCTTACGTGAGGAATTAGTCGGCTTGACATTAATTGATAGAATTGTTGGATGTACTCCTGAGGGACTGTCCAATCAGCACGTTAGATCGCCAAATCCTGAACTGGTTGCACCGCCCTACCCAGAATGCTCAAAACGTTGTCAATTGGGGAGAGATCCGGCGACCTTGCTGTTCAAGTTATGGTTTGGCAACCACGACGATAAGGCGGGCGGGCATCACCTTGCTGAAATTTAAGCTCAGGAAGGATTGTCATGAAAGGCAACACAAAGGAATTTAGAATATCGCCAAAGTGGTGCTGTGCTGTAAGAGTGGGGTGACAACCAGAGGAATTCTCTATGAAAAGAAATGGCCCCCGAGATCATCGTTCCTGGCTGTCGGGCCGTATTCTGGGGAGTCTGCAGACAAACCTTCTGGCTGGAATCTCATTAACTGGAGTAATCCTGTCTTTAGTGACGAGACCCACTTCGAACTGAGTCCTGATGACTAGCGAAGACGTGTCTGGAGTCGCCCTGGACGCGAAAGTTAGTTACTATTGCATTGTCATCCACTTCCGAGCTATTCGTATGTAGAAAGTTTGAAGTCTCAAAGGTACGTTAGTTTAAAATCAACTGCAAAATCTATACAGTGGTCCCTCATGAGTTTAGTGCAACGTTCGTTTCATCGATAGGCTATGCATTAACAGGGGCACTAAACCTCGAACAATAACCAGGACTCCAGCAGCCACTGTTCAGTGCTTGTGCGTGGCGGTAGCTGTCATCAAGGGCCAGGGCGCTCCTCTCTGTGCTGGTTATTCTCCATATCTTCCTCCTACAGTTAATTCTTATCGATAAAGCGAATTTCTCACAGGTCTAATTAGCGAACGGTCTACCAAGAGGGCACATAAAATACCAGTTTAAAAATAATTATGTTTGTAACGGGAACACACCGACGCTCTCCGTCGACACTGGGAATTTGATGAAAGATGCGACGAGTGGTGTTCTTTTGAACTGATATTAGCTATACGTCGTAGAAAGGAAATTGTAAATATCACCCTAATCACCAGAACAATTTCGCCTGGTGTGTGTGTGTGTGTGTGTGTGTGTGTGTATGTGTGTGTGTGTGTGTGTGTGTGTGTGTGTGTGTGTACTCGACCGATTTCAACCAAATTTCATACAAATATTCCTTACTATCAGGCAACAACTGCTGTGGGGTACTGCAGGATATATGACGTCACAAACACTGCATGAAAAACTGCCTCATTACGCATACTGTTTTGATACATTTATTCTCTGCTACTAAAACACTTACAGTCGGATCAGCTTCAGCAAACCCCCTGACACGTGGCAGTGCTTTTGATGACTTTCGATTGCGAAACGCTAATGATTGCAGGCGAAAACAGCCGTTTATAGAGCTATGAAGAGCTGTTGCCACCGAGACGTTTTACTAACTCGTGTTCTGTTGTTGTTGTTGTTGTTGTGGTCTTCAGTCCTGAGACTGGTTTGATGCAGCTCTCCATGCTACTCTATCCTGTGCAAGCTTCTTCATCTCCCAGTACCTACTGCAACCTGCATCCTTCTGAATCTGCTTAGTGTATTGATCTCTTGGTCTCCTTCTACGATTTTTACCCTCCACGCTGCCTTCCAATGCTAAATTTGTGATCCCTTGATGCCTCAAAACATGTCCTACCAACCGATCCCTTCTTCTAGTCAAGTTGTGCCACAAACTTCTCTTCTCCCCAATCCTATTCAATACCTCCTCATTAGTTACGTGATCTACCCACCTTATCTTCAGCATACTTCCGTAGCACCACATTTCGAAAGCTTCTATTCTCTTCTTGTCCACACTAGTTATCGTCCATGTTTCACTTCCATACATGGCTACACTCCATACAAATACTTTCAGAAACGACTTCCTGACACTTAAATCTATACTCGATGTTAACAAATTTCTCTTCTTCAGAAACGATTTCCTTGTCATTGCCAGTCTACATTTTATATCCTCTCTACTTCGACCATCATCAGTTATTTTACTCCCTAAATAGCAAAACTCCTTTACCACTTTAAGTGTCTCATTTCCTAATCTAATCCCCTCAGCATCACCCGATTTAATTAGACTACATTCCATTATCCTCGTTTTGCTTTTGTTGATGTTCATCTTATATCCTCCTTTCAAGACACTGTCCATTCCGTTCAACTGCTCTTCCAAGTCCTTTGCTGTCTCTGACAGAATTACAATGTCATCGGCGAACCTCAAAGTTTTTACTTCTTCTCCATGAATTTTAATACCTACTCCGAATTTTTCTTTTGTTTCCTTTACTGCTTGCTCAATATACAGATTGAATAACATCGGGGAGAGGCTACAACCTGTCTCACTCCTTTCTCAACCACTGCTTCCCTTTCATGCCCCTCGACTCTTATAACTGCCATCTGGTTTCTGTACAAATTGTAAATAGCCTTTCGCTCCCTGTATTTTACCCCTGCCACCTTCAGAATTTGAAAGAGAGTATTCCAGTTAACGTTGTCAAAAGCTTTCTCTAAGTCTACAAAGGCTAGAAACGTAGGTTTGCCTTTCCTTAATCTTTCTTCTAAGATAAGTCGTAAGGTTAGTATTGCCTCACGTGTTCCAACATTTCTACGGAATCCAAACTGATCTTCCCCGAGGTCAGCTTCTACCAGTTTTTCCATTCGTCTGTAAATAATTCGCGTTAGTATTTTGCAGCTGTGACTTATTAAACTGATAGTTCGGTAATTTTCACATCTGTCAACACCTGCTTTCTTTGGTATTGGAATTATTATATTCTTCTTGAAGTCTGTGGGTATTTCGCCTGTCTCATACATCTTGCTCACCAGATGGTAGAGTTTTGTCATGACTGGCTCTCCCAAGGCCATCAGTAGTTCTAATGGAATGTTGTCTACTCCCGGGGCCTTGTTTCGACTCAGGTCTTTCAGTGCTCTGTCAAACTCTTCACGCAGTATCTTATCTCCCATTTCATCTTCATCTATATCCTCTTCCATTTCCATAATACTGTCCTCAAGTACATCGCCCTTGTATAAACCCTCTATATACTCCTTCCACCTTTCTGCCTTCCCTTCTTTGCTTAGAACTGGGTTGCCATCTGAGCTCTTGATATTCATACAAGTGGTTCTCTTCTCTCCAAAGGTCTCTTTAATTTTCCTGTAGGCAGTATCTATCTTACCCCTAGTGAGACAAGCCTCTACATCCTTACATTTGTCCTCTAGGCATCCCTGCTTAGCCATTTTGCACTTTCAGTCGATCTCATTTTTGAGACGTTTTATTCCCTTTTGCCTGCTTCATTGACTGCATTTTTATATTTTCTCCTTTCATCAATTAAATTCAATATTTCTTCTGTTACCCAAGGATTTCTATTAGCCCTCGTCTTTTTACCTACTTGATCCTCTGCTGCCTTCACTACTTCATCCCTCAGAGCTACCCATTCTTCTTTTACTGTATTTCTTTCCCCCATTCCTGTCAATTGTTCCCTTATGCTCTTCCTTAAACTCTCTACAACCTCTGGTTCTTTCAGTTTATCCAGGTCCCATATCCTTAAATTCCCACCTTTTTGCAGTTTCTTCAGTTTCAATCTGCAGTTCATAACCAATAGATTGTGGTCAGAATCCACATCTGCCCCTGGAAATGTCTTACAATTTAAAACCTGGTTCCTAAATCTCTGTCTTACCATTATATAATCTATCTGATACCTATTAGTATCTCCAGGATTCTTCCAGGTATACAACCTTCTTTTATGATTCTTGAACCAAGTGTTAGCTATGATTAAGTTGTGCTCTGTGCAAAATTCTACAAGGCGGCTTCCTCTTTCATTTCTTAGCCCCAATCCATATTCACCTACTACGTTTCCTTCTCTCCCCTATCCTACACTCGAATTCCAGTCACCCATGACTATTAAATTTTCGTCTCCCTTCACTACCTGAATAATTTCTTTTATCTCGTCATACATTTCATCAATTTCTTCATCATCTGCAGTGCTAGTTGGCATATAAACTTGTACTACTGTAGTAGGCATGGACTTTGTGTCTATCTTGGCCACAATAATGCGTTCACTATGCTGTTTGTAGTAGCTAACCCGCACTCCTATTTTTTTATTCATTACTAAACCAACTCCTGCATTACCCCTATTTGATTTTGTATTTATAACCCTGTAATCATCTGACCAAAAGTCTTGTTCCTCCTGCCACCGAACTTCACTTATTCCCACTATATCTAACTTTAACCTATCCATTTCCCTTTTTAAATTTTCTAACCTACCTGCCCGATTAAGGGATCTGACATTCCACGCTCCGATCCGTAGAATGCCAGTTTTCTTTCTCCTGATAACGACGTCCTCTTGAGTAGTCCCCGTCCGGAGATCCGAATGGGGGACTATTTTACCTCCGGAATATTTTACCCAAGAGGACGCCATCATCATTTAATCATACAGTAAAGCTGCATGTCGTCGGGAAAAATTACGGCTGTAGTTTCCCCTTGCTTTCAGCCGTTCGCAGTACCAGCACAGCAAGGCCGTTTTGGTTAATGTTACAAGGCCAGATCAGTCAATCATCCAGACTGTTGCCCCTGCAACTACTGAAAAGGCTGCTGCCCCTCTTCAGGAACCACATGTTTGTGTGGCCTCTCAACAGATACCCCTCCGTTGTGGTTGCACCTACGGTACGGCCATCTGTATCGCTGAGGCACTCAAGCCTCCCCAGCAACGGCAAGGTCCATGGTTCATGGGGGAAGACTCGTGTTCTAGACACGCGAAACTGGTGTTCCCAGCTTGCAGATACTATTTCATAATTTCAAAGGTGTTTTCACGTATTCACGGAAATGAAACTTTTCGATATTACAATACATAGTTCATTATTTTTGGTTCAGTTTTAAAAGCAAATTGTCAAAATTAATATATATGTGTAACGTCCCATCGGTCGCATCTCTGAATAGGGGATGCCTCTCACCTGTGGATCATCATGGGAAAATACAACACCCTGAGCGGACCAGGTACTGTTACAAACCCATCAGCATCTGACCTGGTATCAAGTGACAAACCACTTGTTCACCTAGTTGGTGCGGCTATTAAATACGAGTATGTTACTTGATCTCAGCAATTGTTAAAATTTCGTGATGTCCATCGGATATCATTAAAAAACAATCTCCCACTTAAAATAACGAACAGAAAAAAAATCCACTACCCCAGGGCCCAACCAATAGACTGGATTACTATTCTGGTCATTGGACTCTGGCGAACCAGATATGACGTGTAGAGAAGGATTGCAGAGATTCTCGAAACCTCTTCGAACAAAACAAAAATTTTTCACATGTACATTGAGCACAAACACATTGTTGAAACGAGAGAATCTATAATACCTGACGAATGCGCTTGACAACTTCACTTTCAATTCGAGAATTACAGGTTCTCTAAAGGAAAACATGCAGTGCTTATCACCATAGGGCCGAAACTATTTGGCACAAGGATTTCGGTTTACAGAATCAAAGATTCAATCATTGACTTTATGTTACCTTCCGAAACACTGTCAATCACATCTGGAAACAACACGTACAACTTCATTAACATGCACGCACAAACAAATGATTACAACAGAAGGTCGGGAAGAAATCAGAAACAAAATTCCAAAATATCACATCAAGATTTCATTGGGCAGTTATGAGAAGAAAATGAACATAGGAGGATCACATAAACATACGCCGCTCACAACAGGACCAATAAAAATGGTGAACTCATTTTTGTAAAAATTTTAATCTCAAAATTACGCCAACACAATTCCAGAAAACCGCCCAGAAAAGAAAGAGTTGGAAATCCCACATCGGAGAGTTCCATATTGGCCATACTGCTATTTCCAAGATGAACACCAAAGAAAGCCCCTTGAAACCTGAAAACTAGGAAAGGATTTTTCGAGTCAGACCATCACGTACTCCAAATCAAGTAAAATGTAAGCCCAATAGAAAACGTAACCCATAGTTACCTAGATCTCAATAAGAAGAAACTCATTGAAGAAATCTATGGGGTGATTTGAATTCGCGGAGCAAATGAAGCAAACAATAAGATATGTTCAATCCCGAGAAAGAGAAAACATAGGTGGTGGAAAATCACTTGCGATCAAGCATTCGGACGTTGCATTAAAGCTTGGAATAATTTGAATAGTCATAAAAAAAGAAAAGTGGCAAGAATTCGTAGAGGTATGGAAAAAATGACAAATTATTCAGTGATGATAACTACGATAATAAGAGGTTGACCGAAATAGACGTTAACAATAACAACAACCGCAGTTTCTTACAAGACCTTTAGGGGAAATTTAGATGGCTATTGACTTCCTAGCCTAAGTTTTCAACGACCTAACGGATCTCTGGAAACTAATACAAAAAATATTTCTTTTCAATAGACACTCCTCAACTGCGAACCGCCATCTGATCAATTCTGATTTGCAAAACCAGCGGCAAATCCTGATTCGCTTTCACCTTCGCACTAAGAAACAGTAAAAATAACCAAATCATTTAAAAACAACATTGCACCTGGTGAACATGGAATTACTGCAGAATTTTGGAAATTGGACTACAAAAACATAATATCAAAAATTCACAGAATAATATTAGAACTGTAAAAGTGTGGAAAACAGAAAATCCCAAAAGAGTGAAAGAGTGTTTTGATGCACTGGCTCCACAAAAAAGGAGACAAAATCGATCCATCCAATTACAGAGGAATCTCACTTCTTCCAGTAACTTACAAAATTCTTTATAAAGCTTTGCGAACCGACTTCAGTCGGAAGCAGACCCACAGACTGATGAATATCAGGCGGGCTTCAGGAAGGGGAGATCCTGTATCGAACAATTGTGGAACCTCAAGACCATACTACACATCAGACGATGTCGGAACAGTACAGTCGCATTTGTGGATTTCAAAAAACCTGACAATTCTCGTGTCATACTAACACTATTTAACAATCTAGGAGAATTAGGAGGCGATAGAAAGTCCAAACACATCAGCCGGGAAACATTATCGGGAACGATCTCAAAAGTGAAATTCATCGGAGAAATCTCAAACTCATTCGAAATTCACACAGGAGCCCGACAAGGAGACGGCTTATCGCCGCTCTTGTTCAACATCGTACTGGAAAAAATAATCAGAGAATGGGAAAACACGTCAAAGGTATCAAAATTGGAAGTGAGATAAGAAAAAGAGTGTGAATGCTTGGACTTTGCAGATGATCTGGCTATATTTAAGAACATCAAAGACGAAGCCAAACTAGCACTCGATGTATTACATGAACTCTCCTGTGAAACGTGACTACAAATGTCCTATGAAAATTGAGAACAAAACGGAGGGACAACTCCCACTGAGAACACGGTACGGAAAAACTCTCACAGGTCACTCACTTCAGGAACTTACGAGAAACGATCCAACCCACAGGACTGATCACAATCTCCAAGACAGAAAGAAATTTCAAACTGCAAAAGAAGTACAGACTGACATGGATTCATTACAACAAAGAAGGGATATCTCATAATGCAATACTACTACACAACGACACAGTTGTTTTACCAGGTGTCTTGTACGTAGCGGAAACCACAGTAATTAGAGGGATGACAAAATTCCATGACACAGAGACACAAGAACGAAAAATTCTTATATACAGCTAGATAGCTAATGTGGTTTGGACTTTATTTCCGAAAAACTTCAGAAGCTGAGTGTCTTTCAACGAGAACTGGAAAAGTTCAAATGGCTCTGAGCACTATGGGACTTAACGTCTGAGGTCATCAGTCCCCTAGAACTTAGAACTACTTAAACCTCACTAACCTAAGGACATCACACACATCCATACCCCAGGCAGGATTCGAACCGGCGACAGTAGCGGTCACGCGGTTCCAGACTGAAGCGTCTAGAACCGAACGGCCACATCGGCCGGCGAACTGGAAAAGTACATGAAAGTAAACGAAGAAGTGAATAAGGGAACAGACGTGAGTCGACATCGTAACTATGACTGTAGTAAAGTTAAAATGAGGTGGGTTAGATGTGTAACCAAGCAAATGGACATTCTCTGCTGAATTCCCAGAGATAAGAAAAGCTCAAACTGACAGTGTAATGGAAGGTGGGTAGATGACGTGAAAATATACACTCCTGGAAATTGAAATAAGAACACCGTGAATTCATTGTCCCAGGAAGGGGAAACTTTATTGACACATTCCTGGGGTCAGATACATCACATGATCACACTGACAGAACCACAGGCACATAGACACAGGCAACAGAGCATGCACAATGTCGGCACTAGTACAGTGTATATCCACCTTTCGCAGCAATGCAGGCTGCTATTCTCCCATGGAGACGATCGTAGAGATGCTGGATGTAGTCCTGTGGAACGGCTTGCCATGCCATTTCCACCTGGCGCCTCAGTTGGACCAGCGTTCGTGCTGGACGTGCAGACCGCGTGAGACGACGCTTCATCCAGTCCCAAACATGCTCAATGATCCGGAGATCTTGCTGGCCAGGGTAGTTGACTTACACCTTCTAGAGCACGTTGGGTGGCACGGGATACATGCGGACGTGCATTGTCCTGTTGGAACAGCAAGTTCCCTTGCCGGTCTAGGAATGGTAGAACGATGGGTTTGATGACGGTTTGGATGTACCGTGCACCATTCAGTGTCCCCTCGACGATCACCAGTGGTGTACGGCCAATGTAGGAGATCGCTGCCCACACCATGATGCCGGGTGTTGGCCCTGTGTGCCTCGGTCGTATGCAGTCCTGATTGTGGCGCTCACCTGCACGGCGCCAAACACGCATACGACCATCATTGGCACCAAGGCAGAAGCGACTCTCATCGCTGAAGACGACACGTCTCCATTCGTCCCTCCATTCACGCCTGTCGCGACACCACTGGAGGCGGGCTGAACGATGTTGGGGCGTGAGCGGAAGACGGCCTAACGGTGTGCGGGACCGTAGCCCAGCTTCATGGAGACGGTTGCGAATGGTCCTCGCCGATTCCCCAGGAGCAACAGTGTCCCTAATTTGCTGGGAAGTGGCGGTGCGGTCCCCTACAGCACTGCGTAGGATCCTACGGTCTTGGCGTGCATCCGTGCGTCGCTGCTGTCCGGTCCCAGGTCGACGGGCACGTGCACCTTCCGCCGACCACTGGCGACAACATCGATGTACTGTGGAGACCTCACGCCCCACGTGTTGAGCAATTCGGCGGTACGTCCACCCGGCCTCCCGCATGCCCACTATACGCCCTCGCTCAAAGTCCGTCAGCTGCACATACGGTTCACGGCCACGCTGTCGCGGCATGCTACCAGTGTTAAAGACTGCGATGGAGCTCAGTATGCCGCGGCAAACTGGCTGACACTGACGGCGGTGGTGCACAAATGATGCGCAGCTAGCGCCATTCGACGGCCAACACCGCGGTTCCTGGTGTGTCCGCTGTGCCGTGCGTGTGATCATTGCTTGTACAGCCCTCTCGCAGTGTCCGGAGCAAGTATGGTGGGTCTGACACACCGGTGTCAATGTGTTCTTTTTTCCATTTCCAGGAGTGTACATGCAGCAACAACATATGGATGTGTATAGCACAGAGCCGTAAGACATAGAAAAATCTTAAGAAGGTGGTTTGAGGATGATGAGATGACGCACGTAACTGCAGATTGCGTGATTTCTCAAAGTTGACTTCGTTAAAGCAACAATTTCCTAGACATTATTCACTGACGTCACTGTGTCTGCAAAGCTATGAGGAACACAAAGGAAAGTATTACGGTTGTTGACTCCTGGTGGAGTAACCTCCCATTGGTAGGCTGATTGCGTGGGCAGCGGAAACTCACCTTCCTCGATGTCGGCCCAGGCCGTCGCGATGATCAGCAGAAGCGCGCTTGCTGACAGCTTCATGTCTGGAGGCTGGTGACCAAGAATGTCTCCCTCGTTCGCAACTCGCCCTCTTATACTGTTCATTTCCTCCCCGTTACCCACGACCGCGTTTCCTCCATGCCGTTAGGAGTGAAAGACCAGCTGTAAGTTGAAGCTATTAATAACATCTTACGGTAACGCTCCAAGCTGTTACTCATTCCGATAGTACGTGTCGCTTCACTTGCTCTTTCAGTGAATATAAAATAAGCCTATGTTCATTTTACTAAATTTTTCCAAGTTCCTTAAAAACTTTAAAGATATGTGTTTTTCGTTATATTTTCTTTCTGGCTACAATTTTTTTTTAAATGCGTATGACGCCTTTACTGATCAAACACACTGAAGTAATATTCCAAATGTTATAAGTGCACGAGTAAACTATTTTTAGTTGCAACTGAACGACGGAATGCCATTCGCGAAATGAAATATATAAAAAAGAAATGGTTCAAATGGCTCTGGGCACTATGGGACTTAACTTCTGAGGTCATCAGTTCCCTAGAACTTAGAACTACTTAAACCTAACTAAGCAAAGGACATCACACACATCCATGCCCGAGGCAGGATTAGAACCTGCTACTGTAGCGGTCGCGCGGTTCCAGACTGTAGCGCCTAGAACCGCTCGGCCACCCCGCCCGGCAATGAAATATAATTTTAATTAGTATGTGGCAGTAATACAGAATATAGACTATGCGTCGCGGTTGCAATGCGAAGTGTGCTAAAACGATACGATGAAATGTTATCACGCCATTCGACTCAGAAAAATGGTTTTTTTTAGAAAACATTGTTCTCAGTTTCAAGGCAGTCATGAATTGTCATGTTTGGTCAAGTTGGAGGGGGAGACTATTAGCGATTCCATCACGTACACAGTAACTTCATAAGTAATGATCACAATTTTGATATTACTTAATCCAACAACATTGAAAGGAGCTGGCGGCGGGGGCGGTGGTTCAAATGGCTCTGAGCACTATGGGACTTAACTTCTGAGGTCATCAGTCCCCTAGAACTTAGAACTACTTAAACCTAACTAACCTAAGGACATCACACACATCCATGCCCGAGGCAGGATTCGAACCTGCGACCGTAGCAGTCGCGCGGTTCCGTACTGCGCGCCTAGAACCGCTAGACCACCGCGGCCGGCTGGGGACGGTGGGAATGGGGTGAAGGAAAGAGGGATGGGGGGGGGGGAGGGATTTTACGTCCACACTAAACAATCGTAAATTTTACTAGTCCACATGTTATCCAAAGGAAATAATAGTTTATTATTTATGTACTTGTTAATTACAATTATAATTTCTCCACATTTATGTCATACAGAATAAGTAGAAAATGTTCTACTTTATAGCCTATAGAGACAATACGAGATTAGTTGGAGCCTCGAATAGGTACCAGCTACAGTTATAAATTTTACAAGGGTTTGGTAATCTGGGTTGAGTGACTGGTGGCATTTTATTGTATGGTTTCATCTATGTCAAACAGTGCAATAAGCAAATCTCAAATTTTAGGAGGGATGTTACCGTAGAAGACATACTGTACCATCAGATAAGTGCATTGGCAAAATAAAAACACTTCTACCATGAGAAATACACTAGGTATGTAGAATAATTGAAAGCGAGGCACACGTGTTACAGGTAACTGTAATAATATTCATCACATTTCACAGTAGTTATCAACGTTGCTGCAGTTACGAGGGTTCGCAATGGAGCTTGGAACTTGAGGATTTCCAGGCAAGTAACAAGGAAAGAAAAAGAGATGCACAGTAATCGTAAATGTAATGGGGCAAATACAGAAAAGTACACGAGAAAGTGGAATACTTAAAATAGCCAGTAGAATGCAAAGATGTGGATATTCTTTGAGGCAATGTCCCATTACCTAAGGATAAATGCGGACACTGATTTAATAGAGGGTGAATGAAAGTACTGCAGGGAAATAATACAGATGAGGCGGTAAGTCGCAAGTACAAAGAAAGGGAGGAACAAAAGGAATCGGTATCTGACGAGATACGTCATTATATCTATGAGATAAGGTAATATGTAAATTGTAAGAAACATAGGAGTGTTGATTCCTTGCGAGTGAGATTAACAGAGATTGAAAATAATTTAAACCACAATGGATAAAACGGAAAAGGCATTTGAGAAAGACTTGACCGAAGGGAAATAATAAACAATTCTCGCTTCTTAAAACAAAACAATACAAGCCAAGCGCACATGAATAGTCAAACCACAGTCTTAGAAGTGCCTTAACGACACCAAACGCGACTATTCCACCAAGTTAATAATAACACATTGAGAAAAATACAGATCACGAAATGCTGTTACACAACCAAATTGACGAGATCGTGTTGTTCAGGTCCCAGAAGACCACATATATCTAGCAGCAGTAATTCACTATGTATATACTGTACAAAACCGCCCTTCTTAGGCAGACTTTACCTAACACATCGAATGCCAAATATACCATACATGAACGCAACTCCGAGCAGGACTCCAGTTGAGCAAATAAATTAGTACCAACAAATATCGTAACGAGCCACACACACACACACACAGCAAAAAGTTCCAACAACGCCGTACCACATCAGAATGAAGTTCAGAAACGGCTGCTGGAGCTTCCAGGGGAAAATCTGAAGAGCCCACCGAGCCCACACCCTAACCTGGCAGACGACCCCAAAATTCAGCAACTAGTTGTCTCAGGGCCAGAGTATCACAGGACCCCACCGGACCTCCACATCAGAAAGGCAGGCAGAACAAGTACGCCGACTCCAGTTAACCCCCACCGCATGGCCAGCGCAGCGGCGAGTCGCCTCCGGCCCAGACCACTCTGCTCATATTGCGAGGCACAACAACGTTAGCGCTAGTCACTAACAGGTCAGGCTGAGCGAACTTCATGTTCCGTGCAAAAGCCGGAAACCCACCACCCTCTCGCTTTCCGCCTGCCACCGCAAACACACGCCAGCGACGTAATAGCAAATCACCACCGGAACGCCACCCGCACCAGGACAGCGAAATATAATCGATTACAGTGCGCGCTCTGAACAAGATCAGAGGATAGCGGCGCGCGCCATATCAATCCTCATTCTCTAATTGTTTATGTATGGCGTCATTACTACCTTTATTCATTGTTTCCTAAGGGTGTTATCAGTTTGTCTGCATATGTGTGTATGTGGGTGCGTACGTGTGTTCGCGCGCGTGGCGCGCCAGCTTGTTTGTTGCTGTTTGCACAGCGAACGCACCATGTGAGACCGCTTTCAGTGCTGCATAATAGTAAAGCCATAACTGATTTCTCGACGCCATCAGTCTGCGGCTTCCGTATGCTGTGCTGTGCAATCAGTATTTTTCTTCCAGCTACGATGCATACACACATCATCAGCCAATTGTGTTAAATAGTGATCTGTGACAATAATCCGCCCTCATACGGTACCTGTCTCGATACTGGGGCCGTTTGCTGTTTGGAGACCCCCGCCCAAGAAAAAAGAACAGCTTCGATTCTAGTAACGAGATGTACTGACGGAGACTGTAATTATTTTCTCGCATCGCGAAGTTATGTGTGACGGGAATTCCCTAGAGGCTCTGAAATTTTATAGCGGTCCTTAAACTTGACGTGATCATTTCTCAAACCTAAATCAGATACTCCCTCGTTCTGTTCCGTGTGTTTCTGAAGTGTAGACAAGAAACCATCCGATTAGAATCTGAGAGCACTTACGCGTCTCACTATGCGTTGAAAAGAGGTATAGCAGCAGTCGTAATTCGTTTTTCAGTACTCGCATAAACGGCCGACAAACTGTTTCTTAACTAGAAATTCCTAAGATTTAGCAATCGCTCTCTACGACAACGAAGTACAGATGTTCGCCAATGACCCTAATTACCGCTATGTACGTAGTTCTTAAAATTCTAGGATTGGCCAAAATCCCGAAAAAGTGGCCATAAATTAAAACAAACGTTCAGAGTTAAGACGTTTCTTTTAATAGGTTGGCTAGAATACTGTTGGGACTATTGAATCCGATCTTAAAAGCAGTCAGCTGTTTCTTCCAAATGTTGAATATCTTCGGATAAAATATTTTACTTCCTCGAAATCACACCTGATTCTTTTAAAATGGAGGTTGTTTCAAAAGGTATGTACTTAATTAAGAACACCTATTTCATTATTTAATCATTAATTAAAAATTGGATTTTGTTAATTAACTTCTTACCGAAACTGAAGCAAAACATTGTAAAACGCAAGCGAAAAAAAGAAATAAATTTAGATGCGACAATATTCCGACTTCGTCGCCATTGGATCCTTAAGTATGAAGCTGCCCTCAAATCCAGCTGTATGCCCTTTTTTCAAGTGGCAGTTGCGAAATGCCGTTATTTACACCCAGAAAAGAGAATTGAAAAGTGTTCTAATACGAATAAAACAAATATGAACACGTAATCATACATTTGTTAGTTCTATATAATTGCAAAATAAAATTATAATTACTGAACATAAAAATATATTTTAAACACCTTAAATATATAAGATATACCCTTTATAAATTAATTGTATTATTTCATATCCATAAGCTTTTCGTTGATACACTTAATTTTCTTAAGTTATATTTTACTGTTATATATTATATGTTTCTGCTTTGCAGCATACCTCTGTGAGGAAAGTGAAAACTTTGTCTTCGGACGGAAAGCTATTACCCTCTTCGTAGTTGCTGCAGAGGATTTGGAGAATTCAGATACTGAGGACGAAGAAGAGGATACAAATGTCGGTGAGGAACAAGAGGAAAAATGAAATGAAGATAAAGAACAAGAAGCGTAACAGGAAAAAAATTAAGAGGATGTGTAAAACTTCCAGTTTTTATTACTAACAAATTTCTTCCGTAATAAAGACAGAAGTAGAGGCAGTTTTGTTATAAAGTTTACCATTAAAATTACAAACGTTCACAGAAAGCATTTTTTGTCCACGTAACCGATTTTTTCCAGATTCTTTCCGCCATATAGTATCCGCCATTTTGAATTTTGACATAAAAATTTTATTAGATGGATTAGAAACCCTATTTGGCCGTTTCGGAGGAGATTTTGCAATTTTGGCCACGTTTTCAGGATTCTGGCGCAGTGTGCGGCGCGAAGTTTACGCGACGCATTGTAGCAGCGGCTGAGTAGCCGTTTCAAGCGCAGTGTTTGCTGCTCCCTTGCACGCTGTGCATGTGTGTGGTGTGTCTATACGCTAAACTGTCATCCATCGTGATTAAGTTCCACAACCATCACCTCGTGAAGTATATGTGAATGTGCACTGTAATTGTTTAAATAAGCATGGCTATCGAATTGTGCTTTGAAATACGTGTGTGGAAAAAATCAACGAATCGTACACGTAAAGAAAAAACCTAAAGCTATTGCTACTGCCAGCATTACTGCGTTTATAGCTGTGTTAAATAATGAGGTGGAAGTGTTTAAATGACTGTAATGTCTAAGCTTGAGTGGCGACCGCTGTAGAACGTAGTGACGTAAATGAAGTGTAGATGAAGGGTCTAGGTGTATATTTAACGAGGCATTATCGAGTGTGATGTTAGTTTAGTTCTATGGATCATTGTGCACAATAGCTCGCAATGATGTGGAACGATTCATTTTACGTTTACATTGGAAATTAATTTGTACGTACGGTTACATTCTGAACTGTGAAGTAGGTGAGTTGTTACGAATTGAATTCTTTATAACGTAGCATGTAATTCCAAATCGATTGCAGACATGGTGCTCTAAGCTTGTGGCTGTGTAAATAAAACAGTTTAGGAGTCAGCCATTTATTTTGCTACTATGCATTTCGACGGTTCACATCATGTCTTCAGGTGGGAAACTGTTTAGTTACATAGCTGTTATTAGTGGATAGCACAAACGCGTTTGCACAGCAGCAGACGAAGGGAGAAGTAGGTTTTGGTGATCTAAGAAACTGTTTTTTAAAAGACGCGCTCTTAATATTAAGCTCGTGAATCTGAGAGAGTAAATTGTACCCACAAGGTAAGTAGACTGGTAAAAAGACTGCATTTATTTATGTTCATCGACGGTCACAGGTCTTACGATGCCGTCCTTCATGGACGAAATATTCAGTTGAGGTTATATGTCTCCGAATCGTATCGGGCATAATACAGCAGAACCGTCTAAAATGTTTCCAGTTTTTGAAGTAAAGTAGTGCGGGGAGGGGGGGGGGGGGGGGGGGGCGGGTGTTCGTAATATCTAATCGTATGTATATCGCAAGAACCAAATATGCTGTAGATATATTATGTATAACGTCAAAACAGTTGTCTTTAATTAAAGTGGAGGGGGTTTGTCACTGTAATATCTATGACTGTATTATTTAAATGATGAAGATATAAAGCGTCATTTCTTTAGTTGTCGCTCCGATTTTTTGAATAAAGTAGTGGGAATGTCGTACAAGTGGGAGCGTCAGTAGTATCTAAGCTTCTATATGCATATCGCAAAGACGAAATACGCTCAGACTTTCAGGAGATGTATTGCACATTATGTGTATGGAAATTCACTGAAAAAACTCGAATTTTAATAAAAATATGCATAGCCGGGTTACTTCCCTGGTTGAGGTAGCGGGGACGGTGGTTGGGTCGGCAGCGACGGGGAAGGGGTAGTCGGTAGCGTGACGGAATTCATGATGAATTCTAAGAAAATTACAAACGACGCCAGAACCTTCCGTATCCCGATGTCGAAATAGGACTGGGCTGTACTGCTCGTGAAACTGTTATTTTAACTCAGGATTGACAGATAATATTAAACATGTTACTTTTCTGTTTCGCGTTTATCATCTACACTGCCCGTCCAATCGTTAATTAACTTTTTATGTAAATTAATGACTATTAGTCACAAACACTAGTGTCAATATCTCAATTTTTTGACTTTACTCATGATTTGCAGGTCGAGTGTGTGTGATAGACAGAAAAGAACACCCACGTATTTTGTAGGAGATGGACTGACTTTTTTAAAATGATAACATCTGGACAAGTCGGCTTTCGGTAGAGAGAGAAAGTGTATTTATTATCTTCTTTGTATATGGTAAAATCTAAAAAACTAAAGTTACTATGTTTCTTTATGTTTATTGCAATATGTCTAGTCTGTCAAATACAGCTTGTATGCTTTGCCGGCGATGGGCGAGGCATGACAGAATCTCTGACCGGAGAGTAGTTTGTCGTTAGTTGTTGCTTGTCGCGAGTCTGCGCTTGTCTGCGCGAGTCGACAGTAGTAGTCTGGTGTAGTCTGCGTGAGTCGGCGGGAGTCGGCATGCGTCGGCTGTGCGCTCTGCTCGCGACTCTGGTCAGGACTCTGGAGGATGAGTATTGTTGTAGAAGGTAAAGAAGCAGCCTTGCGCATATTTAATAATGTATGTTAATTGTAATTTAATTTGTTCAGAAAAAATACCCCAATAATAATTTTTATAATATAAAGTAACTCTTTTAAAGGAAAGCATTCATTTCAATTTCCAATGCATTATCATTGCTTCCGAGAATAAAAAAAAATATAGGCCAGCATTGCACGAAGCTGTGTCGAAAAATGACTAATTAAGAGCAGAGATAATTGCAGTTTTATTGAGGTAAGAATTTTCGCTTTTTTTTTTTTTATTCAGAATACAGGGCCGAAGGTCAGCGCCGCTGTCCTTATAAATTCATCAGGTTACAAAACTTTTTTATTGTTTTGATGTTTAGGAATTTTTCTGTTTCGAACTTGACATTAAATGAGAATAGAATTTTGTGGTAACATTAAATGTGAATGCATTTCTGCACACAGACAATAAATCGGAGCCAATTTTGTTCAGAGGTTACAATATTATTAGAAAAATTCATTTAATTATTATTTTTTGTGGCGAGGCTACGCTTGGCACATTTCTATTTAACAATTTTGTGGGAAAGGTTACGCTTGGTCCATTTTCATTTATCATATTTTGTGGGGAGGTTACAAGCTGCATATGTATGCTCCTCGACGGAAGCGTGTATATGTGGTGGCAAAAGTAGTAAAATAATATGATTTATATTTACGTGTGATTTGCTTCCAGTCGTTAGCGTAAACACTATGCGATCCATTTGCACAGTGACAGTTGTTAGAAAAGAAAGCTTACTGCTACGCCAAAGAGACGTTTTCTTCTCTGGGAATTTAGCGCGTCATCTGGGCTCATTACGAAGCTGAACTCATCACTGAAGACAATTATACTCCTGTCAATGACATGAAAACATGTCTAGGACGCGACGGATGGCCGTCGGACAAAAACCGGACTGTCACCGGCCGTGTGGCCCGACAAGAAAGAGCGACGGTGTGAGGTGCCGTTTCTTTTCTTAGCTGGAACCCTTCGATTGTCATCCGGGGCACCCTTACAGCACAGCGGTACGTCGACGGTATTCTGCTCCCCGTTCTGTTGCCCTTCGTGGCAGTCTATTCTGGGCTCGCATTCAGGCAAGATAGCGCCCTCCCGCAACACGTGGACAGTTTCTACTGCCTGCGTTCGTGCTTTCCAAACCCTAATGGGCAGGACCCTACAACCAGCTCGGGACTTTGACGCTCTAACTAACGCGTCAGTTGGATAGGATTTATCACGGTATCCGTCAGCAGGACATCCAACAACTCTGTAATCAACACCAAGTCGAATTACTGCTTTCATAAGGGTCAGAGGTGGACCAACGTGTTACTGGCTTGCTCAATTTGTGAAGCATTCTCTCTCGAATAAAACGCACAATTTTGCTGGAATTGTAATCGTTGGTTTGTCTCTAAATGTGGATCACATCTACCAATTTCCGTCCCATTCGGACAATTCCAGCGTGGTGTGCCTTCTTTGTCTTAGAATGCATTACAATTGCGTTTAAACTTGCACAGGTATAGTAAAAATACTGAAATATATTGACGGTACAAGAAAGCAAGTTTGGCTGCCAACAGCTGACAGGTAACTGCTTGTACGATGTTTGGACAGTGAAATTGCTCTGGTCATCAACAGATGGTGTGAAATGCACCTTCTGGCTTGCAGTCTATTTCACTCAGCCTATTAACTTCGGAAAATATAACGAAGAAATAGAAAAAGTCCGCAGCTCGTGGTCGTGCGGTAGCGTTCTCGCTTCCCACGCCCGGGTTCCCGGGTTCGATTTCCGGCGGGGTCAGGGATTTTCTCTGCCTCATGATGACTGGGTGTTGTGTGATGTCCTTAGATTAGTTAGGTTTAAGTAGTTCTAAGTTCTAGGGGACTTATGACCATAGATGTTAAGTCCCATAGTGCTCAGAGCCATTTGAACCAACCAAATAGCAAAATAAGTAAATAAATAAATAAATAAAATAAAATAAAATTTATAGATTCTGTTGCGCAGTATGCTATATAATTACAAAGTGAAACCGACGTAATCGAACATGATGTCTCCTACATTCTGCTTGTTGTGTAGAAGGCAATCTTGCATCGCCGGCCGGTGTGGCCGAGCGGTTCTAGGCGCTTCAGTCTGGATCCGCGCGACCGCTACGGTCGCAGGTTCGACTCCTGCCTCGGGCATGGATGTGTGTAATGTCCTTAGGTTACTTAGGTTTAAGTAGTTCTAAGTTCTAGGGGACTGATGACCTCCGATGTTTAGTCCCATAGTGCTCACAGCCATTTGAACCAATCTAGCATCTCATTGGCAACGTTCATCATCTACAGGCAAAATTTTGATGTGTTTGTTTCTGCCTTTCGTGTTTGTTAATGCTCCGCGATTCGAAGTTCCTCGTTGTGACGTCAGAAATTCTGACAGATTCGTGTCCACGTTTGCTTTAGAGTTCGGCGTACGGAAAGCATAATCATTGGTTTTTGGAAATTCGCGTCCTATTATCAGCCTCGACTTGTAGCTCCATATAAAATATAAGCCTAGGGAATCTTATTCTCTGAGAACACAGACGGCCAGTACTTCTTCTTCTGTTAGTCATTCCTTTGTAAAGCCGCTGTTCGTCTCATTTTATTTGCAACGTTATGATACCTGTACATATATTTACCGACGCTAGTACTCCACGTTCCTTTGGCTTGTCTTCCAGGAATAACTAGTATGGCGCCTAGCAGTCAACTCAACCATTTAAGCGTAAACTAACCGTGCGAACTATTCTAAAAATTAAAGCACTAGCGTGTGTTTAATTGAATCAGAATTTCAGACGTAACGCTTTGGTGTCCACAGCGTGGGTCGGGACATCACAACAGTGAAAGTTTGTAGCTTGCCAACAGCATATGCATCAACTTCACGCTGGGGACAGTGCTGCGCGACTTGAATTTTGTAAGTGGTTACACACTGATCGTGGTTAGTTTCTGTTAATACTCACAGCAAGACAGACCATCTCCACATTCTATCATAGATTAAAGGTGACATTTCCTAACCACAAAAATCTCCCGAAAGTGCCTTTTTTAGTTCCTGAAGTTGGGTTGAAGACACAAGTGAAAGAAACACATCTGGACACGCGAAAAGAATTATTGAGTAGTGTTGAGGACACGTCCTGATAAAGGAACAGACACGCAGTATTTTCTTACTGAAGATGATTGCAGACTTGTCGAACATTCATTGTATAAGTTTTTGAATTGAAAGTGAGCGATCAAGAAATTATTGAACGTCTCAAAAATTATTGTCAACAGTTTTCTTTTTTTTTTTTTAACAGACACCCGCAGGCTTCCAATTTTATGAAATCACAAAACAGTGTTTTCACTATTGCTACAATATGTCGTTTTTTATTATTCCTTTACCACATAAATGTATTCGACTTTTTGGACATTTTCAAGCTGCACATTCAGCGTAATATAGGGTCATTTATGTGTATGTATTATCAATAAATGTACTGCATTCTGTTTTTAATGTATTGCGAATAGGCGTTCATTTGTAAGTGTGTGAAATGATAATTCAAAAAATGTTCAAATGCGTGTGAAATCTTATGGGACGCTAAGGTCATCAGTCCCTAAGCTTACACACTGCTTAACCTAAAGTATCCTAAGGACAAACACACACACCTATTCCCGAGGGAGGACTCGAACCTCCGCTGGGACCAGCCGCACAGTTCATGATTGCAGCGCCTTAGACCGCTCGGCTAATCCCGTGCGGCGAAATGACAATATGGAGATACAGCCCCGTTACTGGTCTCTTTCTCCTATAGACGGTGTTTCCTGTCACTAGGCGTCTTCCTTCCAGTGAAACCCCACAACTCTTACCAGTCTTCTTACGTTTTCGTAATGTCCATCCTGCCCGTGTTCAGTGTAATGCGTCTTTAAGTTCGTATCAGCATATTAACAACTTAATTTCTAGACAATACAATACATAGCGAAGAAGAGTTTGTTTAGTTTGGGTCAAATGATGTCACATTTTACTGTCGCTGGAAAATACGTTGTTATAACGCATTAGAAAGTATTCAAATTTTTCTGGGCTACACCTATCTAGTATTCGCTTACGAATGATTTTTGACTCCTCCAAAAATTTTTATGCTGTAAGGATGTTTTTATTTTAATGTGGTACGTGTCAGATAGGATATGGCTGGGTAATAATACTTGCAATGTCAACAGTTTAATCACTTTCGTTGATTGTAACATCTTGTTGACAGCTTTGCAGATACAGAGGGGTCATTATAGCAGTCATAGGAATAGTGGATCGACGCAGTCTTCTGGATCTTTTCTCTGATTTCATTAGTCAAGGATAAGAATTTGAACGCTGCTTATGGTATTTTGGAGCCCGGAAGAGAGGAACTGTTTAGTGGGGGATTAACTCGCCAGCAGGGTTTATACAGGGTGTTTCAAAAATTACCGGTATATTTGAAACGGCAATAAAAACTAAACGAGCAGCGATAGAAATACACCGTTTGTTGGAATATGCTTGGGACAACAGTACATTTTCAGGCGGACAAACTTTCGAAATTACAGTAGTTACAATTTTCAACAACAGATGGCGCTGCAAGTGATGTGAAAGATATAGAAGACAACGCAGTCTGTGGGTGCGCCATTCTGTACGTCGTCTTTCTGCTGTAAGCGTGTGCTGTTCACAAAGTGCAAGTGTGCTGTGGACAACATGGTTTATTCCTTAGAACAGAGGATTTTTCTGGTGTTGGAATTCCACCGCCTAGAACACAGTGTTGTTGCAACAAGACGAAGTTTTCAACGGAGGTTTAATGTAACCAAAGGACCGAAAAGCGATACAATAAAGGATCTGTTTGCAAAATTTCAACGGACTGGGAACGTGACGGATGAACGTGCTGGAAAGGTAGGGCGACCGCGTACGGCAACCACAGAGGGCAACGTGCAGCTAGTGCAGCAGGTGATCCAACAGCGGCCTCGGGTTTCCGTTCGCCGTGTTGCAGCTGCGGTCCAAATGACGCCAACGTCCACGTATCGTCTCATGCGCCAGAGTTTACACCTCTATCCATACAAAATTCAAACGCGGCAACCCCTCAGCGCCGCTACCATTGCTGCACGAGAGACATTCGCTAACGATATAGTGCACAGGATTGATGACGGCGATATGCATGTGGGCAGCATTTGGTTTACTGACGAAGCTTATTTTTACCTGGACGGCTTCGTCAATAAACAGAACTGGCGCATATGGGGAACCGAAAAGCCCCATGTTGCAGTCCCATCGTCCCTGCATCCTCAAAAAGTACTGGTCTGGGCCGCCATGTCTTCCAAAGGAATCATTGGCCCATTTTTCAGATCTGAAACGATTACTGCATCACGCTATCTGGACATTCTTCGTGAATTTGTGGCGGTACAAACTGCCTTAGACGACACTGCGAACACCTCGTGGTTTATGCAAGATGGTGCCCGGCCACATCGCACGGCCGACGTCTTTAATTTCCTGAATGAATATTTCGATGATCGTGTGATTGCTTTGGGCTATCCGAAACATACAGGAGGCGGCGTGGATTGGCCTCCCTATTCGCCAGACATGAACCCCTGTGACTTCTTTCTGTGGGGACACTTGAAAGATCAGGTGTACCGCCAGAATCCAGAAACAATTGAACAGCTGAAGCAGTACATCTCATCTGCATGTGAAGCCATTCCGCCAGACACGTTGTCAAAGGTTTCGGGTAATTTCATTCAGAGACTACGCCATATTATTGCTACGCATGGTGGATATGTGGAAAATATCGTACTATAGAGTTTCCCAGACCGCAGCGCCATCTGTTGTTGACAATTGTAACTACTGTAATTTCGAAAGTTTGTCTGCCTGAAAATGTACTGTTGTCCCAAGCATATTGCAACAAACGGTGTATTTCTATCGCTGCTCGTTTAGTTTGTATTGCCGTTTCAAATATACCGGTCATTTTTGAAACACACTGTATGAACTCCATGTAACATAAATAGGTCTCAAAAAGTATTCTGTGATGACAGGCGAATGGCACCATATGCTGCCCACAAAAAGCCATGTGTACAGACCTACAGCTAATGTTAATCTGGAAAACTAGTTTCATGTTTATGCTGACGGTTCTGCAGTGGGAAGAGGAGAAACAGCGGGTGTTGGAGTATGTAGCTTCTCCTTATACCAAGCAATGGCAGGTATTATCACAATACTGGTGCTGAATTTGTAGTCATGGATGTTGCATTTCACCCATTTTGTACACGGACTAAAGAGTTTTAGAAAGCAGCGACTGGCCGCGAGGGGTAGCCGAGCGGTCTAAGGGCGTCTTGTCACGGTCCGAGCGGCTTCCCCCGTCGGAGGTTCGAGTCCTTCCTCGGGTATGGGTGTCTGTGTCGTCTTTAGCATATGTTAGATTAAGTAGTGTGTAAGCTTAGGGACCGATGGCCTCCGCAGTTTGGTCCCATAAGACCTTTCTTTTTTTAAAAAAAAGAAAAAAGTGGCGGTATAAATTATTCGGATACGTTATAAATCAGATACTAACAAGTAATGTAAGGACGTTCTTTGTTAACACATTAAATGGTCCTTTGCCGGTTTCCAACTTTTATTCATCATGAGACGGCTTTGTTTCGGGGTGAACGTTGGTTGTTTTGCTTGCCACCATCAGTGAACGCGTTGTGATAGATTAGAACACTTGGGCTTTTGTTATTTTCAGAGTACCACGCAGTAGTAACATGGTAAATGTGTCCCAGAGGTGTCGACACAACCGCAAAAACCAGTGGACGAAAGTTGGCTCACCATTGCCACTTCTAGAACTAACAAGTGTCTTACAAGTACATAATACAGCCCTGGGTCCTCATACCGTCGAAAAAAAAGTGGTTCAAATGGCTATGAGCACTATGGGACTTAACATCTGAGGTCATCAGTCCCCTAGAACTTAGAACTACTTAAACCTAACTAACCTAAGGACATAACACACATCCATGTCCGAGGCAGGATTCGAACCTGCGACCGTAGCAGTCGCGCGGTTCCCGACTGAAGCGCCTAGAACCGCTCGGCCACCGCGGCCGGCGTCCTCATACGGTCAATAACTGACAAAACAACATCATATATTCAAGTTTCTTCTTTTTCTTCTTCTATTTTTTCTCCCCTCCCCCCCCCCCTTGTTCTTGTTGTTCTTCTTCTTCTGGTGCGAACATACTAAAATTTGAGCAGCATCAGAATCATATCTGTTATTAAAGGATGAAAGGATCAAAAAGAAGTGGTATCAGAACGTGTGATGTGAATTAGAAATTCACTGAACACTGTCCTAGGTCGTGTGTTACTCTGCCACCACTCAAGTCGCACATGATTGCTAAGTTGCGGATGCAGCGTCACTCTGGGGTAACGGCAACATCAACTTGAGCCAGCGCCTGCGGGCCATGGACAGCAGCTACCAAATCTTTGGTCCGCCGACCTAGCTTGTTCTGCATCGACTTGCCGGTGACAGCGCGGCACCTTGTAGATGGTCGCCATGTTCTACGGTGTGCCTCCATTGACACTTCAGCGCAGGCAATTATCTCGATACCAGCTTAGAAGAAATACCGCTAGAAACATGTAGAAAGGCAGCAGTCGGCTGGACTGCGAAGCAGGAGGCATGGAACAGGGCAGCGAGGCAGGCTAGTAGACCTCCATTTGGGACTTGCGGTGGCGTTGCCCCGACTGGAGAAGCAGATGGTGATAATCTTCACGGGTTCGGGCGACGCTTTTCTAAAGCTAGATGAGAGCCTATCCTGTGTCACCTGTGCCACATTGTCGAGACGACTGCGTCTGCATTATTCAAATCAACTTATAAAGTGGCTGCACTTGTTTACAGCAATTTGGCCAATGTCAGTCCTGGCATATTCAAAATAGTGGTGATCAATTGGTTGTAGCGTTCAAGCAAACTTTTACCTGTCACAGTCGCTGATGTGTACCGTTTATTGTATCCAGCAGTCTCTAACTAAGGCTGGTGTATAACTGCTGATTTGCACTTTCTTGTGTTGCCTGTTCGGTATTACTTTGGTGTTGGCTTTGGTTGCATACGTTTTAGATTGGACATTTCTCGGTAAAGATTCCGTATTGTCTTTTTCTTATTTTCCTTTTACTGTGTGTTAGGTGTAATTATTCGAACATCATTGCTGTAGAACTGTTTAGTTCTATAGGGACAGGTTTTATAATATTGTATTATATTATATCATATCAACTATTAAGTGGATTTTGAGAAGTGAGCGCTGATAATTTCTTGTTTTTTATTATGTATGTGCTCTAATTTGTTAACACTAATTAATAAATTGATTTTAATATTGTGTATACAACCCTCTGCCACTTTCCACTACACTGTTTCCCGCACCCAAATGAACAGCATCCCATATCAGAATTTAAGGAAATGATGTCCCAGACCAGCTATCTAGGAGACTTACTTCAATAACTCTAACGAAAAGCGACGTAATAAACAAAACATTAAATATTTCCTAAAGGTTATCTTACACCGCAGAGTGAAAACAAGAAATGGAAGACCAGTTATATCACAGAAAAGGATATTCCAGAATACCCAGAGACAGAAATAACGGCAACGGTAAGACTTCCTACAGGCCATGCTTGTCTAACTGAGAATTTAAATAATTGTTCTGATATCCGTGACCAAGTGTGTAATTTGAGGTAAAGAAGGCAGGAAACATAATTTTCTAACTCGTGAAAAGTTAGAGTAGTTCAAAATACTGTCACGAGTAGCACTGTACAGGATAATCTGAAAACCAACGGCAATATGCCAATGTTAAGACTACACAATAAAAATAAATCGACCTTCAAAGCCGAGGATATGGCAAAAGAAAACATTTCTATTCTGATATGGAAGCAATACCAAATTGAACATTAGATGTCAATCGTTGCTTAGTGCTAAGTTTTTTATTATCCACAGAAACTTTTGCAAACATATCTCAAATTACAGTCATGATATTTTTATATGAAGTACTGCCACATGTAGCACGTCCTCTTATTTTTTAGTTTTGAGGCCAGCTTCCTCTTCACAAAGTTCAGATCCGCTCCGAGACTCTGCTTGTGTTTCACAGGACGCCTGCAAATTAAAACAAAGGTCTGTATCAGTGGATAAGTTTCGGTAAGCTTCACCAGGTATTCAGAGCAATCTTGAAATATCCCGTGACACGTGCGGCAGCCCGTGTATTTCTATTAGACGTCGGGACACCTCAGTGTCCACAGATGTGTGTTAGCTCATAAAACATGCACTATGTGTGCTGTTTTGAACGGTGGTTTGCAAGTTTAGACTTTTACTCTTGTTTCTGGTGTGGTCTTCAGCTAGAGGACTGATATGATGCATTTCCATTTTTACTCTCTTGTGTGAAACCTTGCTCAGAATAACTACTGCAAAGTAAAACCACATGAGCCTGCTTACTGTAGTCGTGATTGCTCTCCATCTACAATGTTTCTCTTTACCTCCTCCCCCCCCCCCCCGCCCTCGACATCCACCTCATTCATTAAGAAATTCATGATTTTCACCATTTCCTACTACCGCACGATGTGTCCATTCAACCTACCCCTGGTTTTAGCCATGTTATTCCATAAACTTCTTTTCTCTCCGATTTTATCAATATTATCCGTTAGTTATCTACTGTACCCGCCTAGTCTTCATCAGAAAAACGAAATCTCAAAAGCTTCTACTCTATTCTTGTCTGAACTGTTTATCGGTCTTATAGACTATACAAGACTTCACTATCATCAGAAAAGACATCCCAACACTTATATTTATATTTTGCCTGAAGAAATTTCTTTCGCTTCGTAAACACTTTTCTTGCTCGCCTGTCTGCTCTTTATATCCTCCCCACTTCGGGCATCCTCGGTTATTTCAGTGTCCAAACAACATCTACTATTAATAACTAATTTCCTAATGTAATCGCCTGAACATCTCCTGGTATAATTACACTATATGCAACTAGATGCGTTCTCAAGTAATACTTCCGCTTCACGTCCTTCGGCTCTTATAACGGCGGTGCGATTTCTGTAAAGATTGTTAATACCTCTTGAGTCCCTATAGTTTATTCCTTCTATTTTCACATTTCAAACAGTGTGTTTTAATTACATCGTCAGAAGCGTACCACTGCAAATATTATCCCACATCTTACATTAAGGTCACTTCTGGTGTCAGGTTGCACCTAAGGCATCTGGGCTTGTTATCTTCGAAGGTCAGGAGGAACCCTCATCCCCTTCCTCCAGGGGAGTCAGCATTTCGGACATTTTCGTGACGTACTACCTACATTCCAGAACCACTATGAGAGTTCTGGATCAGATAAGGACCTAGGCCAACGTTAAAAATGGCGCCATGCCCCTCCCTAAGCCACTTTCTCTCTTTAGGCCAATAATAATCAAGCTTCCCCACTCCTCATGCCCCTCTTTGATACAGGGCAACTGCGTGAACCTTGTCGCTTCTGCTCTCTGCACCGTAATGAGAGCAGCAGAGTTAAGGTAAAAATTAACATAATATGCGAAATAAAACACTTTGATATTACAGTGTGTCACTGAACTATTGTAATTTAATGATATCAGTGCATATTCTGCAAAATGACGGTAAAAACCGTCATAATTTATGACATAACACACTTTGACATTACAGTAAGTCGCTGAGTTACTATAATTTAATGACATAACGGAATATTCTGCAAAATATCGCAAGAAATACGTATAAAGTCGTCTCTGCATTATGGTGTTACATCACCATAATATTGCCCCCGGTAACCTAGTACACAATGGCGACAAAACTCCACACGCACGACATCCCTAAATGTGCACTGTAAGATATTACCGCCTCTGGTATTAACAAAATTTATGTCCTAGTATGGTATAACAATGACCTCACTATAATGTCGTCCTAGAGGAGAATAATTTTAATGCAGGCTTGCACATAAAGGCAGAGAAACAATCAACACACATGGCATCGTTACATTTACAGAGTAATTAATTACCGGAAACTTTGAATGGGAGTAAGATAGACAAGCACTTTGTTTTATACAAATTAAAAATGTGAGTTTAGCCCCACACGCAATCGCATCCACGTGAATCTTCAATGAGCTCTGCCGCTGCCGCGACGACCTGCTGCCGCGATGGACTGCTGCCTCCAGATGCCTGTAACCGCCTCACCACAGCCGGTAGGGCCAGGAAGCATTACCATCGCCTATAGTACTGTATCTCCAGCAAACAGGTGTCAACGTGCGGACAGCAAACTCATTGGCTGCCAGTAACTGCCAGGGACGTCCTAAACATACCAGACAAATGGAAAACCTTCGCGCAGTCTTAACTCCTGCTGATGACCAAGAAAAGTCCCATGAAATTGAGATAATACCGAAATAGAACACAGAAGTCCCAGCTGTTCGTTCCAGATATCAGTCGTACCACACATCAGGTCCATCTCGCTTCTTAAAGACACCCGTCCGCCAGTGGCACCTACACAAGTTATTTGCAGAAAATGAAATGGCCCAGTCAGGTTAAGGTGACCATCGCTTATGATAGACGTCAACGTTCAACAACCGCCCATAGACGGCAGGTGGCAGCGTCAAGCAGAGGATGGTGCATATACTGTGTCAGGGGGACCCAGGTAAAACAGAGCAACCCTTCTGACGTCCAAAAGGGCACGATCATTAGCTTTCGGGCCAAAATGGAAATATTTCCCAAATGGCTAAGTTTGTGAACCACTTTCCACCGTGGTTAATGTACACCGTACATGGCAAAATGGCTCTATCCAAAACCAGTGCCGAGGAAACTGTAGTGCACTTTGGGCCACGGATGACAGGGGTAAACGAAGGCTGCGGAGATGTGTACTGGCGAATAGATGTGCAACTGTTGAGCAACTGACCACCCACATGAACCGAAGGTTTACTAACTGTTTCTCCTCAACGGCCGTTTAGTGAGAACTGTTGCAAATGAGCCGCTACAGCAGGCGCCTAGTTCATGCTAACATTCTGACTGCTGTTCATCAGCGATGAAGGTTAGAATTTACACGCGAATATCACAACTGGATGTCCACTTTTCAGATGACTCACGTTTGATGCTCCATTGGATATTGGCCGTTGTCGTGTACAGTCCTGCAACCATAGTCTGAAAGGTCCAACCCGTAGGAGGGAGTGTTACGGTTTGGGGAATGTTTTCGTGACATTCCCTGGCTATCTCACCTTTCTGGAGAGGAAAGCATCATGAATCAACACAAGTATGCATTTGTCCTTCGGGATCATGTCCGACGCTATATGCAGTTTGTTTCTTGCTCGGCACTATGGGATCTACCAGCATGACAATGCAGTCAGCGCATAACTCGAAGTGCACGTGCCTGATTCGAAGAGCACCAGGGGGCGTTTACTGTACTCTGCTGGCCACCAAAATCCCCGGAGTGGAGAATCTGTAGGACAGCCTAACGGAAGTAAGACCCATGAACGAATCATTTAAAAACTGTGTATTTTTTCCTTATGAAATATTAAAACTACGGTCGCTGTACCACATATAATCATGTAAAAGGCGTCTTCCCCTCCTGCCCCCCCCCCTTCCCCCCGTGCTTCCTACACGCTATTGCCAAATACTATTACTGGCAAACGCCGAAATAAATAACCTAATTTTTAAACATATTTCAGAAATACTGTGACTGACTGTGTCGTTTTTTCCATTCTCATTTCCTATCCCTCGGGTAGGGTGATCCACAGTGAAACCCCCACATTACAGGCAATTCTCGTCTAGTTGTATAGAGGTGGTTCCCAACTGGAAGTTAAAAAATCCTGTTGCATACATAAATCAGCGGAAAAATGTTCATGTCGGAGCACAAAAAATGCGAATATGTTCCTGTTTATTTAAAGTCATTCTACCTTCCTCAGCACATTTAAAAACATTCCAAACATTTTTAGCATGCAAACATATTCGCACTTTTCTTAACATGTAAATTGCCTCAAACTCCCAGAAGCTCCTCTAATTGTAACTTAGTCACACCCAGTAGTCCATCGCTGTAATTCGTTCATTTTTTTCATTGCCCGTTGCCTTTTCTCAGTCAATAAATCAGCCCAGCTCATTGTCATTAACTCTTTGTGTGTCCCTGTCACTGTCTCCTGAGTCACAGCTACAGCCCCCTCCGTCGTCTCCGGCTACTACTGTCTCCTCTCTCTGTCGTCCTCTTGCTCTCTCTTCGTTCTCTCTCTCTGTGTCTGTGCGTGTGTGTGCGTGTTACCTTAACATATGCTGTCTCTTCTCACTCTATCTCTTTCTTCCTGGGCCGGCCGAAGTGGCCGTACGGTTAAAGGCGCTGCAGTCTAGAACCGCAGGACCGCTACGGTCGCAGGTTCGAATCCTGCCTCGGGCATGGATGTTTGTGATGTCCTTAGGTTAGTTAGGTTTGACTAGTTCTAAGTTCTAGGGGACTAATGACCTCAGCAGTTGAGTCCCATAGTGCTCAGAGCCATTTGAACCATTTCTTTCTTCTTGGCTGTCACTGTTGTACACACTGTCTCCCATTATCGAAGATTCTCATCCATTTCCACTTCCTCTTTCTCTTTATGCCTCTCCCCTTGGCACTGTCTCCTTTACTCTTTTCCTGGCACTGTTCTGTCACTATCAACTGTGTTCCACTGCCACCGCGTCACTCTCTTTCTCTCACACAACCATTGTCTACTTACTTCTTTCTACAACACAACCACTGTCTACTATCTTCCACTATCATGATTGTGATCTACTAGTCACGTTTCCTACATTTTATTATAGATTCAACCCAGTTGTAAATAACCTAGCACAATACTGCAGTATTTTGTGTGTCGGTTTCCCACAGGGGGTCAACCAGACCTTGTGTGTGTGTGTGTGTGTGTGTGTGTGTGTGTGTGTGAGTGTGTGTGTTTTGTGTGCGTGTGTGTTTGTGGATTTCTTTCACCATTATTTACAAGTCTCCTAGGGGCAATCTTATTGTGATGCTACTCATTAACAATTCAGGGAGATGACTTAGTACGTATTTGTTCCTCGGGGCTGTTTGCTTTAATGTGGGATGTGGGTGTATTTGCTAAAACGTCGTTTTGTGCTATTTGTTTTAACGTAAGATTTCGGAGTATTTATTAAAAATAACCTCAATGCAGAAGCTTTTTAACATTTAAAACACATATTTACATATACCCTAGAATGGGAACGTGGGTACTTGAAGAAAATTGGTAAAATTTCAACAGACTGTGAACAGTAATGGAAGGTAGCAATGCTTACCCTTTCTGGGTCAGAACTATTACAGTGGTTTCGGGACCTTGAAAGTATCTCACGCAAATTCTCGAGATGCTGAGGATTCACGGGGGAGGGGGGGTGAGGGGTAAGCGTCTTCCCACGACCTTGAAAATAAGAAGCCTAACTGCCTCAGGAGTAACCTGACACAGGAAGTGACCTTTAGATGAGATGGTTATCTGGCCTCATATATCCACCGATACCTTACTATTGTCAAAACTTTTCTCTAAATCTACAAATGCCACAACAACCCATCAACTGGAAAGTCTCTCTGTTAAGACTAATGCTAAACTTACTATCATCATTTTGTTTAAAAAAGTACGCTTACAGTATCGACATTACTGCAATAATGCGTACATCAAGAAGTCAATACTCTTAGTTACTGCAAATGATGCTGTGCTGATTTACTACTAACCAGTGATTAAAAGGAGTATATGAAGGCTAAAATGATGTTCACATCACCGGATTTAGAATATTTTATATTTTTATTTACTTGGTTGAACACAACGCCTATTTCAGACCATATTTATTCTTATAACTCAAATATGTCTGTAGTACTTTAATACTAAATGAGCTAAACATTTATAGATAAATCTTCTTCCATGCAATAGGACATTATAATTTTCGAAACATAACATATCAACCGCTGTTTTCCGTGTTTGATGTATCACTTGTTTCTGTAGGTGATGCCAATTTTCCCAGTTTTTAGTTTCCACTTGTATTTTGTATATCTGCATGTCTGTTAATGAATGTATGTATGCATGTGTGTGTGTGTGTGTGTGTGTGTGTGTGTGTGTGTGTGTGTGCGTGTTGTGTGTGTGAATTTTTTTTTGTATCTCTTTAGGGGAATGGGATTTGTGATCACTATTACCACGTTTTCGTACTAGTTAATCAGTTACTGTAAACAGTGAGTTGTTTCTCATATTCAGTTGGCCATATAATAGTAGTGTCTTTTCTCCCTTTGCCGGAGCGTACAAGGAAAATAAGAAAAAGTCCGTTTGCAGCCTGCAGCTAGTACCATTTATATACAGGTCCTGCGAAAAACGGCAACCACAAGAAACTCGGACTAATTCCTAAATTAAATGCTAGATCATTAACATATATGATACACAACTCATCTTCCGCACACAGCTGATGAACTATGAGCAACGTGCTACCGACGACACATGTAAGGTGGATAAGTTGTTTCATTATATGGTTTATACTCATAACTAAAATTTTAAGTGTGTGCAAGGTTTGGTGGCGTGCTATTATTAGAATTTCGGACATGGTGTGAGTTTTCAGACAACGCTGTTGCCGTCCGCGCCGCACCTACAAACCTCGCAGCCCTTTTTGAAAGTCGAACCAGGCGTACAGTTCGCGGCTGCAGTACATCAAATAGCAGTCATTAATTCTAGTCCCTTGTTACTAAAGTAACCCGTCGTTCTCCACGTCTGATTCTCAATGTTGTCTCCATATGTGTTAAATGAAAAGCCGGCCGCTGTGGCCGAGCGGTTCTAGGCGTTTCAGTCCGGAACCGCGTGACTGCTACGGTCGCAGGTTCGAATCCTGCCTCGGGCATGGATGTGTATGATGTCCTTCGGTTGGATTAAGTAGTTCTAAGTTCTGGCGGACTGACGACCTCAGATGTTCCCATAGTGCTCAGAGCCATTTGAACCTTTTTTTTTTTTTTTTTTTTTTGTTAAGTGAATGCACCACCGAGAAGATTTAACCGAAAGGGACCTCATGTAATAGCAAAATCCCCAGAAGAACCAAACAGGTACCACCGCATCTTCGCTATGGCAAGACCTCAAATACGTACCTCGTGGATGATGACTGGAACTCGTTTGGGGTGATAAGTCTCGGTTGATAGTACGAGGACTCACTTAAATGAGAGAAAGTACGTTACGTTGTTTTCTCTGACTAATAAACAAATACACTCCTGGAAATTGAAATAAGAACACCGTGAATTCATTGTCCCAGGAAGGGGAAACTTTATTGACACATTCCTGGGGTCAGATACATCACATGATCACACTGACAGAACCACATGCACATAGACACAGGCAACAGAGCATGCACAATGTCGGCACTAGTACAGTGTATATCCACCTTTCGCAGCAATGCAGGCTGCTATTCTCCCATGGAGACGATCGTAGAGATGCTGGATGTAGTCCTGTGGAACGGCTTGCCATGCCATTTCCACCTGGCGCCTCAGTTGGACCAGCGTTCGTGCTGGACGTGCAGACCGCGTGAGACGACGCTTCATCCAGTCCCAAACATGCTCAATGGGGGACAGATCCGGAGATCGTGCTGGCCAGGGTAGTTGACTTACACCTTCTAGAGCACGTTGGGTGGCACGGGATACATGCGGACGTGCATTGTCCTGTTGGAACAGCAAGTTCCCTTGCCGGTCTAGGAATGGTAGAACGATGGGTTCGATGACGGTTTGGATGTACCGTGCACTATTCAGTGTCCCCTCGACGATCACCAGTGGTGTACGGCCAGTGTAGGAGATCGCTCCCCACACCATGATGCCGGGTGTTGGCCCTGTGTGCCTCGGTCGTATGCAGTCCTGATTGTGGCGCTCACCTGCACGGCGCCAAACACGCATACGACCATCATTGGCACCAAGGCAGAAGCGACTCTCATCGCTGAAGACGACACGTCTCCATTCGTCCCTCCATTCACGCCTGTCGCGACACCACTGGAGGCGGGCTGCACGATGTTGGGGCGTGAGCGGAAGACGGCCTAACGGTGTGCGGGACCGTAGCCCAGCTTCATGGAGACGGTTGCGAATGGTCCTCGCCGATACCCCAGGAGCAACAGTGTCCCTAATTTGCTGGGAAGTGGCGGTGCGGTCCCCTACGGCACTGCGTAGGATCCTACGGTCTTGGCGTGCATCCGTGCGTCGCTGCGGTCCGGTCCCAGGTCGACGGGCACGTGCACCTTCCGCCGACCACTGGCGACAACATCGATGTACTGTGGAGACCTCACGCCCCACGTGTTGAGCAATTCGGCGGTACGTCCACCCGGCCTCCCGCATGCCCACTATACGCCCTCGCTCAAAGTCCGTCAACTGCACATACGGGTCACGTCCACGCTGTCGCGGCATGCTACCAGTGTTAAAGACTGCGATGGAGCTCCGTATGCCACGGCAAACTGGCTGACACTGACGGCGGCGGTGCACAAATGCTGCGCAGCTAGCGCCATTCGACGGCCAACACCGCGGTTCCTGGTGTGTCCGCTGTGCCGTGCGTGTGATCATTGCTTGTACAGCCCTCTCGCAGTGTCCGGAGCAAGTATGGTGGGTCTGACACACCGGTGTCAATGTGTTCTTTTTTCCATTTCCAGGAGTGTATTAGTAGAGGAAACAGAGATTCGTACAAGAGCAACGAGTATCATTAGTATCCATTGGATACGTTACTAAAACAGAAACATAAACTACGCTTATTGGAGATGTTTGAATGATTGAGGGAGGCAGAAATGAAGTGAATGCTCAATAGCTTCTTTACGCATGTTCTTTGGTGAGGGTACCAGGACATACAGTTTTGGAGGAAGGAAAGTGTACTGATCCGGAGAAATGGAACACGACGATCAGTTACCGCAACTGAAGAATATCATGCATGTTGCGTTGCTTCTTGGGGTGAACACTTTTAGGAAATTTATTGGTGGCTTTGCGGAGAATGCAGTTTCCCTTGACAACCAGCATAAAAAGGGACGTAAATTTTTGTGGGGGCTTTCCCAATAAGCTGTGTTTGTGCCTTTAAAAGAAATGTTATGGTCATCATCGTTATTTGTTTACCTACATCTCGAGAGGGTTAAATGAACTGGAGAATGAGATGGAGGCCCTGACAGTTTTGTTTGACATAGGAAATTTCGGTATTATCTTGAACGCCATAGGTTCATCTTGGAAACCGACAGTCAAGTCCTCAGTTGGATGTAATCCATAACAAGGAAAACTAGTCGCTTTTCCAGGTGAGCTCCCAAGATTTTTAAGTTTGAAGTCCATAACATCATGGGCTTGGAGAATGTTGTGGCTGACGGGCTGCCGAATGTTTGTGAGGAATGAGAACAATCAAGGAGATATACAGCTGCTGCAAATTGGTGCTTTGAGGCCCCTGCTGACTTCATTCATCACACAAATACCTCACCTGTTTCGTGACATTAGAAAGTTTCATGATCAGGATGAACTCTCGAAGACTCAAAATTATTGCAAACAATTTTAATTTGTAATTTCTTTTCCTTTTGGCTGACATTCACATAACGTTTGTCTTCTTTAGAATAAAAGTGTTCTCCAGGAAGTGGTGTGTTCTATGTAGACATTGTTGACTTTCTTTAACAGTAGCCATTTCCCTTTTACTTATTTCCATTTTTTTTTACATTTTGAATCCGCTGCCGCTGCATGTATATTTTTTATAGCTTTTGGAGGGTATGTGTCTAAATTCGTGTGCCGTAACATTTACCAGAAGTATGGTAATGTTTTGCTACTTGGACAAGGGCGCCCGCCAGTAATTTATTAAACGTCGACCAATGACAGTGAAGCTCGTTTGCTATTGGTGCTAACATTCTATAGTTGGTAATTCAAAGGTGGGTAGCTGTCAAACCACGCGGGTTGTGATTACTTTGAATGAGAGTCATGTAAAATTGAGGGTTCATCACTCAACTTTGGTATTCTTTTGTTGATTGATGTTAGAATCAAATTGTTTTTTGTCAATGTCATTAAATCTTATTTGATATGGTTATTCTATGCTAAACTGGGATAAATGCACGGTCAGATATTGTGTTGGGAAGTAAAATTTGGAGAAACGTCTATTTAGATAGGACTTGATTTTGACTGCATTGGTTAACACGGTACTTTTCGGGTATTTTGGCGATACTTGGTGACAGGGTAGAATCGCAGTCGTCACACACCGTCCATTCCATTCAGCTGCTCTTCCAGTTCCTTTGCTGTCTCTGACACACCTACAATGTCATCGTCGTCAAACATCAAAGTTTTTATTTCCTCTCCATGGATTTCAATTCCTACTCCAAATTTTTCTTTTGTTTCCTTTGCTCCTTGCTCAGTATACAGGTTGAATAACATCGGAGATAGGCTGCAACCCTGTCTCATTCCATTCCCAATCACTGCTTCTCTTTCATGCCCCTCGACTCTCATAATTGCCATCTGGTTCCTGTACAAATTGTAAATAGCCTTTCGCTCCCTGTATTTTACCCCTGCAGCCTACAGAATTCGAAAGAGAATATTCAAGTCAACATTGTCAAAAGATTTCCCTAAAGTTTACAAAGGCTAGAAGCGTGAGTTTGCCTTTCCTTAACTTATCTTCTAAAATAAGTCGTAGGGTCTGTACTGCAGCGCGTTTTCCAACACTTCTATGGAATCCAAACTGATTTCCTCAGAGGTTGGCGAACAGCCTAACGAACTTTAAACGGAAATCTGCGAATGTATCCAGTAATGAACCGAACAGCTGTTGCTGCCGCAGCCATTTCGGCTCGCAGGTATCGTGGAAGCGACAACATCGTCTCCATCCATGCCTTACAGTCGATTACTATGTTATTCAAATCTAGGTACAGGAAGACTTTCTATCACAAATCCGGTCCAAGTCACCTTGTATCCTCCTACAGTCACTCAACGACGACACTTTTCCGTACATCACAGCATCATCAGCACACAGCCGCACATTGCTATCCACCCTATCCAAAAGATCATTTATGTAGATAGAAAACAACAGAGGACCTACCACACTTACCTGGGGCACTCCAGATGATACATCGTTCTGTTTGGGAGTGGAACAGGGAGAGAAGATGTTAGTTGTGGTACGAGGTACCCTCCGCCACGCACCGTATGGTGGATTGCGGAGTATGTATGTAGATGTAGATATCAGAATAAACGAAAAATGATTTTTTTCCATCACTATTTTTGACTCAGAAAACATGTGCCGAAATGGTAACAGTGTTACAGCGGAGAGACTCTGCTCACCTCTGCGCGTCCTTGGAAGACAGGCGATGAGGGTGCAGGCGGCCGGCTTGCCATCAGGGCCGCAGGTACACGTGTTGCAGTCCCGCTTGAAGGTCGTCCCAGGTGTGCACTTCTCCACTTCTGCAATAAAGCACGGTGTTCAATTAGTTAGTTCACTTCCTCGAGAAAAGCTCGCTATCAAACGAGGAAGATTTAGTAATCTCACATTCCTTGTGCATTAGAAAATCGGCAAATTTGGCTATTTCATTTTTATACACCCAAAATGTACGTAAGGTGTAGTTCTTAGTTTTCAAAGGATATCATGATGAACCGCCAGGTGCGGTACGGAAAGATGGCTAAAGCCTGAAATAGCTTCAGCCGAAATTTTTACAAAACACCCTATCGTTTTCCGGAATGACAGATTAAATACAGTTTGTGATGGATTATTTATTCTTGTCAGAAGTAGTTTAACTTTAGAATGTCCCTGTGAACTGGTGTGGATAGAGCCTATACTTGACAGTCGGAATATATTAATAGCTGGTTGCTTTTAACAACCCCTCTACCCGGAAATAATCCTGACCATATAATTAGCATAATGACAGATACAGGGGTTGGTGACCAAACGGGTGTCATAGCTAGACTGAATACCGTAACATGCAATCCCAGCAAAAATTAACACAAAATACATCTATTTAAGGAAGCATTCCCTTGACATCTTCCTAAGAGAGAGCCTCAATTCCTTCCAATCTGTCTATGTAAGCGTGGACCAGATGTGATCAAAATTCAAAGAAATAGTATCGACGGCATTTGAGAAATGTATACCTGATATGAGATAGTGCTGATCCCCCATGGTACACCAAACAGGTTAGACCACTTTTACAAAACCAACGAAAAAACCATGCCAAACTTAAAAGAACACAAAATCCACGATACTGGTTAAATTTTACAGAATCTCAATATTTAGCGGGATCTCCAATGCGAGGTACTCTTAATAGTTTCCACAACGAAACTCTGTCTCGAAATTTCTTAGAAAACCCAAAGAGATTCTGGTCGTATGTGAAGTACATCAGTGGCAAGACGCAATCAAAGCCTTCACTGTGAGATAACAATGGTGAAGTTACTGCTAACACTGCCACTAAAACAGAGTCACCAAACACGGTTTTCAGATACTCCTTAAACAAATAAGATGAAGTAAATACTCCAGTATTCAAATCGAGAACGACTTAGAAGTAGATATCCTCGGTGTAGCGATGAACACTTAAGAAAGGCAAAGCTTCCAGTAGAGTTTGTATACCAATTAGGTTCCTTTCTGAGTGTGCTGATACAATAGCTCCATACTTAGCAATCATACAGAACTGCTCGTTCGACAAAAGATCCATAGCCAAAGACTGGAAAGTTGCACAAGTCACATGACTATCCAAGAAAGGCAATAGGAGTAATCCGCTGAATTACATATGGAAATATTTATATATCTCCTTCTTGCATTCACAGTGCCAGGTTTACACCTGATGGCTAAAACTGGAACTAATTTTTGCTAGAATAAATCGGCTCCACATTGACGCATCCTAATACCAATGAAGCTCGCTTCCACACGATAAATAAATCCCACAACGAATCTCTGTGACTAGCTGCACTTTCATTACACCCACCTGCTACTTACTGTAAATTATACCCAACCACGGGGTGGATAAAGGTTGAACATTTTCACATCACGTTAGACAAGCTATCCTCAGGTCTTCGGTAGAGGAGACTTTGTTATTAATCAGCGTATTTTGATATAATCTCGTATAGAAGTACACCAGTATGAATGCTTGTAAGTGACACGTGACACGTGTGGTACATCTGTTAACACCAATAATGTGTGAAGAATGACAAAAATTTAGTAATTTGTTGCTTCATTACCATATGAGAAATAATATGTTACATGCGCAATTTCCTATGAATAAATTCACATCTAGATGCAATTTCAAATAGTTATTTTCGAACGCAGTCGAATCAAGCGTAGCATGCAAAAGTTGACGTCTGTTAAAATTTAAGAGGGCTTTCTGCTAATTATGAATTTCTTCTTTCTTTGAGTAAGACCTAACAGCTTTAACGTCAAAACGTGTTTCATTCATGGTCTGGTTAATATGATCACTTCCTTTATGTATGTTACTACAGTTTGCTAATTGGTGGATGGGACTATGAGTGTCTATAGCAAATAACGTATTATCGCGTTTATTTTATTATAAATCGAGTCACGGATGACAAATGTTTATTAATCGGGTTCTAATTTCGCTCAACTATGACCATATTGAGATCTGACTCATTTGTCGTCCGTAGCAGGATTTATAATAAAATAAATACCTCACGAATTGCTGGAGAGCCTTACTGCGACTACGGCGCAACTGGTAGATATTTTCGTGTAATGGTGGGCACCGTAGTAACGTGACAAGGACAACTGTTTTAAGCCAGTTTCGTATTTTATGTTAATTTCTATTTAATTTCGCTCTCAGCGACGTGGGAACCTTTCCACGTGTCTCCATATCATCAGTCTTTGTGGCATTGTCGCTGCTTATCCGTACAAGAACAAGTAGCTCTATAGCTGCTCTCACTACGATTAGCTGCCACTTTCCAGACAATGAAAAAGCGAAGCTTACACTGGAAATTTAGAGATTCCTGCATCAGCAGCAAGTACACCATTATTGTGTAGGCGTAAGATGAACCTACTTTCAAACGACACGATAGTTACTTTTCTGGCCAACACAATAAATCGGTGTCTGTGTCTGCCTCAATAGCTGAGTGGTCAACGCAGCTGACTCCCATGTGGAGCAGCAGAGTTCGATTCCCAACACGGTCAGGGATTTTCCCCTGATGGGAGTAATGGAGCGGGATGCATTGAGCGTCGTGAGCCCAACTGACAAGCTACTTGACCGAGCAGTAGCGGCTTCTGTTACGAAAACACAACGGCCAGGAGAACAGTGTGCTCATCGCTCGCCCCTTCATACGGCGCCCAATGACGTCATTGGCAGAGGTTCTGATGAGCCCGTCAGGGTCTGTCAACGAGGGATGGAGAAAATGTCGGTTGAAACCAATGGTAGAATTCTTTTGTCTTTGTTTCATCTCTATGTTTACTGTTGGAATCAATAGCAAAGGGTAACCCATAATCTGTTATTTCAGAAACCGGTTATTTTGAGCGATAATTTGGAAATTTGTGGTAAGTTCCTACCGGACCAAACTACTATTGTCATCAGTCCCTAGGCTGACACATACTTAAACTAACTAAAACTAATTTACGGTAAGGACAACAAACACATCCATGCCCGAGGGAATTTTTGGATTCATCCTAACTAATGTGATTCCAATAGACTCATAATGACGAGATACAGCTCATCAATGCTATCTAATTTTTTCGTTGTAGCTGGAGCTAATGTCTTCTTCTTTTTCCTCTGTGAATGCAAGGCAGCTGTAAGCACCAGCTACGGTAACATGTACCACTAAATTGGCCCATCATCGTCAGTATAACATGCGAGGGAGTAAAATACAGACCTATTTTGAGACTGCAGAATAAAGGTTTTTCAACGAAGATAATTTGTAATTAATTGATTTCCCGAAAGTATTAACATTTCCATCACCATTAAAATTTTAGAACCGAGAGTTATTCTAGTATTCGCTTTAGAACTAATTATCCATGTTATGTCCATGTCAAAAAATAATTATTAGGATACCATTATTAGGATTCCCCCATGAACCATGGACCTTGCCGTTGGTGGGGAGGCTTGCGTGCCTCAGCGATACTGATGGCCGTACCGTAGGTGCAACCACAACGGAGGGGTATCTGTTGAGAGGCCAGACAAACATGTGGTTCCTGAAGAGGGGCAGCAGCCTTTTCAGTAGTTGCAGGGGCAACAGTCTGGATGATTGACTGATCTGGCCTTGTAACATTAACCAAAACGGCCTTGCTGTGCTGGTACTGCGAACGGCTGAAAGCAAGGGGAAACTACAGCCGTAATTTTTCCCGAGGAGATGCAGCTTTACTGTATGATTAAATGATGATGGTGTCCTCTTGGGTAAAATATTCTGGAGGTAAAATAGTCGCCCATTCAGATCTCCGGGCGGGGACTACTTAAGTGGACGTCGTTATCAGGAGAAAGAAAACTAGCATTGTACGGATCGGAGCGTGGAATGTCATGATCTGGCCTTGTAACATTAACCAAAACGGCCTTGCTGTGCTGGTACTGCGAACGGCTGAAAGCAAGGGGAAACTACAGCCGTAATTTTTCCCGAGGAGATGCAGCTTTACTGTATGATTAAATGATGATGGTGTCCTCTTGGGTAAAATATTCCGGAGGTAAAATAGTCCCCCATTCAGATCTCCGGGCGGGGACTACTTAAGTGGACGTCGTTATCAGGAGAAAGAAAACTAGCATTGTACGGATCGGAGCGTGGAATGTCAGATCCCTTAATTGGGCAGGTAGGTTAGAAAATTTAAAAAGGGAAATGGATAGGTTAAAGTTAGATATAGTGGGAATTAGTGAAGTTTGATGGCAGGAGGAACAAGACTTTTGGTCAGGTGATTACAGGGTTATAAATACAAAATCAAATATGGGTAATGCAGGAGTAGGTTTAATAATGAATAAAAAAATAGGAGTGCAGGTAAGCTACTACAAGCAGCAAAGTCAACGCATTATTGTGGCCAAGACAGACACAAAGCCCAGGCCTACTACAGTAGTACAAGTTTATATGCCAACTAGCTCTGCAAATGATGAAGAAATTGATGAAATGTATGACGAGATAAAAGAAATTATTCAGGTAGTGAAGGGAGACGAAAATTTAATAGTCATGCGTGACTGGAATTCGTCAGTAGGAAAAGGGAGAGAAGGAAACATAGTAGGTGAATATGGATTGGGGGGAAGAAATGAAAGAGGAAGCCGCCTTGTAGAATTTTGCACAGAGCATAACTTAATCATAGCTAACACTTGGTTCAAGAATCATAAAAGAAGGTTGTATACCTGGAAGAATCCTGGCGATACTAAATGGTATCAGATAGATTATATAATGGTAAGACAGAGATTTAGGAACCAGGTTTTAAATTATAAGACATTTCCAGGGTCAGATGTGGATTCTGACCACAATCTACTGGTTATGAACTGCAGATTGAAACTGAAGAAACTGCAAAAAGGTGGGAATTTAAGAAGATGGAACCTGGATAAACTGAAAGAACCAGAGGTTGTAGAGAGTTTCAGGGAGAGCATAAGGGAACAATTGACAGGAATGGGGGAATGAAATACAGTAGAAGAAGAATGGGTAGCTCTGAGGGATGAAGTAGTGAAGGCAGCAGAGGATCAAGTAGGTAAAAAGACGAGGGCTAATAGAAATCCTTGGGTAACAGAAGAAATATTGAATTTAATCGATGAAAGGAGAAAATATAAAAATGCAGTAAATGAAGCAGGCAAAAAGGAATACAAACGTCTAAAAAATGAGATCGACAGGAAGTGCAAAATGGCTAAGCAGGGATGGCTAGAGGACAAATGTAAGGATGTAGAGGCTTGTCTCACTAGGGGTAAGATAGATACTGCCTACAGGAAAATTAAAGAGACCTTTGGAGAGAAGAAAACCACTTGTATGAATATCAAGAGCTCAGATGGCTACCCAGTTCTAAGCAAAGAAGGGAAGGCAGAAAGGTGGAAGGAGTATATAGAGGGTTTATACAGGGGCGATGTACTTGAGGACAATATTATGGAAATGGAAGAGGATGTAGATGAAGATGAAATGGGAGATAAGATACTGCGTGAAGAGTTTGACAGAGCACTGAAAGACCTGAGTCGAAACAAGGCCCCGGGAGTAGACAACATTCCATTAGAACTACTGATGGCCTTGGGAGAGCCAGTCATGACAAAACTCTACCATCTGGTGAGCAAGATGTTTGAGACAGGCGAAATACCCACAGACTTCAAGAAGAATATAAAAATTCCAATCCCAAAGAAAGCAGGTGTTGACAGATGTGAAAATTACCGAACTATCAGTTTAATAAGTCACAGCTGCAAAATACTAACGCGAATTCTTTACAGACGAATGGAAAAACTGGTAGAAGCGGACCTCGGGGAAGATCAGTTTGGATTCCGTAGAAATGTTGGAACACGTGAGGCAATACTAACCTTACGACTTATCTTAGAAGAAAGATTAAGAAGAGGCAAACCTACGTTTCTAGCATTTGTAGACTTAGAGAAAGCTTTTGACAACGTTAACTGGAATACTCTCTTTCAAATTCTGAGGGTGGCAGGGGTAAAATACAAGGAGCGAAAGGCTATTTACAATTTGTACAGAAACCAGATGGCAGTTATAAGAGTTGAGGGACATGAAAGGGAAGCAGTGGTTGGGAAGGGAGTGAGACAGGGTTGTAGCCTCTCCCCGAAGTTATTCAATCTGTATTTTGAGCAAGCAGTAAAGGAAACAAAAGAAAAATTCGGAGTAGGTATTAAAATTCATGGAGAAGAAGTAAAAACTTTGAGGTTCGCCGATGACATTGTAATTCTGTCAGAGACAGCAAAGGACTTGGAAGAGCAGTTGAACGGAATGGACAGTGTCTTGAAAGGAGGATATAAGATGAACATCAACAAAAGCAAAACGAGGATAATGGAATGTATTCAAATTAAATTGGGTGATGCTGAGGGGATTAGATTAGGAAATGAGACACTTAAAGTAGTAAAGAAGTTTTGCTATTTAGGGAGTAAAATAACTGATGATGGTCGAAGTGGAGAGGATATAAAATGTAGACTGGCAATGGCAAGGAAATCGTTTCTGAAGAAGAGAAATTTTTAACATCAAGTATAGATTTAAGTGTCAGGAAGTCGTTTCTGAAAGTATTTGTATGGAGTGTAGCCATGTATGGAAGTGAAACATGGACGATAAATAGTTTGGACACGAAGAGAATAGAAGCTTTCGAAATGTGGTGCTACAGAAGAATGCTGAAGATAAGGTGGGTAGATCACGTAACTAATGAGGAGGTATTGAATAGGATTGGGGAGAAGAGAAGTTTGTGGCACAACTTGACTAGAAGAAGGGATCGGTTGGTAGGACATGTTTTGAGGCATCAAGGGATCACAAATTTAGCATTGGAGGGTAGCGTGGAGGGTAAAAAACGTAGAGGGAGACCAAGAGATCAATAAATACACTTAGCAGATTCAGAAGGATGTAGGTTGCAGTAGGTACTGGGAGCTGAAGAAGCTTGCACAGGATAGAGTAGCATGGAGAGCTGCATCAAACCAGTCTGAGGACTGAAGACCACAACAACAACAACAACAATTTAGAATATCCATTACTCATCTTTGGTTATAACTAATATCCGGAAAAAGAGTTGTCGAACTATCGAATTATGTGCATGTATATAATTTTATCTTTAAACACAGTCAGCAACTATAAGGCATTTCCATTTTGGTCTAAATTTAAAAGCTATTAGCATGGTGCACTGCAAAACGATCTTAGGAAGTAAGAAAATGTACTACACCTATTACTGAAAATACTGAAGGACAAGAAGAATATTATAACACGAATTCAAAGAAGACACTTGCTGTGTTGTGTGAATACTGCAAAACCATAACAATTATTAACTCATGGTTACAAAGTACAGACACGGTTTATTTACAGAAGGATGGCAAAACTGGAAGAAGTTGACATCGGACAAGATCACTTTGAACTCTGGAGAAATGCAGGAGTATGTGAGGTAATACTAACCCTACGAATTGTCTCAAAAGATATTTCGAAGAACTGAACACTTTTGTTCATAGTGTTTGTAGATTTAAAAAGAGTTTTGGACACTGTCGGCTGCAATACAGGCTATGAAATTCTGTGAATAGAAGGCGTAAAACTGAGGAGCGGAAGGTTACCTATAGCCTGTACAAAGAGCAGCCTGTAGTTATGTTGTTGTGGTCTTCAGTCCTGAGACTGGTTTGATGCAGCTCTACTACTACTTTAAGTGTCTCATTTCCCCTGTTGTTATAATGGTCGAAAAACATGGAAGGGAAAGAATTATTTCAGATAACAGTGAGACGGGAATGTGCGTCTTCCATGTTGTCTAGTTTGTAAAAGTTAGAAAGAGGATTTAAGTTGGGGAAGTCCTTAATGTTTGCCGATGACACGAAAAGTTCTTTGGAGATGATTTGAACTGAATGGACAGTGCCTTGAAAAGTGGTTATAAGAGCAATAACATCGAAAGTAAAACAAGGGTAAGGGAGGGTAATCAAATCGAATCAGGCTATACTGAGGGAATTAGACTAGGAAATCGGACATTGAAAGCAGTAGATGACTTTTCCTATTTGAGAAGCAAAATAACTAACGATAGCAAAATTCAAATTTAAATGATATGAGATGGAGATTTGAAGCTTGTACGTTAAACAGTTCAGATAAGAAGAAATTATAACAATTTGAAATGTGGCGCTACAAAATAACATGGAAGATAAGATGCTCACATCTGATAACAAGTGAATAGGTTGAAAGATCTCTGTTGGATTCCTTTCATGTTAATTTCTTAAATCTGTTGTCATTTACGGCATAAATTCCCTTCTAACTTTACTGTGGTGTTTCTGACTCTATCTGGGAGGAGACTGAGCAGTGGAACGCGCTACTTTTACGCATAAACAAGAACGATCTGTCGCACTACTACACTTTAAAACACAGTTTATATGTAATCCATGTCACACAGTCTCATACGGAACCTACATCCGCTTTCTTTTATATACTGTATATGATAAGATACTGTCATCCCCTTCCCTTCTGTGTGAAAGGATGAATGAGCAAAGTGTATTTCTAGTTGCATGCTTGATGGTAGCAGACAAGCCTGTCTGCTAGAGAACAGTAGGAGCAACGTTGGAACAGGTAGCTACGCTTTCTAAAAGGAAAGAGGTTTCTATTCTTGGTATGGTCCTGTCCGTCCCTTTTCATGTTGGTATAGGAAGCTGCCCCTCTGGTCACTTCCGTTTGTATCTGTGAGGCACCCTCGGTAGGGGCCCACGCCAGTCTTTCCGCGGCGAGCATCTGAAGTGGTAAGATCTCTGGCTAAGCGCGTCTCTGTTAAGTCTGTGGGACAATGGATTTCTTAAGTTCAGACTAAGTGAAAAATTAATCACCTTTGTTTCAAATTTAGATCTAAAATGTCTTCTGTTATCTTAAATTGCAACGCAGCGTAATTCGAGTGTGAAGTTCAGAATATCTTCCAGTAGCTGCTTTGTCAATACTTTGTGAGCAAAGTGGAACCACGTCTTGATGATCCGTAACTCTAACTCAGATCATCAATCTTAAATGCGAATGTGTGTGAGATTATAACATCTCGTCTTGAAAATATTTTTCAATATAGCAACTTTTCTTTATGTTCAAGCCATGTGGGCTGTACTTTCTGAGACCATTACCACATGCTTGTATAATTGTTTGACCCATCAGGTTAATAGTATGACGATAGTGACCAGTTGGAGATTTTTCTTTTGTAAATTGTGGTTCAATGTAATTTATTTTAATTATCAAAAGTATTTGTGGTGTAATCATCAAAGTAGCCCTCAGCTATTCTTTTCGGGAAGATTTCACAGACAATTAGTATGAATTTAGTATATCAGCGTGTGGTAATTTCATGACGGACAGGATTGCGCTACCTCCAAAACTTCTTTGGGTGAATCGGTTGGTTGTGGTTAATTTCCTCTTGCATATATTTCAACGTTCTTCGTGTGTTATTTTATGAATGCAGTGTTGTGTGCAGTCTCACAATCTTGGCTCCATATTTGATGTGTTCCGTAAGATTACAAACTCACATTTTCACAATCATAAATAAGGCACCAGTTTAGTTATGAACCAAGCTTAAAATGCTGAAATTTTAACGGAACAATGATCAATGTTAAAATAAATGTCCAAATATAAACTGATTTATTTATTTCTATTTAAATTCTCTTTATATATATATATATATATATATATATATATATATATATATATGTCAATGGTTGTCGTAAGATGACTATTAAAATATTATAATTAATGTTAGTCTGGTTGGCAATTTGGTAAACTAGACTGGATACCTTGTGAAACAGTTGCTCAGTAGTGCAAGGATAACTTCCCCAGATAGCTCACAGCTTTTAATCCGCTTTTATTATCTTGAATATCAGCACCGCTTTCAGAACAACTTCATGCATCAACTTTACAAGGTACTAACTCGAAATGAGGAGAAAAGAAGTTATCGGTAAAATTTTACTAAAAGGAGTAATTAATTGTGATAGGACACATCCTGAGGCACCATCACTTTCTCACTTCAGTAATTTGGGGAGCCCAAGGCTTGACTTCCGTGAATCGGTTCAAATGGATGTGGATTGCAGTAGTTGCGCAAAAGGTGAAGAGTCATCTTGGAAAATCTGGTTTTGTGCCGGTAATCCGCTCTAAAGTTACCCGATATTTCGCGTAACACGCGAGACTGCGATTAACGCTATCGAAATATAGTGCAAGTACGGCGTGGATCATCGGCACAAAAATCGATTTTCGAAGATGACAACGACTCGCTGGGAAAACTTTCATGCCCACAACAAAGATGAACAGGCTTCCACTGGAAGAATAGGCTGAAGAGACGACAACAATGTTCACATTCGAAGAAATCTGCCGTTTTCATCAACTACAACAAAGCCGTCACGATCGCTCAACATCACTTTTACTCGTGCTTACTTATAGGGAAAGGCAGATTCCACATGTGAATCAGTAACAGAGAAATCAAAGGTTGCAACATTTTTTCGTCGCTTGTAGTGCATCACTATATGTCGTAATACGAGATAGTTCCCACAAATTTCCATCTTGCGATGGAAAGATGTTCTTGGTCTTGATTTGTTGAGTTTACGATAGAATAATACGTGAACTAGAAATGGTTGTCGTACCGTTCTGCAGGACTCGCATCGTATCCAAAAGAAAATGTAAAACTAAAAATAATATTTACACCAACAGATAATTGGTGAGTATCTCAGATTATGAAATATCTCGACGAAGAAAAGTTGTGCAGATTTACTACAGCTCATGACATCGGAATTAGAAGAACGTCCTAGAAACAGCTCCTCACCCTCTTCTAGTCCAAGGCAGCCTACCTCCTTGCACGCCCATCCCACGCCTTCTTCACGGAAACACGTGTTGCAGTCGACCTTCTTGGTGTCACCGGCTTTACACGCTGAGACTGTAGAACGAGAGCTCATTGACAGGCTGTAACATGGGCTACGAATATGAAAACGACGTCACTAGTAAGTAAAATGCTTTTCAAATGATTTCTGTACAATACGCTAAGTAATAAACGGCCCAGTGACATTAATCTGAACACCGCTCGTGTTCGACGTTCGCGTGCAATAACCGCTCACAGACGGCGGATGGCAGCACTAGCAGTAACTTTCAGTTATCTACAAAATTATGTCTAAATCTCTGTTGAATGAGATAGAAGATCAACAGAACACGCAACTGGCGAGTACAAAGCGGGCTTCGGAAAAAATAGATTTGCCCAGAGCAAATTTTTAACTTAAAAACAGTCCTCAGGATCAGAACGATGGGAAACCTTAACACAGTCGTTACATTCATTAATTCCAAAAAACGTATGATTCCGTAGAGCAGATCCATACAGAATCGTGGAAACAATCACAGGTACAACATGGAAGAGGAGAGTAAAGCTTTCCGGTCATATCTAAATACCGGATGAGAAGAGGCTAACGAAGAACATTTTTGATTATATTTTTTAATTTGGAATAAGACATGAACAGATATGAAAAAACTTAATGTCACAGAAGACACCAAAGACGACAGGGAACAATTCAGGCTAGTCATCAACACTACAAAGTTTCATTTACAACATCAGTGTACCAAGCGATGGAGAATTTTCTCGTTTCAATCGCATATAACCTGCGGGAAAAATGCTCAAATATCAGTATGGGAGCTTTGCACAGTCTTAAATAGTCCTCGCGGCCGCTACGGAATCGATACGTATGGTCCTGAAGAATATTTACGGATTCTTCACTTAACACTACTTCTCGAATCTTTCATGGGATAATCGACTCCTACCTCCAATTCACGTTATCAAACATTTTCGTGACGCTCTCCCGTGTGGCAAACAAACATTTGATGATTCGTGTTGCCATTCCTTCAGTACGTACCATATTCTCTGTTAGTCCTAACGTGTATTGGTCCTACAAACCTAAACAATATGCCAAGATAGGACTCTCAAGTGATCTGTAAGCAGTCTGCTTTGTGTACTGACATATCATTTCGTGTTCATTTGAAATATTATCACAATCTAGAATGAAAATTTCACTCTGCAGCGGAGTGTGTGTTGATATGAAACTTCTTGGCAGATTAAAACTGTGTGCCGGACCGAGACTCGAATTCGGGACCTTTGTCTTTCATGGCAAGAACACTTGCTCGTGAAATGAAAATGGTCCGGAATTCGAGTCTCGGTCCGGCACACAGTTGAAATCTGCCAGGAAGTTTCATTACCACAATCTGACTGAAAATATGTGAAGCTTTTTCTCAGATAATATTGTGTTTGGTAGAATCGGTATACAGTCGTATGTATTCAATAACTTACACGTGTCAAATATTATCAATAAAGAATAGTTGCTGTTGATGGCAGTCAATAGGTCCCTGATAATGCACGAAATACGTGATATACCTGTGTGACAAATAAGAAGAATATTTTCTCTCCGTAAAGCATTTAGCGTACATTTAGTGTTGTCGACCGTTGTGGCCGAGCGGTTCTAGGCGCTTCAGTCCGGAACCGCGCTGCTGCTACGGTCGCAGGTTCGAATCCTGCCTCGGGTATCGATGTGTTTGATGTCCTTAGGTAGGTTTAAGTAGTTCTAAGTGTAGGGGACTGATGACTGCAGATGTTAAGTCCCATACTGCTTAGAGCCATTTGAACCATCTGAACATTTACTGTTCAGCAACAGTGTGGCACTACAGTTAGCTCTCCACGTTTATGGTTAACACTGTAAAGCTGCTTACTTAGGTAGAATTCATTCTAAGATACGAAACAGGAACTACTAATCGTAAATAACTGCAGTGTACCGGCACAATTAAAAAGCCAATTTGGTTGCCACGACTGGAAATAATTTGTTATCCCGCGTCTGGAATAGTGGCTACAGGTTGAACGAAGTTTAAAACCAGTGAAACCGATGGCATGAGCTTCATTACTTGTTTTCTACATTCGTCCTGAATAACGTGATTCTAATGGGCGCGTAATGACGTGATGCTGGACATCGCCGCTAGCTGAGGACTTACGAAAGGTTTTCGTGGCAGCTGGAGCTAATGTCCTGTTATCTGCCCTATGACAGCACAGTACGGCTGCCAGCAGCAGCCACGGTAACATTTACCATGAAATCCGCCCACCGACATCAGTGTAACATACGAGTTAATTACAGACCTATTTGAGACTCCAGAATAAAGGTTATTCTGCGATCATAATCTACAATTATCTGATTAACCCAGAAAGTATTAGTGTTTCCATCAAAAAGAAAATTTTAGATCCAAGAGCTATCACAGTGAACGCATTATAACCAATTATCCATGTTACGTTCATGTAAAAGTAGTTATTAAGGTAGAAGAATTTATCGTACGCATTACTCGAGTTTCGCTTTAACTAACATCAGAAAAACTACTGACAAATAATGTCCTCGTATAATATTTGATTCTTAAACAAAATCAGAACTGCAATATATTTTCATTTCAGTCTAAATTAAGAAGCTTTTCGCTGGGTGCAGTGAGGAAAATGATCTTACGAACTGAGGAAAGGAACAACAATTATTACAAAAAATATGGAAGCACAAAATATTAATGGACTTCAATATATTATAGAACCAGTTATGATTACTTTGAATGAGAGTCGTGTAAAATTGAGCGTTCATCACTCAACTTTGGTATTCTTTGGTTGATTGATGTTAGAATCAAATTGTTTTTTGTCAATGTCATTAAATCTTATTTGATATGGTTATTCTATGCTAAACTGGGATAAATGCACGGTCAGATATTGTGTTGGGAAGTAAAATTTGGAGAAACGTCTATTTAGATAGGACTTGATTTTGACTGCATTAGTTAACACGGTACTTTTCGGGTATTTTGGCGATACTTAGTGACAGGGTAGAATCGCAGTCGTCACACACCGTCCATTCCATTCAGCTGCTCTTCCAGTTCCTTTGCTGTCTCTGACACACCTACAATGTCATCGTCGTCAAACATCAAAGTTTTTATTTCTTCTCCATGGATTTCAATTCCTACTCCAAATTTTTCTTTTGTTTCCTTTGCTCCTTGCTCAGTATACAGGATGAATAACATCGGAGATAGGCTGCAACCCTGTCTCATTCCATTCCCAACCACTGCTTCTCTTTCATGCCCCTCGACTCTCATAATTGCCATCTGGTTCCTGTACAAATTGTAAATAGCCTTTCGCTCCCTGTATTTTACCCCTGCAGCCTACAGAATTCGAAAGAGAATATTCCAGTCAACATTGTCAAAAGATTTCTCTAAAGTTTACAAATGCTAGAAGCGTGAGTTTGCCTTTCCTTAACTTATCTTCTAAAATAAGTCGTAGGGTCTGTACTGCGGCGCGTTTTCCAACACTTCTATGGAATCCAAACTGATTTCCCCAAAGGTTGGCGAACGGCCTAACGAACTCTAAACGGAAATCTGCGAATGTATCCAGTAATGAACTGAACAGCTGTTGCTGCCGCAGCCATTTCGTGCTCGCAGGTATCGTGGAAGCGACAACATCGTCTCCATCCATGCCTTACAGTCGATTACTATGTTATTCAAATCTAGGTACAGGAAGACTTTCTATCACAAATCCGGTCCAAGTCACCTTGTATCCTAATACAGTCACTCAACGACGACACTTTTCCGTACATCACAGCATCATCAGCACACAGCCGCACATTGCTATCCACCCTATCCAAAAGATCATTTATGTAGATAGAAAGCAACAGAGGACCTACCACACTTACCTGGGGCACTCCAGATGATACATCGTTCTGTTTGGGAGTGGAACAGGCAGAGAAGATGTTAGTTGTGGTACGAGGTACCCTCCGCCACGCACCGTATGGTGGATTGCGGAGTATGTATGTAGATGTAGATGTAGATATCAAAGGAAACGAAATATGATTTTTTTCCATCACTATTTTTGACTCAGAAAACATGTGCCGAAATGGTAACAGTGTTACAGTGGAGAGACCCTGCTCACCTCTGCGCGTCCTTTGAAGACAGGCTTTGAGGGTGCAGGCGGCCGGCTTGCCATCAGGGCCGCAGGTACACGTGTTGCAGTCCTGCTTGAAGGTCGTCCCAGGCGTGCACTTCTCCACATCTGCAATAAAGCACGGCGTTCAATTAGTTAGTTCACTTCCTCGAGAAAAGCTCGCTATCAAACGAGGAAGATTTAGTAATCTCACATTCCTTGTGCATTAGAAAATCGGCAAATTTGGATATTTCATTTTTATACATCCAAAATGTACGTAAGGTGTAGTTCTTAGTTTTCAAAGGCTATCGTGATGAACAGCGAAATATGATCAATACACCGCAAGGTGTGGTACGGAAAGATGGCTAAAGCCTGAAATAGCTTCAGCCGAAATTTGTACAAAAAACCCTATCGTTTTCCGGAATGACAGATTAAATACAGTTTGTGGTGGATTGTTTATTCTTGTCAGAAGTAGTTGTAGCGAAATTTAATTAGATTGTCCCTGTGAACTGGTGTGGATAGAGCCTATACTTGACAGTCGGAATATATTAATAACTGGTTCCTTTTAACAACCCCTCGACCCGGATGATGCAGTTGCTGAACAGGTCAAAGAAAACAGGTCAAGGAAAAGTGTCATTTCACTCAGGTACCCCATTCATAAAAATATAGTTTGTGGTGACTTTAACCTACCCTCGGTATGTTGGCGAAAAAAACACATTTAAAGTCGGTGGTAGGCACAAAATGTTGTGCCTTCTCAGAATATTATTTCGAACAGTTAGTTGACGACCGCATTCGAGGTATAAACGGTTCCGAAAACATCATTTCATAGCAAAAAATTATCCTGACCATATAATTAGCATCATGACAGATACAGGGGTTGGTGACCAAACGAGTGTCATAGCTAGACTGAATACTGTAACATGCAGTTCCAGCAAAAATTAACACAAAATACATCTATTTAAGAAAGCAGATAAACATTCCCTTGACATCTTCCTAAGAGACAGCCTCAATTCCTTCCAATCTGTCTATGTAAGCGTGGACCAGATGTGATCAAAATTCAAAGAAATAGTATCGACGGCATTTGAGAAATGTATACCTGATATGAGATAGTGCTGATTCCCCATGGTACACCTAACAGGTTAGACCACTTTTACAAAACCAACGAAAAAACCATGCCAAACTTAAAAGAACACAAAATCCACGATACTGGTTAAATTTTACAGAATCTCAATATTTAGCGGGATCTCCAGTGCGAGGTACTCTTAATAGTTTCCACAACGAAACTCTGTCTCGAAATTTCTTAGAAAACCCAAAGAGATTCTGGTCGTACATCAGTGGCAAGACGCAATCAACGCCTTCACTGTGAGATAACAATGGTGAAGTTACTGCTAACACTGCCACTAAAACAGAGTTACCAAACACGGTTTTCAGATACACCTTAAACAAATAAGATGAAGTAAATACTCCAGTATTCAAATCGAGAATGACTTAACTTAGAAGTAGATATCCTCGGTGTAGCGATGAACACTTCAGACGATAGTAACCAGTTGGAGATTTTTCTTTTGTAAATTGTGGTTCAATGTAATTTATTTTAATTATCAAAATTATTTGTGGTGTAATCATCAAAGTAGCCCTCAGCTATTCTTTTCGGGAAGATTTCACAGACAATTAGTATGAATTTAGTATATCAGCGTGTGGTAATTTCATGACGGACAGGATTGCGCTACCTCCAAAACTTCTTTGGGTGAAAATTGAATCGGTTGGTTGTGGTTAATTTCCTCTTGCATATATTTCAACGTTCTTCGTGTGTTATTTTATGAATGCAGTGTTGTGTGCAGTCTCACAATCTTGGCTCCATATTTGATGTGTTCCATAAGATTAAAAAATCACATTTTCACAATCATAAATAAGGCACCAGTTTAGTTATGAATCAAGCTTAACATGCTGAAATTTTAACGGAACAATGATCAATGTTAAAATAAATGTCCAAATATAAACTGATTTATTTATTTTTATTTTAATTCTATATATGTCAATGGTTGTCGTAAGATGACTATTAAAATATTATAATTAATGTTAGTCTGGTTGGCAATTTGGTAAACTAGACTGGATACCTAGTGAAACAGTTGCTCAGTCATGCAAGGATAACTTCCCCAGATAGCTCACAGCTTTTAACCCGCTTTTATTATCTTGAATATCAGCACCGCTTTCAGAACAACTTCATGCATCAACTTTACAAGGTACTAACTCGAAATGAGGAGAAAAGAAGTTATCGGTAAAATTTTACTAAAAGGAGTAATTAATTGTGATAGGACACATCCTGAGGCACCATCACTTTCTCAGTTCAGTAATTTGGGGAGCCCAAGGCTAGATTTCCGTGAACCGGTTCAAATGGATGTGGATTGCAGTAGTTGCGCAAAAGGTGAAGAGTCATCTTGGAAAATCTGGTTTTGTGCCGGTAATCCGCTCTAAAGTTACCCGATATTTCGCGTAACACGCGAGACTGCGGTTAACGCGATCGAAATATAGTGCAAGTACGGCGTGGATCATCGGCACAAAAATCGATTTTCGAAGATGACAACGACTCGCTGGGAAAATTTTCATGCCCACAACAAAGATGAACAGGCTTCCACTGGAAGAATAGGCTGAAGAGACGACAACAATGTTCATAATCGAAGAAATCTGCCGTTTTCATCTACAACAAAGCCGTCGCGATCGCTCAACACCGCTGTTAGTCGTGCTTACTTATAGGGAAAGGCAGATTCCACATGTGAATCAGTAACAGAGAAATCAAAGGTTGCAACATTTTTTCGTCGCTTGTAGTGCATCACTATATGTCGTAATACGAGATAGTTCCCACAAATTTCCATCTTGCGATGGAAAGATGTTCTTGGTCTTGATTTGTTGAGTTTACGATAGAATAATACGTGAACTAGAAATGGTTGTCGTACCGTTCTGCAGGACTCGCATCGTATCCAAAAGAAAATGTAAAACTAAAAATAATATTTACACCAACAGATAATTGGTGAGTATCTCAGATTATGAAATATCTCGACGAAGAAAAGTTGTGCAGATTTACTACAGTTCATGACATCGGAATTAGAAGAACGTCCTAGAAACAGCTCCTCACCTTCTTCTAGTCCAAGGCAGCCTACCTCCTTGCACGCCCATCCCACGCCTTCTTCACGGAAACACGTGTTGCAGTCGACCTTCTTGGTGTCACCGGCTTTACACGCTGAGACTGTAGAACGAGAGCTCATTGACAGGCTGTAACATGGGCTACGAATATGAAAACGACGTCACTAGTAAGTAAAATGCTTTTCAAATGATTTCTGTACAATACGCTAAGTAATATACGGCCCAGTGACATTAATCTGAACACCGCTCGTGTTCGACGTTCGCGTGCAATAACTGCTCACAGACGGCGGATGGCAGCACTAGCAGTAACTTTCAGTTATCTACAAAATTATGTCTAAATCTCTGTTGAATGAGATAGAAGATCAACAGAACACGCAACTGGCGAGTACAAAGCGGGCTTCGGAAAAAATAGATTTGCCCAGAGCAAATTTTTAACTTAAAAACAATCCTCAGCATCAGAACGATGGGAAACCTTAACACAGTCGTTACATTCATTAATTCCAAAAAACGTATGATTCCGTAGACAGCCAGACAGTATTCTTAACAGTGGAAGAAGCAGGTATCGACCAAAACACCAGATAATTAGTCTAACAGACACTCAAAGATACAACTTCGAAATTAAGTTCATAGAAAAATTCCTGAACCCTTCAGGATCAAGACAGGAGTTCGGTAGGGAATGGGTTGCCACCGACTCTCTTCAGCCTGGTCTTAGACAAAATCATTAGAGAGTTGAATAAAGGACTACGAGAGAAGGACATCAAAGGAATCCATATATGACAAGTAGGAGTGCAGCTAAAAGCAGATTGCAAATATCGTGTGATAAAAGGGACTACATTGAAGATAAACACAACAAGGAAAGATTATATGCAATCACAACACGAAAACATTAGAGAAGTTGATAAGTTTATGCATTTGAGCGAATGGGTGTACTGAAATGGATTAGATATCACCACAGGGAAAAAAAGATCGGAGAAAATGCAATTAGCATACAAACTTATCTGAAACCGATATAATAAAAGCTCAGTATAGTGGCAGGCTAAAAGTAAACACTGTGCAACAGTAATTAAACCGGAAGCACTGTACGGATGAGAATGTCTATCACTCTATAAAAGAGGTGAACAAGAAGAACTGGGAAGGAAAGAAAGAAAAATACTCTGGAAAATTTGAGGATCATAAAAGAACAAAGATAAGTATTGGTCGAAGAGCAGATCCATACAGAATCGTGGAAACAATCACAGGTACAACATGGAAGAGGAGAGTAAAGCTTTCCGGTCATATCTAAATAACGGATGAGAAGAGGCTAACGAAGAACATTCATAATTATATTTTTTAATTTGGAATGAGACATGAACAGATATGAAAAAACTTAATGTCACAGAAGACACCAAAGAGGACAGGGAACAATTCAGGCTAGTCATCAACACTACAAAGTTTCATTTACAACATCAGTGTACCAAGCGATGGAGAATTTTCTCGTTTCATTCGCATATAGACTGCGGGAAAAATGCTCAAATATCAGTATGGGAGCTTTGCACAGTCTTAAATAGTCCTCGCGGCCGCTACGGAATCGATACGTATGGTCCTGAAGAATATTTACGGATTCTTCACTTAACACTACTTCTCGAATCTTTCATGGGATAATCGACTCCTACCTCCAATTCACGTTATCAAACATTTTCGTGACGCTCTCCCGTGTGGCAAACAAACATTTGATGATTCGTGTTGCCATTCCTTCAGTACGTACCATATTCTCTGTTAGTCCTAACGTGTATTGGTCCTACAAACCTAAACAATATGCCAAGATAGGACTCTCAAGTGATCTCTAAGCAGTCTGCTTTGTGTACTGACATATCATTTCGTGTTCATTTGAAATATTATCACAATCTAGAATGAAAATTTCACTCTGCAGCGGAGTATGTGTTGATATGAAACTTCTTGGCAGATTAAAACTGTGTGCCGGACCGAGACTCGAATTCGGGACCTTTGTCTTTCATGGCAAGAACACTTGCCCGTGAAATGAAAATGGTCCGGAATTCGAGTCTCGTTCCGGCACACAGTTGAAATCTGCCAGGAAGTTTCATTACCACAATCTGACTGAAAATATGTGAAGCTTTTTCTCAGATAATATTGTGTTTGGTAGAATCGGTATACAGTCGTATGTATTCAATAACTTACACGTGTCAAATATTATCAATAAAGAATAGTTGCTGTTGATGGCAGTCAATAGGTTCCTGATAATGCACGAAATATGTGATATACCTGTGTGACAAATAAGAAGAATATTTTCTCTCCGTAAAGCATTTAGCGTACATTTAGTGTTGTCGACCGTTGTGGCCGAGCGGTTCTAGGCGCTTCAGTCCGGAACCGCGCTGCTGCTACGGTCGCAGGTTCGAATCCTGCCTCGGGTATCGATGTGTTTGATGTCCTTAGGTAGGTTTAAGTAGTTCTAAGTGTAGGGGACTGATGACTGCAGATGTTAAGTCCCATACTGCTTAGAGCCATTTGTACCATCTGAACATTTACTGTTCAGCAACAGTGTGGCACTACAGTTAGCTCTCCACGTTTATGGTTAACACTGTAAAGCTGCTTACTTAGGTAGAATTCATTCTAAGATACGAAACAGGAACTACTAATCGTAAATAACTGCAGTGTACCGGCACAATTAAAAAGCCAATTTGGTTGCCACGACTGGAAATAATTTGTTATCCCGCGTCTGGAATAGTGGCTACAGGTTGAACGAAGTTTAAAACCAGTGAAACCGATGGCATGAGCTTCATTACTTGTTTTCTACATTCGTCCTGAATAACGTGATTCTAATGGGCGCGTAATGACGTGATGCTGGACATCGCCGCTAGCTGAGGACTTACGAAAGGTTTTCGTGGCAGCTGGAGCTAATGTCCTGTTATCTGCCCTATGACAGCACAGTACGGCTGCCAGCAGCAGCCACGGTAACATTTACCATGAAATCCGCCCACCGACATCAGTGTAACATACGAGTTAATTACAGACCTATTTGAGACTCCAGAATAAAGGTTATTCTGCGATCATAATCTACAATTATCTGATTAACCCAGAAAGTATTAGTGTTTCCATCAAAAAGAAAGTTTTAGATCCAAGAGCTATCACAGTGAACGTATTATAACCAATTATCCATGTTACGTTCATGTAAAAGTAGTTATTAAGGTAGAAGAATTTATCGTACGCATTACTCGAGTTTCGCTTTAACTAACATCAGAAAAACTACTGACAAATAATGTCCTCGTATAATATTTGATTCTTAAACAAAATCAGAACTGCAATATATTTTCATTTCAGTCTAAATTAAGAAGCTTTTCGCTGGGTGTAGTGAGGAAAATGATCTTACGAACTGAGGAAAGGAACAACAATTATTACAAAAAATATGGAAGCACAAAATATTAATGGTCTTCAATATATTATAGCACCAGTTATGATTACTTTGAATGAGAGTCGTGTAAAATTGAGCGTTCATCACTCAACTTTGGTACTCTTTGGTTGATTGATGTTAGAATCAAATTTTTTTTGTCAATGTCATTAAATCTTATTTGATATGGTTATTCTATGCTAAACTGGGATAAATGCACGGTCAGATATTGTGTTGGGAAGTAAAATTTGGAGAAACGTCTATTTAGATAGGACTTGATTTTGACTGCATTAGTTAACACGGTACTTTTCGGGTATTTTGGCGATACTTGGTGACAGGGTAGAATCGCAGTCGTCACACACCGTCCATTCCATTCAGCTGCTCTTCCAGTTCCTTTGCTGTCTCTGACACACCTACAATGTCGTCGTCGTCAAACATCAAAGTTTTTATTTCTTCTCCATGGATTTCAATTCCTACTCAAAATTTTTCTTTTGTTTCCTTTGCTCCTTGCTTAGTATACAGGATGTATATCATCGGAGATAGGCTGCAAACCTGTCTCATTCCATTCCCAACCACTGCTTCTCTTTCATGCCCCTCGACTCTCATAATTGCCATCTGGTTCCTGTACAAATTGTAAATAGCCTTTCGCTCCCTGTATTTTACCCCTGCAGCCTACAGAATTCGAAAGAGAATATTCCAGTCAACATTGTCAAAAGATTTCTCTAAAGTTTACAAAGGCTAGAAGCGTGAGTTTGCCTTTCCTTAACTTATCTTCTAAAATAAGTCGTAGGGTCTGTACTGCAGCGCGTTTTCCAATACTTCTATGGAATCCAAACTGATTTCCCCAGAGGTTGGCGAACGGCCTAACGAACTCTAAACGGAAATCTGCGAATGTATCCAGTAATGAACTGAACAGCTGTTGCTGCCGCAGCCATTTCGTGCTCGCAGGTATCGTGGAAGCGACAACATCGTCTCCATCCATGCCATACAGTCGATTACTATGTTATTCAAATCTAGGTACAGGAAGAATTTCCATCACAAATCCGGTCCAAGTCACCTTGTATCCTCCTACAGTCACTCAACGACGACACTTTTCCGTACATCACAGCATCATCAGCACACAGCCGCACATTGCTATCCACCCTATCCAAAAGATCATTTATGTAGATAGAAAACAACAGAGGACCTACCACACTTACCTGGGGCACTCCAGATGATACATCGTTCTGTTTGGGAGTGGAACAGGGAGAGAAGATGTTAGTTGTGGTACGAGGTACCCTCCGCCACGCACCGTATGGTGGATTGCGGAGTATGTATGTAGATGTAGATGTAGATATCAAAGGAAACGAAATATGATTTTTTTCCATCACTATTTTTGACTCAGAAAACATGTGCCGAAATGGTAACAGTGTTACAGTGGAGAGACCCTGCTCACCTCTGCGCGTCCTTGGAAGACAGGCTTTGAGGGTGCAGGCGGCCGGCTTGCCATCAGGGCCGCAGGTACACGTGTTGCAGTCCTGCTTGAAGGTCGTCCCAGGCGTGCACTTCTCCACATCTGCAATAAAGCACGGCGTTCAATTAGTTAGTTCACTTCCTCGAGAAAAGCTCGCTATCAAACGAGGAAGATTTAGTAATCTCACATTCCTTGTGCATTAGAAAATCGGCAAATTTGGATATTTCATTTTTATACATCCAAAATGTACGTAAGGTGTAGTTCTTAGTTTTCAAAGGCTATCGTGATGAACAGCGAAATATGATCAATGCACCGCCAGGTGTGGTACGGAAAGATGGCTAAAGCCTGAAATAGCTTCAGCCGAAATTTGTACAAAAAACCCTATCGTTTTCCGGAATGACAGATTAAATACAGTTTGTGGTGGATTGTTTATTCTTGTCAGAAGTAGTTGTAGTGAAATTTAATTAGATTGTCCCTGTGAACTGGTGTGGATAGAGCCTATACTTGACAGTCGGGATATATTAATAACTGGTTCCTTTTAACAACCCCTCGACCCGGATGATGCAGTTGCTGAACAGGTCAAAGAAAACAGGTCAAGGAAATGTGTCATTTCACTCAGGTACCCCATTCATAAAAATATAGTTTGTGGTGACTTTAACCTACCCTCGGTATGTTGGCGAAAAAAACACATTTAAAGTCGGTGGTAGGCACAAAATGTTGTGCCTTCTCAGAATATTATTTCGAACAGTTAGTTGAGGACCGCATTCGAGGTATAAACGGTTCCGAAAACATCATTTCATAGCAAAATATAATCCTGACCATATAATTAGCATCATGACAGATACAGGGGTTGGTGACCAAACGAGTGTCATAGCTAGACTGAATACCGTAACATGCAATCCCAGCAAAAATTAACACAAAATACATCTATGTAAGAAAGCAGATAAACATTCCCTTGACATCTTCCTAAGAGACAGCCTCAATTCCTTCCAATCTCTCTATGTAAGCGTGGACCAGATGTGATCAAAATTCAAAGAAATAGTATCGACGGCATTTGAGAAAGGTATACCTGATATGAGATAGTGCTGATTCCCCATGGTACACCAAACAGGTTAGACCACTTTTACAAAACCAACGAAAAAACCATGCCAAACTTAAAAGAACACAAAATCCACGATACTGGTTAAATTTTACAGAATCTCAATATTCTGCCACTATACTGAGCTTTTATTATATCGGTTTCAGATAAGTTTGTATGCTAATTGCATTTTCTCCGATCTTTTTTTCCTTGTGGTGATATCTAATCCATTTCAGTACACCCATTCGCTCAAATGCTTAAACTTATCAACTTCTCTAATGTTTTCGTGTTGTGATTGCAGATAATCTTTCCTTGTTGTGTTTATCTTCAATGTAGTCCCTTTTATCACACGATATTTGCAATCTGCTTTTAGCTGCACTCCTACTTGTCATATGTGGATTCCTTTGATGTCCTTCTCTCGTAGTCCTTTATTCAACTCTCTAATGATCTTGTCTAAGACCAGGCTGAAGAGAGTCGGTGGCAACCCATTCCCTACCGAACTCCTGTCTTGATCCTGAAGGGTTCAGGAATTTTTCTATGAACTTAATTTCGAAGTTGTATCTTTGAGTGTCTGTTAGACTAATTATCTGGTGTTTTGGTCGATACCTGCTTCTTCCACTGTTAAGAATACTGTCTGGCTGTCTACGGAATCATACGTTTTTTGGAATTAATGAATGTGACGACTGTGTTAAGGTTTCCCATCGTTCTGATCCTGAGGATTGTTTTTAAGTTAAAAATTTGCTCTGGGCAAATCTATTTTTTCCGAAGCCCGCTTTGTACTCGCCAGTTGCGTGTTCTGTTGATCTTCTAACTCATTCAACAGAGATTTAGATATAATTTTGTAGATAACTGAAAGTTACTGCTAGTGCTGCCATCCGCCGTCTGTGAGCGGTTATTGCACGCGAACGTCGAACACGAGCGGTGTTCAGATTAATGTCACTGGGCCGTATATTACTTAGCGTATTGTACAGAAATCATTTGAAAAGCATTTTACTTACTAGTGACGTCGTTTTCATATTCGTAGCCCATGTTACAGCCTGTCAATGAGCTCTCGTTCTACAGTCTCAGCGTGTAAAGCCGGTGACACCAAGAAGGTCGACTGCAACACGTGTTTCCGTGAAGAAGGCGTGGGATGGGCGTGCAAAGAGGTAGGCTGCCTTGGTCTAGAAGAAGGTGAGGAGCTGTTTCTAGGACGTTCTTCTAATTCCGATGTCATGAGCTGTAGTAAATCTGCACAACTTTTCTTCGTCGAGATATTTCATAATCTGAGATACTCACCAATTATCTGTTGGTGTAAATATTATTTTTAGTTTTACATTTTCTTTTGGATACGATGCGAGTCCTGCAGAACGGTACGACAACCATTTCTAGTTCACCTATTATTGTATCGTAAACTCAACAAATCAAGACCAAGAACATCTTTCCATCGCAAGACGGAAATTTGTGGGAACTATCTCGTATTACGACATATAGTGATGCACTACAAGCGACGAAAAAATGTTGCAACCTTTGATTTCTCTGTTACTGATTCACGTGTGGAATCTGCCTTTCCCTATAAGTAAGCACGACTAACAGTGGTGTTGAGCGATCGTGACGGCTTTGTTGTAGATGAAAACGGCAGATTTCTTCGATTATGAATATTGTTGTCGTCTCTTCAGCCTATTCTTCCAGTGGAAGCCTGTTCATCTTTGTTGTGGGCATGAAAGTTTTCCCAGCGAGTCGTTGTCATCTTCGAAAATCGATTTTTGTGCCGATGATCCACGCCGTACTTGCACTATATTTCGATCGCGTTAATCGCAGTCTCGCGTGTTACGCGAAATATCGTGTAACTTTAGAGCGGATTACCGGCACAAAACCAGATTTTTCAAGATGACTCTTCACCTTTTGCGCAACTACTGCAATCCACATCCATTTGAACCGGTTCACGGAAGCCAAGCCTTGGGCTCCCGAAATTACTGAACTGAGAAAGTGATGGTGCCTCAAGATGTGTCCTATCACAATTAATTACTCCTGTTAGTAAAATTTTACCGATAACTTCTTTTCTCCTCATTTCGAGTTAGTACCTTGTAAAGTTGATGCATTAAGTTGTTCTGAAAGCGGTGCTGATATTCAAGATAACAAAAGGGGGTTAAAATCTGTGAGCTATCTGGGGAAGTTATCCTTGCATTACTGAGCAACTGTTTCACTAGGTATCCAGTCTAGTTAACCAAATTGCCAACCAGACTAACATTAATTATAATATTTTAATAGTCATCTTACGACAACCATATATATATAAAGAGAATTTAAATAAAAATAAATAAATCAGTTTATATTTGGACATTTACTTTAACATTGACCATTGTTCCGTTAAAATTTCAGCATTTTAAGCTTGATTCATAACTAAACTGGTGCCTTATTTATGATTGAGAAAATGTGAGTTTGTAATCTTACGGAACACATCAAATATGGAGCCAAGATTGGCAGACTGCACACAACACTGCATTCATAAAATAACACACGAAGAACGTTGAAATATATGCAAGAGGAAATTAACCACAACCAACCGATTCAATTTTCACCCAAAGAAGGTTTGGAGGTAGCGCAATCCTGTCCGTTGTGAAATTACCACACGCTGATATACTACATTCATACTTATTGTCTGTGAAATCTTCCCGAAAAGAATAGCTGAGGGCTACTTTGATGATTACACCACAAATAATTTTGATAATTAAAATAAATTACATTGAACCACAATTTACAAAAGAAAACTCTGCAACTGGTCACTATCGTCATACTATTAACCTGATGGGTCAAACAATTATATAAGCATGTGGTACTGGTCTCAGAAAGTACACCCCACGTGGCTTGAACATAAAGAAAAGTTGCTATATGGAAAAATATTTTCAAGACGAGATGTTATAATCTCACACACATTCGAATTTAAGATTGATGATCTGAGTTAGAGTTACGGATCATCAATACGTGGTTCCACTTTGCTCACAAAGTAGTGACAAAGCAGCTACTGGAAGATATTCTGAACTTCACACTCGAATTACGCTGCGTTGAAATTTAAGATAACATAAGACATTTTAGATCTAAATCTGAAACAAACGTGATTAAATTTTCACTTAGTCTGAACTTAAGAAATCCATTGTCCCACGGACGTAACAGAGACGCGCTTAGCCAGAGATCTTACCACTTCAGATGCTCGCCGCGGACAGACTGGCGTGGGCCCCTACCGAGGGTGCTTCCAGATACAAAACGGAAGTGACCAGAGAGGCAGGTTCCTATACCAACATGAAAAGGGACGGACAGGACCATACCAAGAATAGAAACCTCTTTCCTTTTAGAAAGCGTAGCTACCTGTTCCAACGTTGCTCCTACTGTTCTCTAGCAGACAGGCTTGTCTGCTACCATCAAGCATGCAACTAGAAATACACTTTGCTCATTCATCTTTTCACACAGAAGGGAAGGGGATGACAGTATCTTATCATATACAGTATATAAAAGAAAGCGGATGTAGGTTCCGTATGAGACTGTGCGACATGGATTACATATAAACTGTGTTTTAAAGTGTAGTAGTGCGACAGATCGTTCTTGTTTATGCGTAAAAGTAGCGCGTTCCACTGCTCAGTCTCCTCCCAGATAGAGTCAGAAACACCACAGTAAATTTAGAAGGGGATTTATGCCGTAAATGACAACAGATTTAAAAAATTAACATGAAAGGAATCCAACAGAGATCTTTCAATCCTATTCACCAGTTATCAGATGTGAGCATCTTATCTTCCATGTTATTCTGTAGTGCCACATATCAAATTGTTATAATTTCTTCTTATCTGAACTGTTTAACGTACAAGCTTCCAATCTCCATCTCTTATCGTTTAAATTTGAATTCTGCTATCATTAGTTATTTTGCTTCTCAAATAGGAAAAGTCATCTACTGCTTTCAATGTCCGATTTCCTAGTCTACTTCCCTCAGTATAGCCTGATTCGATTTGATTACCTTCCCTTACCTATGTTTTACTTTCGATGTTATTGCTCTTATAGCCACTTTTCAAGGCACTGTCCATTCAGTTCAAATGATCTCCAAGGAACTTTTCGTGTCATCGGCAAACCTTAAGGACTTCCCCAACTTAAATCCCATTTCTAACTTTTACAAACTAGACAACATGGAAGACGCACATTCCTGTCTCACTGTTTTCTGAAATAATTCTTTCCCTTCCCTACTGTGCAACAGTAATTAAACCGGAAGCACTGTACGGATGAGAATGTCTATCACTCTATAAAAGAGGTGAACAAGAAGAACTGGGAAGGAAAGAAAGAAAAATACTCTGGAAAATTTGAGGATCATAAAAGAACAAAGGTAAGTATTGGTCGAAGAGCAGATCCATACAGAATCGTGGAAACAATCACAGGTACAACATGGAAGAGGAGAGTAAAGCTTTCCGGTCATACCTAAATAACGGATGAGAAGAGGCTAACGAAGAAAATTTTTGATTATATTTTTTTAATTTGGAATAAGACATGAACAGATATGAAAAAACTTAATGTCACAGAAGTCACCAAAGAGGACAGGGAACAATTCAGGCTAGTCATCAACACTACAAAGTTTCATTTACAACATCAGTGTACCACGCGATGGAGAATTTTCTCGTTTCAATCGCATATAGACTGCGGGAAAAATGCTCAAATATCAGTATGGGAGCTTTGCACAGTCTTAAATAGTCCTCGCGGCCGCTACGGAATCGATACGTATGGTCCTGAAGAATATTTACGGATTCTTCACTTAACACTACTTCTCGAATCTTTCATGGGATAATCGACTCCTACCTCCAATTCACGTTATCAAACATTTTCGTGACGCTCTCCCGTGTGGCAAACAAACATTTGATGATTCGTGCTGCCATTCCTTCAGTACGTACCATATTCTCTGTAAGTCCTAACTTGTATTGGTCCTACAAACCTAAACAATATGCCAAGATAGGACTCTCAAGTGATCTGTAAGCAGTCTGCTTTGTGTACTGACATATCATTTCGTGTTCATTTGAAATATTATCACAATCTAGAATGAAAATTTCACTCTGCAGCGGAGTGTGTGTTGATATGAAACTTCTTGGCAGATTAAAACTGTGTGCCGGACCGAGACTCGAACTCGGGACCTTTGCCTTTCATGGCAAGAACACTTGCCCGTGAAATGAAAATGGTCCGGAATTCGAGTCTCGGTCCGGCACACAGTTGAAATCTGCCAGGAACTTTCATTACCACAATCTGACTGAAAGTATGTGAAGCTTTTTCTCAGATAATATTGTATTTGGTAGAATCGGTATACAGTCGTATGTATTCAATAACTTACACGTGTCAAATATTATCAATAAAGAATAGTTGCTGTTGATGGCAGTCAATAGGTTCCTGATAATGCACGAAATATGTGATATACCTGTGTGACAAATAAGAAGAATATTTTCTCTCCGTAAAGCATTTAGCGTACATTTAGTGTTGTCGACCGCTGTGGCCGAGCGGTTCTAGGCGCTTCAGTCCGGAACCGCGCTGCTGCTACGGTCGCAGGTTCGAATCCTGCCTCGGGTATCGATGTGTTTGATGTCCTTAGGTAGGTTTAAGTAGTTCTAAGTGTAGGGGACTGATGACTGCAGATGTTAAGTCCCATACTGCTTAGAGCCATTTGTACCATCTGAACATTTACTGTTCAGCAACAGTGTGGCACTACAGTTAGCTCTCCACGTTTATGGTTAACACTGTAAAGCTGCTTACTTAGGTAGAATTCATTCTAAGATACGAAACAGGAACTACTAATCGTAAATAACTGCAGTGTACCGGCACAATTAAAAAGCCAATTTGGTTGCCACGACTGGAAATAATTTGTTATCCTGCGTCTGGAATAGTGGCTACAGGTTGAACTAAGTTTAAAACCAGTGAAACCGATGGCATGAGCTTCATTACTTGTTTTCTACATTCGTCCTGAATAACGTGATTCTAATGGGCCCGTAATGACGTGATGCTGGTCATCGCCGCTAGCTGAGGACTTACGAAAGGTTTTCGTGGCAGCTGGAGCTAATGTCCTGTTATCTGCCCTATGACAGCATAGTACGGCTACCAGCAGCAGCCACGGTAACATTTACCAAGAAATCCGCCCACCGACATCAGTGTAACATACGAGTTAATTACAGACCTATTTGAGACTCCAGAATAAAGGTTATTCTGCGATCATAATCTACAATTATCTGATTAACCCAGAAAGTATTAGTGTTTCCATCAAAAAGAAAATTTTAGATCCAAGAGCTATCACAGTGAACGCATTATAACCAATTATCCATGTTACGTTCATGTAAAAGTAGTTATTAAGGTAGAAGAATTTATCATACGCATTACTCGAGTTTCGCTTTAACTAACATCAGAAAAACTACTGACAAATAATGTCCTCGTATAATATTTGATTCTTAAACAAAATCAGAACTGCAATATATTTTCATTTCAGTCTAAATTAAGAAGCTTTTCGCTGGGTGCAGTGAGGAAAATGATCTTACGAACTGAGGAAAGGAACAACAATTATTACAAAAAATATGGAAGCACAAAATATTCACGGACTTCAAGAAGAATATTATAGCACCAGTTATGATTACTTTGAATGAGAGTCGTGTAAAATTGAGGGTTCATCACTGAACTTTGGTATTCTTTTGTTGATTGATGTTAGAATCAAATTGTTTTTTCTCAATGTCATTAAATCTTATTTGATATGGTTATTCTATGCTAAACTGGGATAAATGCACGGTCAGATATTGTGTTGGGAAGTAAAATTTGGAGAAACGTCTATTTAGATAGGACTTGATTTTGACTGCATTAGTTAACACGGTACATTTCGGGTATTTTGTTGATACTTGGTGACAGGGTAGAATCGCAGTCGTCACACACCGTCCATTCCATTCAGCTGCTCTTCCAGTTCCTTTGCTGTCTCTGACACACCTACAATGTCGTCGTCGTCAAACATCAAAGTTTTTATTTCTTCTCCATGGATTTCAATTCCTACTCCAAATTTTTCTTTTGTTTCCTTTGCTCCTTGCTCAGTATACAGGATGAATAACATCGGAGATAGGCTGCAACCCTGTCTCATTCCATTCCCAACCACTGCTTCTCTTTCATGCCCCTCGACTCTCATAATTGCCATCTGGTTCCTGTACAAATTGTAAATAGCCTTTCGCTCCCTGTATTTTACCCCTGCAGCCTACAGAATTCGAAAGAGAATATTCAAGTCAACATTGTCAAAAGATTTCTCTAAAGTTTACAAAGGCTAGAAGCGTGAGTTTGCCTTTCCTTAACTTATCTTCTAAAATAAGTCGTAGGGTCTGTACTGCAGCGCGTTTTCCAACACTTCTATGGAATCCAAACTGATTTTCCCAGAGGTTAGCGAACGGCCTAACGAACTCTAAACGGAAATCTGCGAATGTATCCAGTAATGAACTGAACAGCTGTTGCTGCCACAGCCATTTCGTGCTCGCAGGTATCGTGGAAGCGACAACATCGTCTCCATCCATGCCTTACAGTCGATTACTATGTTATTCAAATCTAGGTACAGGAAGAATTTCTATCGCAAATCCGGTCCAAGTGACCTTGTATCCTCCTACAGTCACTCAACGACGACACTTTTCCGTACATCACAGCATCATCAGCACACAGCCGCACATTGCTATCCACCCTATCCAAAAGAACATTTATGTAGATAGAAAACAACAGAGGACCTACCACACTTACCTGGGGCACTCCAGATGATACATCGTTCTGTTTGGGAGTGGAACAGGGAGAGAAGATGTTAGTTGTGGTACGAGGTACCCTCCGCCACGCACCGTATGGTGGATTGCGGAGTATGTATGTAGATGTAGATGTAGATATCAAAGGAAACGAAATATGATTTTTTTCCATCACTATTTTTGACTCAGAAAACATGTGCCGAAATGGTAACAGTGTTACAGTGGAGAGACCCTGCTCACCTCTGCGCGTCCTTGGAAGACAGGCTTTGAGGGTGCAGGCGGCCGGCTTGCCATCAGGGCCGCAGGTACACGTGTTGCAGTCCTGCTTGAAGGTCGTCCCAGGCGTGCACTTCTCCACATCTGCAATAAAGCACGGCGTTCAATTAGTTAGTTCACTTCCTCGAGAAAAGCTCGCTATCAAACGAGGAAGATTTAGTAATCTCACATTCCTTGTGCATTAGAAAATCGGCAAATTTGGCTATTTCATTTTTATACACCCAAAATGTACGTAAGGTGTAGTTCTTAGTTTTCAAAGGCTATCGTGATGAACAGCGAAATATGATCAATACACCGCCAGGTGTGGTACGGAAAGATGGCTAAAGCCTGAAATAGCTTCAGCCGAAATTTGTACAAAAAACCCTATCGTTTTCCGGAATGACAGATTAAATACAGTTTGTGGTGGATTGTTTATTCTTGTCAGAAGTAGTTGTAGTGAAATTTAATTAGATTGTCCCTGTGAATTGGTGTGGATAGAGCCTATACTTGACAGTCGGAATATATTAATAACTGGTTCCTTTTAACAACCCCTCGACCCGGATGATGCAGTTGCTGAACAGGTCAAAGAAAACAGGTCAAGGAAAAGTGTCATTTCACTCAGGTACCCCATTCATAAAAATATAGTTTGTGGTGACTTCAACCTACCCTCGGTATGTTGGCGAAAAAACACATTTAAAGTCGGTGGTAGGCACAAAATGTTGTCCGAAATCGTACTAAGTGCCTTCTCAGAATATTATTTCGAACAGTTAGTTGAGGACCGCATTCGAGGTATAAACGGTTCCGAAAACATAGTTCATTTCATAGCAAAAAATAATCCTGACCATATAATTAGCATCATGACAGATACAGGGGTTGGTGACCGAACGGGTGTCATAGCTAGACTGAATACCGTAACATGCAATCCCAGCAAAAATTAACACAAAATACATCTATTTAAGAAAGCAGATAAACATTCCCTTGACATCTTCCTAAGAGACAGCCTCAATTCCTTCCAATCTGTCTATGTAAGCGTGGACCAGATGTGATCAAAATTCAAAGAAATAGTATCGACGGCATTTGAGAAATGTATACCTGATATGAGATAGTGCTGATTCCCCATGGTACACCAAACAGGTTAGACCACTTTTACAAAACCAACGAAAAAAGCATGCCAAACTTAAAAGAACACAAAATCCACGATACTGGTTAAATTTTACAGAATCTCAATATTTAGCGTGATCCTCAATGCGAGGTACTCTTAATAGTTTCCACAACGAAACTCTGTCTCGAAATTTCGTAGAAAACCCAAAGAGATTCTGGTCGTATGTGAAGTACATCAGTGGCAAGACGCAATCAATGCCTTCATTGTGAGATAACAATGGTGAAGTTACTGCTAACACTGCCACTAAAACAGAGTTACCAAACACGGTTTTCAGATACACCTTAAACAAATAAGATGAAGTAAATACTCCAGTATTCAAATCGAGAATGACTTAACTTAGAAGTAGATATCCTCGGTGTAGCGACGAACACTTCAGAAAGGCAAAGCTTGCAGTAGAGTTTGTATACCAATTAGGTTCCTTTCTGAGTGTGCTGATACAATAGCTCCATACTTAGCAATCATACAGAACTGCTCGTTCGACAAAAGATCCATAGCCAAAGACTGGAAAGTTGCACAAGTCACATGACTATCCAAGAAAGGCAATAGGAGTAATCCGCTGAATTACATATGGAAATATTTCTATATCTCCTTCTAGCATTCACAGTGCCAGGTTTACACCTGATGGCTAAAACTGGAACTAATTTTTGCTAGAATAAATCGGCTCCACATTGACGCATCCTAATACCAACGAAGCTCGCTTCCACACGATAAATAAATCCCACAACGAATCTCTGTGACTAGCTGCACTTTCATTACACCCACCTGCTACTTACTGTAAATTATACGCAACCACGGGGTGGATAAAGGTTGAACATTTTCACATCACGTTAGACAAGCTATCCTCAGGTCTTCGGTAGAGGAGACTTTGTTATTAATCAGCGTATTTTGATATAATCTCGTATAGAAGTACACCAGTATGAATGCTTGTAAGTGACACGTGATACGTTTGGTACATCTGTTAACACCAATAATGTGTGAAGAATGACAAAAATTTAGTAATTTGTTGCTTCATTACCATATGAGAAATAATATGTTACATGCGCAATTTCCTATGAATAAATTCACATCTAGATGCAATTTCAAATAGTTATTTTCGAACGCAGTCGAATAAAGCGTAGCATGCAAAAGTTGACGTCTGTTAAAATTTAAGAGGGCTTTCTGCTAATTATGAATTTCTTCTTTCTTTGAGTAAGACCTAACAGCTTTAACGTCAAAACGTGTTTCATTCATGGTCTGGTTAATATGATCACTTCCTTTATGTATGTTACTACAGTTTGCTAATTGGTGGATGGGACTATGAGTGTCAATAGCAAATAACATATTATCGCGTTTGTTTTATTATAAATCGAGTCACGGATGACAAATGTTTATTAATCGGGTTATTAATTTCGCTCAACTATGACCATATTGAGATCTGACTCATTTGTCGTCCGTAGCAGGATTTATAATAAAATAAATACCTCACGAATTGCTGGAGAGCCTTACTGCCACTACGGCGCAACTGGTAGATATTTTCGTGTAATGGTGGGCACCGTAGTAACGTGACAAGGACAACTGTATTAAGCCAGTTTCGTATTTTATGTTAATTTCTATTTAATTTCGCTCTCAGCGACGTGGGAACCTTTCCACGTGTCTCCATATCATCAGCCTTTGTGGCATTGTCGCTGCTTATCCGTACAAGAACAAGTAGCTCTATAGCTGCTCTCACTACGATTAGCTGCCACTTTCCAGACCATGAAAAAGCGAAGCTTACATTGGAAATTTAGAGATTCCTGCATCAGCAGCAAGCAACACCATTATTGTGTAGGCGTAAGATAAACCTACTTTCAAACGACACGATAGTTACTTTTCTGGCCAACACAATAAATCGGTGTCTGTGTCTGCCTCAATAGCTGAGTGGTCAACGCAGCTGACTCCCATGTGGAGCAGCAGAGTTCGATTCCCAACACGGTCAGGGATTTTCCCCTGATGGGAGTAATGGAGCGGGATGCACTGAGCGTCGTGAGCCCAACTGACAAGCTACTTGACCGAGCAGTAGCGTCTTCTGTTACGAAAACACAACGGCCAGGAGAGCAGTGTGCTCATCGCTCGCCCCTTCATACGGCGCCAAATGACGTCATTGGCAGAGATTCTGATGAGCCCGTCGGGGTCTGTCAACGAGGGATGGAGAAGATGTCGGTTAAAACCAATGGTAGAATTCTTTTGTCTTTGTTTCATCTCTAAGTTTATTGTTGGAATCAATAGCAAAGGGTAACCCATGATCTGTTATTTCAGTAACCGGTTATTTTGAGCGATAATTTGGAAATTTGTGGTAAGTTCCTATCGGACCAAACTACTATTGTCATCGGTCCCTAGGCTTACACATACTTAATCTAACTAAAACTAACTTACAGTAAGGACAACAAACACATCCATGCCGATGGAATTTTTGGATTCATCCTAACTAATGTGATTCCAATAGACTCATAATGACGTGATACAGCTCATCAATGCTATCTAATTTTTTCGTTGTAGCTGGAGCTAATGTCTTCTTCTTTTTCCTCTGTGAATGCAAGGCAGCTGTAAGCACCAGCTACGGTAACATGTATCACTAAATTGGCCCATCATCGTCAGTATAACGTGCGAGGGAGTAAAATACAGACCTATTTTGAGACTGCAGAATAAAGGTTTTTCTACGAAGATAATTTGTAATTAATTGATTTCCCGAGAGTATTAACATTTCCATCAACATTAGAATTTTAGAACCGAGAGTTATTCTAGTATTAGCTTTAGAACTAATTATCCATGTTATGTCCATGTCAGAGAATAATTATTAGAATACTATAATTTAGCATATGCATTACTCATCTTTGGTTATAACTAATATCCGGAAAAAGAGTTGTCGAATTATCGAATTATGTGCATGTATAAAATTTTATCTTTAAACACAGTCAGCAACTATAAGGCATTTCCATTTTGGTCTAAATTTAAAAGCTATTAGCATGGTGCACTGCAAAAACGATCGTAGGAAGTAAGAAAATGAACTACACCTATTACTGAAAATACTGAAGGACAAGAAGAATATTATAACACGAATTCAAAGAAGACACTTGCTGTGTTGTGTGAATACTGCAAAACCATAACATTTATTAACTCATGGTTACAAAGTATAGACACGGTTTATTTACAGAAGGATGGCAAAACTGGTAGAAGTTGACATCCGACAAGATCACTTTGAACTCTGGAGAAATGCAGGAGAATGTGAGGTAATGCTAACCCTACGAATTGTCTCAAAATATATTTCGAAGAACTGAACACTTTTGGTTATAGTGTTTGTAGATTTAAAAAGAGTTTTGGACACTGTTGGCTGCAATACAGGCTATGAAATTCTGTGAATAGAAGGCGTAAAACTGAGGAGCGAAAGGTTACCTATAGCCTGTACAAAGAGCAGCCTGTAGTTATGTTGTTGAGTTCTTCAGTCCTGAGACTGGTTTGATGCAGCTCTACTACTACTTTAAGTGTCTCATTTCCCCTGTTGTTATAATGGTCGAAAAATATGGAAGGGAAAGAATTATTTCAGAAAACAGTGAGACGGGAATGTGCGTCTTCCATGTTGTCTAGTTTGTAAAAGTTAGAAATGGGATTTAAGTTGGGGAAGTCCTTAAGGTTTGCCGATGACACGAAAAGTTCCTTGGAGATCATTTGAACTGAATTGACAGTGCCTTGAAAAGTGGTTATAAGATCAATAACATCGAAAGTAAAACAAAGGTAAGGGAAGGTAATCAAATCGAATCAGGCTATACTGAGGGAAGTAGACTAGGAAATCGGACATTGAAAGCAGTAGATGACTTTTCCTATTTGAGAAGCAAAATAACTAATGATAGCAGAATTCAAATTTAAACGATAAGAGATGGAGATTTGAAGCTTGTACGTTAAACAGTTCAGATAAGAAGAAATTATAACAATTTGAAATGTGGCGCTACAAAATAACATGGAAGATAAGATGCTCACATCTGATAACTGGTGAATAGGTTGAAACATCTCTGTTGGATTCCTTTCATGTTAATTTTTTAAATCTGTTGTCATTTACGGCATAAATCCCCTTCTAAATTTACTGTGGTGTTTCTGACTCTATCTGGGAGGAGACTGAGCAGTGGAACGCGCTACTTTTACGCATAAACAAGAACGATCTGTCGCACTACTACACTTTAAAACACAGTTTATATGTAATCCATGTCGCACAGTCTCATACGGAACCTACATCCGCTTTCTTTTATATACTGTATATGATAAGATACTGTCATCCCCTTCCCTTCTGTGTGAAAAGATGAATGAGCAAAGTGTATTTCTAGTTGCATGCTTGATGGTAGCAGACAAGCCTGTCTGCTAGAGAACAGTAGGAGCAACGTTGGAACAGGTAGCTACGCTTTCTAAAAGGAAAGAGGTTTCTATTCTTGGTATGGTCCTGTCCGTCCCTTTTCATGTTGGTATAGGAACCTGCCTCTCTGGTCACTTCCGTTTTGTATCTGGAAGCACCCTCGGTAGGGGCCCACGCCAGTCTGTCCGCGGCGAGCATCTGAAGTGGTAAGATCTCTGGCTAAGCGCGTCTCTGTTAAGTCTGTGGGACAATGGATTTCTTAAGTTCAGACTAAGTGAAAATTTAATCACCTTTGTTTCAGATTTAGATCTAAAATGTCTTCTGTTATCTTAAATTGCAACGCAGCATAATTCGAGTGTGAAATTCAGTATATCTTCCAGTAGCTGCTTTGTCAATACTTTGTGAGAAAAGTGGAACCACGTGTTGATGATCCGTAACTCTAACTCAGATCATCAATCTTAAATGCGAATGTGTGTGAGATTATAACATCTCGTCTTAAAAATATTTTTCCATATAGCAACTTTTCTTTATGTTCAAGCCACGTGGGGTGTACTTTCTGAGACCAGTACCACATGCTTATATAATTGTTTGACCCATCAGGTTAATAGTATGACGATAGTGACCAGTTGGAGATTTTTTTTTGTAAATTGTGGTTCAATGTAATTTATTTTAATTATCAAAAGTATTTGTGGTGTAATCATTAAAGTACCCCTCAGCTATTCTTTTCGGGAAGATTTCACAGACAATAAGTATGAATTTAGTATATCAGCGTGTGGTAATTTCATGACGGACAGGATTGCGCTACCTCCAAACCTTCTTTGGGTGAAAATTGAATCAGTTGGTTGTGGTTAATTTCCTCTTGCATATATTTCAACGTTCTTCGTGTGTTATTTTATGAATGCAGTGTTGTGTGCAGTCTCACAATCTTGGCTCCATATTTGATGTGTTGCGTAAGATTACAAACTCACATTTTCACAATCATAAATAAGGCACCAGTTTAGTTATGAATCAAGCTTAACATGCTGAAATTTTAACGGAACAATGATCAATGTTAAAATAAATGTCCAAATATAAACTGATTTATTTATTTTTATTTAAATTCTCTTTATATATATATATATATATATATATATATATATATATATATATATATATATATATATACATGTCAATGGTTGTCGTAAGATGACTATTAAAATATTATAATTAATGTTAGTCTGGTTGACAATTTGGTAAACTAGACTGGATACCTTGTGAAACAGTTGCTCAGTAATGCAAGGATAACTTCCCCAGATAGCTCACAGCTTTTAACCCGCTTTCATTATCTTGAATATCAGCACCGCTTTCAGAATAACTTAATGCATCAACTTTACAAGGTACTAACTCGAAATGAGGAGAAAAGAAGTTATCGGTAAAATTTTACTAAAAGGAGTAATTAATTGTGGTAGGACACATTCTCAGTTCAGTAATTTGGGGAGCCCAAGGCTTGACTTCCGTGAAGCGGTTCAAATGGATGTGGATTGCAGTAGTTGCGCAAAAGGTGAAGAGTAATCTTGGAAAATCTGGTTTTGTGCCGGTAATCCGCTCTAAAGTTACCCGATATTTCGCGTAACACGCGAGACTGCGATTAACGCGATCGAAATATAGTGCAAGTACGGCGTGGATCATCGGCACAAAAATCAATTTTCGAAGATGACAACGACTCGCTGGGAAAGCTTTCATGCCCACAACAAAGATGAACAGGCTTCCACTGGAAGAATAGGCTGAAGAGACGACAACAATGTTCATATTCGAAGAAATCTGCCGTTTTCATCTACAACAAAGCCGTCACGATCGCTCAACACCACTGTTAGTCGTGCTTACTTATAGGGAAAGGCAGATTCCACATGTGAATCAGTAACAGAGAAATCAAAGGTTGCAACATTTTTTCGTCGCTTGTAGTGCATCACTATATGTCGTAATACGAGATAGTTCCCACAAATTTCCATCTTGCGATGGAAAGATGTTCTTGGTCTTGATTTGTTGAGTTTACGATAGAATAATAGGTGAACTAGAAATGGTTGTCGTACCGTTCTGCAGGACTCGCATCGTATCCAAAAGAAAATGTAAAACTAAAAATAATATTTACACCAACAGATAATTGGTGAGTATCTCAGATTATGAAATATCTCGACGAAGAAAAGTTGTGCAGATTTACTACAGTTCATGACATCGGAATTAGAAGAACGTCCTAGAAACAGCTCCTCACCTGCTTCTAGTCCAAGGCAGCCTACCTCTTTGCACGCCCATCCCACGCCTTCTTCACGGAAACACGTGTTGCAGTCGACCTTCTTGGTGTCACCGGCTTTACACGCTGAGACTGTAGAACGAGAGCTCATTGACAGGCTGTAACATGGGCTACGAATATGAAAACGACGTCACTAGTAAGTAAAATGCTTTTCAAATGATTTCTGTACAATACGCTAAGTAATATACGGCCCAGTGACATTAATCTGAACACCGCTCGTGTTCGACGTTCGCGTGCAATAACCGCTCACAGACGGCGGATGGCAGCACTAGCAGTAACTTTCAGTTATCTACAAAATTATGTCTAAATCTCTGTTGAATGAGTTAGAAGATCAACAGAACACGCAACTGGCGAGTACAAAGCGGGCTTCGGAAAAAATAGATTTGCCCAGAGCAAATTTTTAACTTAAAAACAATCCTCAGGATCAGAACGATGGGAAACGTTAACACAGTCGTTACATTCATTAATTCAAAAAAACGTATGATTCCGTAGACAGCCAGACAGTATTCTTAACAGTGGAAGAAGCAGGTATCGACCAAAACACCAGATAATTAGTCTAACAGACACTCAAAGATACAACTTCGAAATTAAGTTCATAGAAAAATTCCTGAACCCTTCAGGATCAAGACAGAAGTTCGGCAGTGAATGGGTTGCCACCGACTCTCTTCAGCCTGGTCTTAGACAAGATCATTAGAGAGTTGAATAAAGGACTACGAGAGAAGGACATCAAAGGAATCCACATATGACAAGTAGGAGTGCAGCTAAAAGTAGATTGCAAATATCGTGTGATAAAAGGGACTACATTGAAGATAAACACAACAAGGAAAGATTATCTGCAATCACAACACGAAAACATTAGAGAAGTTGATAAGTTTAAGCATTTGAGCGAATGGGTGTACTGAAATGGATTAGATATCACCACAAGGAAAAAAAGATCGGAGAAAATGCAATTAGCATACAAACTTATCTGTAACCGATATAATAAAAGCTCAGTATCGTGGCAGGCTAAACGTAAACACTGTGCAACAGTAATTAAACCGGAAGCACTGTACGGATGAGAATGTCTATCACTCTATAAAAGAGGTGAACAAGAAGAACTGGGAAGGAAAGAAAGAAAAATACTCTGGAAAATTTGAGGATCATAAAAGAACAAAGATAAGAATTGGTCGAAGAGCAGATCCATACAGAATCGTGGAAACAATCACAGGTACAACATGGAAGAGGAGAGTAAAGCTTTCCGGTCATATCTAAATAACGGATGAGAAGAGGCTAACGAAGAACATTTTTAATTATATTTTTTAATTTGGAATGAGACATGAACAGATTTGAAAAAACTTAATGTCACAGAAGACACCAAAGAGGACAGGGAACAATTCAGGCTAGTCATCAACACTACAAAGTTTCATTTACAACATCAGTGTACCACGCGATGGAGAATTTTCTCGTTTCAATCGCATATAGACAGCGGGAAAATGCTCAAATATCAGTATGGGAGCTTTGCACAGTCTTAAATAGTCCTCGCGGCCGCTACGGAATCGATACGTATGGTCCTGAAGAATATTTACGGATTCTTCACTTAACACTACTTCTCGAATCTTTCATGGGATAATCGACTCCTACCTCCAATTCACGTTATCAAACATTTTCGTGACGCTCTCCCGTGTGGCAAACAAACATTTGATGATTCGTGTTGCCATTCCTTCAGTACGTACCATATTCTCTGTTAGTCCTAACGTGTATTGGTCCTACAAACCTAAACAATATGCCAAGATAGGACTCTCAAGTGATCTCTAAGCAGTCTGCTTTGTGTACTGACATATCATTTCGTGTTCATTTGAAATATTATCACAATCTAGAATGAAAATTTCACTCTGCAGCGGAGTGTGTGTTGATATGAAACTTCTTGGCAGATTAAAACTGTGTGCCGGACCGAGACTCGAACTCGGGACCTTTGCCTTTCATGGCAAGAACACTTGCCCGTGAAATGAAAATGGTCCGGAATTCGAGTCTCGGTCCGGCACACAGTTGAAATCTGCCAGGAACTTTCATTACCACAATCTGACTGAAAGTATGTGAAGCTTTTTCTCAGATAATATTGTATTTGGTAGAATCGGTATACAGTCGTATGTATTCAATAACTTACACGTGTCAAATATTATCAATAAAGAATAGTTGCTGTTGATGGCAGTCAATAGGTTCCTGATAATGCACGAAATATGTGATATACCTGTGTGACAAATAAGAAGAATATTTTCTCTCCGTAAAGCATTTAGCGTACATTTAGTGTTGTCGACCGCTGTGGCCGAGCGGTTCTAGGCGCTTCAGTCCGGAACCGCGCTGCTGCTACGGTCGCAGGTTCGAATCCTGCCTCGGGTATCGATGTGTTTGATGTCCTTAGGTAGGTTTAAGTAGTTCTAAGTGTAGGGGACTGATGACTGCAGATGTTAAGTTCAAAATGGCTCTGAGCACTATGGGACTCAACTGCTGAGGTCATTAGTCCCCTAGAACTTGGAACTAGTTAAACCTAACTAACCTAAGGACATCACAAACATCCATGCCCGAGGCAGGATTCGAACCTGCGACCGTAGCGGTCTTGCGGTTCCAGACTGCAGCGCCTTTAACCGCACGGCCACTTCGGCCGGCAGATGTTAAGTCCCATACTGCTTAGAGCCATTTGTACCATCTGAACATTTACTGTTCAGCAACAGTGTGGCACTACAGTTAGCTCTCCACGTTTATGGTTAACACTGTAAAGCTGCTTACTTAGGTAGAATTCATTCTAAGATACGAAACAGGAACTACTAATCGTAAATAACTGCAGTGTACCGGCACAATTAAAAAGCCAATTTGGTTGCCACGACTGGAAATAATTTGTTATCCTGCGTCTGGAATAGTGGCTACAGGTTGAACGAAGTTTAAAACCAGTGAAACCGATGGCATGAGCTTCATTACTTGTTTTCTACATTCGTCCTGAATAACGTGATTCTAATGGGCCCGTAATGACGTGATGCTGGTCATCGCCGCTAGCTGAGGACTTACGAAAGGTTTTCGTGGCAGCTGGAGCTAATGTCCTGTTCTCTGCCCTATGACAGCACAGTACGGCTGCCAGCAGCAGCCACGGTAACATTTACCAAGAAATCCGCCCACCGACGTCAGTGTAACATACGAGTTAATTACAGACCTATTTGAGACTCCAGAATAAAGGTTATTCTGCGATCATAATCTACAATTATCTGATTAACCCAGAAAGTATTAGTGTTTCCATCAAAAAGAAAATTTTAGATCCAAGAGCTATCACAGTGAACGCATTATAACCAATTATCCATGTTACGTTCATGTAAAAGTAGTTATTAAGGTAGAAGAATTTATCGTACGCATTACTCGAGTTTCGCTTTAACTAACATCAGAAAAACTACTGACAAATAATGTCCTCGTATAATATTTGATTCTTAAACAAAATCAGAACTGCAATATATTTTCATTTCAGTCTAAATTAACCCTGCTGTTCTGTTCGGGTCTATATGACCCGAAACGAATATGAACGTTATTTTACATTATGTAAATACCAATATATATTTATGAAACTTTGTGACTTTGTCTGAAAATGGATGAGCAGCATGTGTTTTAAAAGGTTTTAAAAAAGTTTAAGAAGTTTGGGCTTCAACTGTAATAGTTGCATATGTAATGTTCGGGTCATAATGACCCGACACAAATATGTTTAGTGTAACTCGTATTTATTTCTAAAATCTGGAAATGGCGAAAATTATTTTTGTTGTGTTGTGTGGGAATAGTGACTGCATCATTCCAACTTACTCTCAACAATCACCTAAAGCTCCATGCGTTCACAACAATGGGCTTGTTTGTTGCTTTCCCCAGGAAATAATAATTGGCAGTTCTCAATAATTGGAATGCTTTGTTTCTGCCCAGTTTGACTTGTGACACCATGGCGATGAGACCATTGAATGATCGTGAGTTGGAAGAAATAGTAAATGCCTCACCAGATGAAGGATCACTTTCTGAGTTTGAAGATCACATCAGCAATGCATCTGAAAGCGAGTGTTCCGATGACAGTTACGACAGTCCACAGCCCATACAAAATAGTGTAGAGACTTTTCTTTCTAAAAATGGGAATATAGAATGGCAGTTGCATCCACCAGCACAACATGGTCGCCTACCAGCTTCGAACATCATCAAGAGTACCCCAGGAGTTACCAGGTATGCAGTCAGCAGAATATCTGATGTAAAATGTTCATTTGAAGCAGTATTTCACACAGCGCTTCAAAATGAAATAATAGAGATGACAAATATTGAAGGGCAGCGAGTTTATGGTGAACAGTGGACAGATATTGATGGTTCTGTTTTCCATGCATACTTAGGACTCTTACTCCTAGCGGGTGTATATCGATCTCATGGGGAGTCTACAAAAAGTTTGTGGGATAAAGATACTGGGCGAAACATATTTCGAGCAACCATGTCTCATGAAACATTCTGTAAGATATCACGTGTCCTGCGATTTGACAAGAAATCTACTAGAGAGGAAAGACGACGTACTGACAAACTTGCCGCAATTCGTAGTATTTGGGAGAAGTGGGTAGAGGTCCTTCCTAAACTGTATAATCCAGGAGAAAATGTTACTGTTGACGAGCAGTTAGTAGCATTTAGAGGTCGCTGTCCATTCAAGCAGTATATCCCAAGTAAACCGGCAAAATATGGGATCAAAATATGGACCATGTGTGACAGCAAAACTTCATACGTACTGAAAGCCCAAATTTATACAGGAAAGGTGAGTGGAGCGGCACCAGAAAGAAATCAGGGAATGAGGGTGGTATCTGATCTCACTTCTGAGTTACGTGGTCAGAATATCACGTGTGACAACTTTTTTACGTCGTACAATTTGGGGCAGCTGCTTCTGAAAAGGAAATTGACTATGTTGGGAACTATACGGAAAAATAAGCCGGAGCTTCCACACAAAATGACCAACAAGGAGGTACACAGCTCTTCATTTTACTTCACAAATGACACTACTGTGGTTAATTATATTCCTAAGAGACACAAGAATGTTGTACTTATGAGCACTCTCCACCATGATGCGGAAATCAGTGACAGGGCTGATAAGAAGCCAAAAATGATTTTGGACTATAATTCAACCAAAGGTGCTGTAGACACGCTTGATCAGTTATTAGGTACATATACATGCAAACGAAAAAGTAATAGGTGGCCAATGATAGTTTTCTACAATATTCTTGATGTTTCTGCTTATAATGCATACGTTTTGTGGATTTCGGTTGACCCTAATTGGAATGCAAGCAAATTGACTAGAAGGAGAATATTCTTGGAGGAACTTGGAAAGTCACTGATAAAAGAACATATTGCATCAAGAACGCATTTCCCAAGAACAGAAGATTCTTTGAGAATGGTCACAAGCATCCAAAACCCGAATGATGTGGGTGGTGTGTCAGAATCGGTAACAACAAGAAAATCTACAAAACGTGCACGCTGTAAGTTCTGTCCATCAAGTAATGACAATAAAACAAACATGGTGTGTGGAAAATGTAGTAAACATATTTGCAAGAAACATGTAACCTACTTGTGTCCACAGTGCAAGCAGTAAGAAAAGAACTGTAGTATTTTATAAGATGATTGTATTGAAAATTCTGTTGTTTCAAATTTATGTGAATACTTGTGCCTAAACTACAATCAGTAAGAAGAGAGGATTCTAAAGTTGTAGTGCTTTCTATGTTGGAATGTAATAAAAAAACTGTAGTGTGTTCTGTACTGTAGTGTGCTCTAAGATGAATATCTGTAATGACAACTGTCTGTTGTTAGAAAATGTCAATACTTACGTCTAAACTGTCAACAATAAGAATAGAAGTATGGAAAAACTGTAGTGCTTTCTAAGTTGAATGCCTGTAATGGAAACTGTCTGTTGTTTCAAATTTATGTGCATATTTAAATGAAAAATATCCCTCAATAAAGTTGTATGCATTGTTATTATTATTATTATTACCATTATTATTATTATTATTATTATTATTATTATTACTAACAAGGTACTGGAATAGAACAACAATGTCGATAGCTAAAACTGTACCAAAATTTATGTTTCTAAAGCATTTTGATATGTCGGGTCATATTGACCCGAACAGTATATATGTCAAGTAAAAGTGAACAGAACAGCAGGGTTAAGAAGCTCTTCGCTGGGTGCAGTGAGGAAAATGATCTTACGAACTGAGGAAAGGAACAACAATTATTACAAAAAAATATGGAAGCACAAAATATTCACGGACTTCAAGAAGAATATTGTGGCACCAGTTATGATTACTTTGAATGAGAGTCGTGTAAAATTGAGGGTTCATCACTGAACTTTGGTATTCTTTTGTTGATTGATGTTAGAATCAAATTGTTTTTTCTCAATGTCATTAAATCTTATTTGATATGGTTATTCTATGCTAAACTGGGATAAATGCACGGTCAGATATTGTGTTGGGAAGTAAAATTTGGAGAAACGTCTATTTAGATAGGACTTGATTTTGACTGCATTAGTTAACACGGTACATTTCGGGTATTTTGTTGATACTTGGTGACAGGGTAGAATCGCAGTCGTAACACACCGTCCATTCCATTCAGCTGCTCTTCCAGTTCCTTTGCTGTCTCTGACACACCTACAATGTCGTCGTCGTCAAACATCAAAGTTTTTATTTCTTCTCCATGGATTTCAATTCCTACTCAAAATTTTTCTTTTGTTCCCTTTGCTCCTTGCTCAGTATACAGGTTGAATAACATCGGAGATAGGCTGCAACCCTGTCTCATTCCATTCCCAACCACTGCTTCTCTTTCATGCCCCTCGACCCTCATAATTGCCATCTGGTTCCTGTACAAATTGTAAACAGCCTTTCGCTCCCTGTATTTTACCCTTGCAGCCTACAGAATTCGAAAGAGAATATTCCAGTCAACATTGTCAAAAGATTTCTCTAAAGTTTACAAATGCTAGAAGCGTGAGTTTGCCTTTCCTTAACTTATCTTCTAAAATAAGTCGTAGGGTCTGTACTGCAGCGCGTTTTCCAACACTTCTATGGAATCCAAACTGATTTCCCCAGAGGTTGGCGAACAGCCTAACGAGCTCTAAACGGAAATCTGCGAATGTATCCAGTAATGAACCGAACAGCTGTTGCTGCCACAGCCATTTCGTGCTCGCAGGTATCGTGGAAGCGACAACATCGTCTCCATCCATGCCTTACAGTCGATTACTACGTTATTCAAATCTAGGTACAGGAAGAATTTCTATCACAAATCCGGTCCAAGTCACCTTGTATCCTCCTACAGTCACTCAACGACGACACTTTTCCGTACATCACAGCATCATCAGCACACAGCCGCACATTGCTATCCACCCTATCCAAAAGATCATTTATGTAGATAGAAAACAACAGAGGACCTACCACACTTACCTGGGGCACTCCAGATGATACATCGTTCTGTTTGGGAGTGGAACAGGGAGAGAAGATGTTAGTTGTGGTACGAGGTACCCTCCGCCACGCACCGTATGGTGGATTGCGGAGTATGTATGTAGATGTAGATGTAGATATCAGAGTAAACGAAATATGATTTTTTTCCATCACTATTTTAGACTCAGAAAACATGTGCCGAAATGGTAACAGTGTTACAGTGGAGAGACTCTGCTCACCTCTGCGCGTCCTTGGAAGACAAGCGATGAGGGTGCAGGCGGCCGGCTTGCCATCAGGGCCGCAGGTACACGTGTTGCAGTCCCGCTTGAAGGTCGTCCCAGGCGTGCACTTCTCCACTTCTGTAATAAAGCACGGCGTTCAATTAGTTAGTTCACTTCCTCGACAAAAGCTCGCTATCAAACGAGGAAGATTCAGTAATCTCACATTCCTTGTGCATTAGAAAATCGGCAAATTTGGCTATTTCATTTTTATACACCCAAATTGTACGTAAGGTGTGGTTCTTAGTTTTCAAAGGATATCGTGATGAACCGCCAGGTGCGGTACGGAAAGATGGCTAAAGCCTGAAATAGCTTCAGCCGAAATTTTTACAAAACACCCTATCGTTTTCCGGAATGACAGATTAAATACAGTTTGTGGTGGATAGTTTATTCTTGTCAGAAGTAGTTGTAGTGAAATTTAATTAGATTGTCCCTGTGAACTGGTGTGGATAAAGCCTATACTTGACAGTCGGAATATATTAATAACTGGTTCCTTTTAACAACCCCTCGACCCGGATGATGCAGTTGCTGAACAGGTCAAAGAATACAGGTCAAGGAAAAGTGTCATTTCACTCAGGTACCCCATTCATAAAATTATAGTTTGTGGTGACTTTAACCTACCCTCGGTATGTTGGCGAAAAAACACATTTAAAGTCGGTGGTAGGAACAAAATGTTGTCCGAAATCGTACTAAGTGCCTTCTCAGAAAATTATTTCGAACAGTTAGTTGAGGACCCCACTCGAGGTATAAACGGTTCCGAAAACATAGTTCATTTCATAGCAAAAAATAATCCTGACCATATAATTAGCATCATGACAGATACAGGGGTTGGTGACCAAACGGGTTTCATAGCTAGACTGAATACCGTAACATGCAATCCCAGCAAAAATTAACACAAAATACATCTATTTAAGAAAGCAGATAAACATTCCCTTGACATCTTCCTAAGAGACAGCCTCAATTCCTTCCAATCTGTCTATGTAAGCGTGGACCAGATGTGATCAAAATTCAAAGAAATAGTATCGACGGCATTTGAGAAATGTATACCTGATATGAGATAGTGCTGATTCCCCATGGTACACCTAACAGGTTAGACCACTTTTACAAAACCAACGAAAAAACCATGCCAAACTTAAAAGAACACAAAATCCACGATACTGGTTAAATTTTACAGAATCTCAATTTTTAGCGGGATCTCCAATGCGAGGTACTCTTAATAGTTTCTACAACGAAACTCTGTCTCGAAATTTCTTAGAAAACCCAAAGAGATTCTGGTCGTATGTGAAGTACATCAGTGGCAATACGCAATCAACGCCTTCACTGTGAGATAACAATGGTGAAGTTACTGCTAACACTGCCACTAAAACAGAGTTACCAAACACGGTTTTCAGATACTCCTTAAACAAATAAGATGAAGTAAATACTCCAGTATTCAAATCGAGCGTATTTTGATATAATCTCGTATAGAAGTACACCAGTATGAATGCTTGTAAGTGACACGTGACACGTGTGGTACATCTGTTAACACCAATAATGTGTGAAGAATGACAAAAATTTAGTAATTTGTTGCTTCATTACCATATGAGAAATAATATGTTACATGCGCAATTTCCTATGAATAAATTCACATCTAGATGCAATTTGAAATAGTTATTTTCGAACGCAGTCGAATAAAGCGTAGCAATCAAAAGTTGACGTCCGTTAAAATTTAAGAGGGCTTTCTGCTAATTATGAATTTCTTCTTTCTTTGAGTAAGACCTAACAGCTTTAACGTCAAAACGTGTTTCATTCATGGTCTGGTTAATATGATCACTTCCTTTATGTATGTTAATACAGTTTGCTATTTAGTGGATGGGACTATGAGTGTCAATACCAAATAACATATTATCGCGTTTATTTTATTATAAATCGAGTCACGGATGACAAATGTTTATTAATCGGGTTATTAATTTCGATCAACTATGACCATATTGAGATCTGACTCATTTGTCGTCCGTAGCAGGATTTATAATAAAATAAATACCTCACGAATTGCTGGAGAGCCTTAGTGCGACTACGGCGCAACTGGTAGATATTTTCGTGTAATGGTGGGCACCGTAGTAACGTGACAAGGAGAACTGTTTTAAGCCAGTTTCGTATTTTACGTTAATTTCTATTTAATTTCGCTCTCAGCGACGTGGGAACCTTTCCACTTGTCTCCATATCATCAGCCTTTGTGGCATTGTCGCTGCTTATCCGTACAAGAACAAGTAGCTCTATAGCTGCTCTCACTACGATTAGCTGCCACTTTCCAGACCATGAAAAAACGAAGCTTACACTGGAAAATTAGAGATTCCTACGTCAGCAGCAAGCAACACCCTTATTGTGTAGGCGTAAGATGAACCTACTTTCAAACGACACGATAGTTACTTTTCTGGCCAACACAATAAATCGGTGTCTGTGTTTGCCTCATAAGCTGAGTGGTCAACGCAGCTGACTCCCATGTGGAGCAGCAGAGTTCGATTCCCAACACGGTCAGGGATTTTCCCCTGATGGGAGTACTGGAGCGGGATGCACTGAGCGTTGTGAGCCCAACTGACAAGCTACTTGACCGAGCAGTAGCGTCTTCTGTTACGAAAACACAACGGCCAGCACAGCAGTGTGCTCATCGCTCGCCCCTTCATACGGCGCCCAATGACGTCATTGGTTGAGGTTCTGATGAGCCCGTCAGGGTCTGTCAACGAGGGATGGAGAAAATGTCGGTTAAAACCAATGGTAGAATTCTTTTGTCTTTGTTTCATCTCTATGTTTATTGTTGGAATCAATAGCAAAGGCTAACCCATGAGCTGTTATTTCAGTAACCGGTTATTTTGAGCGATAATTTGGAAATTTGTGGTAAGTTCCTATAGGACCAAACTACTATTGTCATCGGTCCCTAGGCTTACACATACTTAATCTAACTAAAACTAACTTACAGTAAGGACAACAAACACATCCATGCCCGAGGGAATTTTTGGATTCATCCTAACTAATGTGATTCCAATAGACTCATAATGACGTGATACAGCTCATCAATGCTATCTAATTTTTTCGTTGTAGCTGGAGCTAATGTCTTCTTCTTTTTCCTCTGTGAATGCAAGGCAGCTGTAAGCACCAGCTACGGTACCATGTATCAATAAATTGGCCCATCATCGTCAGTATAACATGCGAGGGAGTAAAATACAGACCTATTTTGAGACTGAAGGATAAAGGTTTTTCTACGAAGATAATTTGTAATTAATTGATTTCCCGAAAGTATTTACATTTCCATCAACATTAAAATTTTAGAACCGAGAGTTATTCTAGTATTCGCTTTAGAACTAATTATCCATGTTATGTCCATGTCAAAAAATAATTATTAGGATACCATTATTAGGATTCCCCCATGAACCATGGACCTTGCCGTTGGTGGGGAGGCTTGCGTGCCTCAGCGATACAGATGGCCGTACCGTAGGTGCAACCACAAAGGAGGGGTATCTGTTGAGAAGCCAGACAAACATGTGGTTCCTGAAGAGGGGCAGCAGCCTTTTCAGTAGTTGCAGGGGCAACAGTCTGGATGATTGACTGATCTGGCCTTGTAACATTAACCAAAACGCCTTGCTGTGCTGGTACTGCGAACGGCTGAAAGCAAGGGGAAACTACAGCCGTAAATTTTCCCGAGGACATGCAGCTTTACTGTATGATTAAATGATGATGGCGTCCTCTTGGGTAAAATATTCCGGAGGTAAAATAGTCTCCCATTTAGATCTCCGGGCGGGGACTACTCAAGAGGACGTCGTTATCAGGAGAAAGAAAACTGGCATTCTACCGATCGGAGCGTGGAATGTCAGATCCCTTAATCGGGCAGGTAGGTTAGAAAATTTAAAAAGGGAAATGGATAGGTTAAAGTTAGATATAGTGGGAATTAGTGAAGTTTGATGGCAGGAGGAACAAGACTTTTGGTCAGGTGATTACAGGGTTATAAATACAAAATCAAATAGGGGTAATGCAGGAGTAGGTTTAATAATGAATAAAAAAATAGGAGTGCGGGTTAGCTACTACAAACAGCATAGTGAACGCATTATTGTGTCCAAGATAGACACAAAGCCCATGCCTACTACAGTAGTACAAGTTTATTTGCCAACTAGCTCTGCAGATGATGAAGAAATTGATGAAATGTATGGCGAGGTAAAAGAAATTATTCAGTTAGTGAAGGGAGACGAAAATTTAATAGTCATGGGTGACTGGAATTTGTCAGTAGGAGAAAGGAGAGAAGGAAACATAGTAGGTGAATATGGATTGGGGGGAAGAAATGAAAGAGGAAGCCGCCTTGTAGAATTTTGCACAGAGCATAACTTAATCATAGCTAACACTTGGTTCAAGAATCATAAAAGAAGGTTGTATACCTGGAAGAATCCTGGCGATACTAAATGGTATCAGATAGATTATATAATGGTAAGACAGAGATTTAGGAACCAGGTTTTAAATTGTAAGACATTTCCAGGGGCAGATGTGGTTTCTAGCCACAATCTATTGGTTATGAACTGCAGATTGAAACTGAAGAAACTGCAAAAAGGTGGGAATTTAAGAAGATGGGACGTGGATAAACTGAAAGAACCAGAGGTTGTAGAGAGTTTCAGGGAGAGCATAAGGGAACAATTGACAGGAAGGGGGAAAGAAATACAGTAGAAGAAGAATGGGTAGCTCTGAGGGATGAAGTAGTGAAGGCAGCAGAGGATCAAGTAGGTAAAAAGACGAGGGCTAATAGAAATCCTTGGGTAACAGAAGAAATATTGAATTTAATCGATGAAAGGAGAAAATATAAAAATGCAGTAAATGAAGCAGGCAAAAAGGAATACAAACATCTAAAAAATGAGATCGACAGGAAGTGCAAAATGGCTAAGCAGGCATGGCTAGAGGACAAATGTAAGGATGTAGAGGCTTGTCTCACTAGGGGTAAGATAGATACTGCCTACAGGAAAATTAAAGAGACCTTTGGAGAGAAGAGAACCACTTGCATGAATATCAAGAGCTCAGATGGCAACCCAGTTCTAAGCAAAGAAGGGAAGGCAGAAAGGTGGAAGGAGTATATAGAGGGTTTATACAAGGGCGATGTACTTGAGGACAATATTATGGAAATGGAAGAGGATGTAGATGAAGATGAAATGGGAGATAAGATACTGCGTGAAGAGTTTGACAGAGCACTGAAAGACCTGAGTCAAAACAAGGCCCTGGGAGTAGGCAACATTCCATTAGAACTACTGATGGCCTTGGGAGAGCCAGTCATGACAAAACTCTACCATCTGGTGAGCAAGATGTATGAGACAGGCGAAATACCCACAGACTTCAAGAACAATATAATAATTCCAATCCCAAAGAAAGCAGGTGTTGACATATGTGAAAATTACCGAACTATCAGTTTAATAGGTCACAGTTGCAAAATACTAACGCGAATTCTTTACAGAGGAATGGAAAAACTGGTAGAAGCGGACCTCGGGGAAGATCAGTTTGGATTCTGTAGAAATGTTGGAACACGTGAGGCAATACTAACCTTACGACTTATCTTAGAAGAAAGATTAAGAAGAGGCAAACCTACGTTTCTAGCATTTGTAGACTTAGAGAAAGCTTTTGACAACGTTAACTGGAGTACTCTCTTTCAAATTCTGAAGGTGGCAGGGGTAAAATACAAGGAGCGAAAGGCTATTTACAATTTGTACAGAAACCAGATGGCAGTTATAAGAGTTGAGGGACATGAAAGGGAAGCAGTGGTTGGGAAGGGAGTGAGACAGGGTTGTAGCCTCTCCCTGATGTTATTCAATCTGTATATTCAGCAAGCAGTAAAGGAAACAAAAGAAAAATTCGGAGTAGGTATTAAAATTCATGGAGAAGAAGTAAAAACTTTGAGGTTCGCCGATGGCATTGTAATTCTGTCAGAGACAGCAAAGGACTAGGAAGAGCAGTTGAACGGAATGGACAGTGTCTTGAAAGGAGGATATAAGATGAATATCAACAAAAGCAAAACGAGGATAATGGAATATAGTCAAATTAAATCGGGTGATGCTGAGGGGATTAGATTAGAAAATGAGACACTTAAAGTAGTAAAGGAGTTTTGCTATTTAGGGAGTAAAATAACTGATGATGGTCGAAGTAGAGAGGATATAAAATGTAGGCTGGCAATGGCAAGGAAATTGTTTCTGAAGAAGAGAAATTTGTTAACATCGAGTATAGATTTAAGTGTCAGGAAGTCGATTCTGAAAGTATTTGTATGGAGTGTAGCCATGTATGGAAGTGAAACATGGACGATAAATAGTTTGGACAAGAAGAGAATAGAAGCTTTAGAAATGTGGTGCTACAGAAGAATGCTGAAGATAAGGTGGGTAGATCACGCAACTAATGAGGAGGTATTGAATAGGATTGGGGAGAAGAGAAGTTTGTGGCACAACTTGACTAGAAGAAGGGATCGGTTGGTAGGACATGTCCTGAGGCATCAAGGGATCACCAATTTAGCATTGGAGGGCAGTGTGGAGGGCAAAAATCGTAGACGGAGACCAAGAGATGAATACACTTAGCAGATTCAGAAGGATGTAGGTTGCAGTAGGTACTGGGAGATGAAGAAGCTTGCACAGGATAGAGTAGCATGGAGAGCTGCATCAAACCAGTCTGAGGACTGAAGACCACAACAACACCAACAACAACAATTTAGCATATGCATTACTCATTTTTGGTTATAACTAATATCCGGCAAAAGAGTTGTCGAACTATCGAATTATGTGCATGTATATAATTTTATCTTTAAACACAGTCAGCAACTATAAGGCATTTCCATTTTGGTCTAAATTTAAAAGCTATTAGCATGGTGCACTGCAAAACGATCTTAGGAAGTAAGAAAATGAACTACACCTGTTACTGAAAATACTGAAGGCAAGAAGAATATTATAACACGAATTCGAAGAAGACACTTGCTGTGTTGTGTGAATACTGCAAAACCATAACATTTATTAACTTATGGTTACAAAGTACAGACACGGTTTATTTACAGAAGGATGGCAAAACTGGTAGAAGTTGACATCCGACAAGATCACTTTGAACTCTGGAGAAATGCAGGAGTATGTGAGGTAATACTAACCCTACGAATTGTCTCAAAAGATATTTCGAAGAACTGAACACTTTTGTTCATAGTGTTTGTAGATTTAAAAAGAGTTTTGGACACTGTCGGCTGCAATACAGGCTATGAAATTCTGTGAATAGAAGGCGTAAAACTGAGGAGCGGAAGGTTACCTATAGCCTGTACAAAGAGCAGCCTGTAGTTATGTTGTTGTGGTCTTCAGTCCTGAGACTGGTTTGATGCAGCTCTACTACTACTTTAAGTGTCTCATTTCCCCTGTTGTTATAATGGTCGAAAAACATGGAAGGGAAAGAATTATTTCAGATAACAGTGAGACGGGAATGTGCGTCTTCCATGTTGTCTAGTTTGTAAAAGTTAGAAAGAGGATTTAAGTTGGGGAAGTCCTTAATGTTTGCCGATGACACGAAAAGTTCTTTGGAGATGATTTGAACTGAATGGACAGTGCCTTGAAAAGTGGTTATAAGAGCAATAACATCGAAAGTAAAACAAGGGTAAGGGAGGGTAATCAAATCGAATCAGGCTATACTGAGGGAATTAGACTAGGAAATCGGACATTGAAAGCAGTAGATGACTTTTCCTATTTGAGAAGCAAAATAACTAACGATAGCAAAATTCAAATTTAAATGATATGAGATGGAGATTTGAAGCTTGTACGTTAAACAGTTCAGATAAGAAGAAATTATAACAATTTGAAATGTGGCGCTACAAAATAACATGGAAGATAAGATGCTCACATCTGATAACAAGTGAATAGGTTGAAAGATCTCTGTTGGATTCCTTTCATGTTAATTTCTTAAATCTGTTGTCATTTACGGCATAAATTCCCTTCTAACTTTACTGTGGTGTTTCTGACTCTATCTGGGAGGAGACTGAGCAGTGGAACGCGCTACTTTTACGCATAAACAAGAACGATCTGTCGCACTACTACACTTTAAAACACAGTTTATATGTAATCCATGTCACACAGTCTCATACGGAACCTACATCCGCTTTCTTTTATATACTGTATATGATAAGATACTGTCATCCCCTTCCCTTCTGTGTGAAAGGATGAATGAGCAAAGTGTATTTCTAGTTGCATGCTTGATGGTAGCAGACAAGCCTGTCTGCTAGAGAACAGTAGGAGCAACGTTGGAACAGGTAGCTACGCTTTCTAAAAGGAAAGAGGTTTCTATTCTTGGTATGGTCCTGTCCGTCCCTTTTCATGTTGGTATAGGAAGCTGCCCCTCTGGTCACTTCCGTTTGTATCTGTGAGGCACCCTCGGTAGGGTCCCACACCAGTCTGTCCGCGGCGAGCATCTGAAGTGGTAAGATCTCTGGCTAAGCGCGTCTCTGTTAAGTCCGTGGGACAATGGATTTCTTAAGTTCAGACTAAGTGAAAATTTAATCTCCTTTGTTTCAGATTCAGATCTAAAATGTCTTCTGTTATCTTAAATTGCAACGCAGCGTAATTCGAGTGTGAAGTTCAGAATATCTTCCAGTAGCTGCTTTGTCAATACTTTGTGAGCAAAGTGGAACCACGTGTTGATGATCCGTAACTCTAACTCAGATCATCAATCTTAAATGCGAATGTGTGTGAGATTATAACATCTCGTCTTGAAAATATTTTTCCATATAGCAACTTTTCTTTATGTTCAAGCCACGTGGGGTGTACTTTGTGAGACCAGTACCACATGCTTATATAATTGTTTGACCCATCAGGTTAATAGTATGACGATAGTAACCAGTTGGAGATTTTTCTTTTGTAAATTGTGGTTCAATGTAATTTATTTTAATTATCAAAATTATTTGTGGTGTAATCATCAAAGTAGCCCTCAGCTATTCTTTTCGGGAAGATTTCACAGACAATTAGTATGAATTTAGTATATCAGCGTGTGGTAATTTCATGACGGACAGGATTGCGCTACCTCCAAAACTTCTTTGGGTGAATCGGTTGGTTGTGGTTAATTTCCTCTTGCATATATTTCAACGTTCTTCGTGTGTTATTTTATGAATGCAGTGTTGTGTGCAGTCTCACAATCTTGGCTCCATATTTGATGTGTTCCGTAAGATTAAAAAATCACATTTTCACAATCATAAATAAGGCACCAGTTTAGTTATGAATCAAGCTTAACATGCTGAAATTTTAACGGAACAATGATCAATGTTAAAATAAATGTCCAAATATAAACTGATTTATTTATTTTTATTTAAATTCTATATATGTCAATGGTTGTCGTAAGATGACTATTAAAATATTATAATTAATGTTAGTCTGGTTGGCAATTTGGTAAACTAGACTGGATACCTAGTGAAACAGTTGCTCAGTCATGCAAGGATAACTTCCCCAGATAGCTCACAGCTTTTAACCCGCTTTTATTATCTTGAATATCAGCACCGCTTTCAGAACAACTTAATGCATCAACTTTACAAGGTACTAACTCGAAATGAGGAGAAAAGAAGTTATCGGTAAAATTTTACTAAAAGGAGTAATTAATTGTGATAGGACACATCCTGAGGCACCATCACTTTCTCAGTTCAGTAATTAGGGGAGCCCAAGGCTTGACTTCCGTGAACCGGTTGAAATGGATGTGGATTGCAGTAGTTGCGCAAAAGGTGAAGAGTCATCTTGAAAAATCGGGTTTTGTGCCGGTAATCCGCTCTAAAGTTACACGATATTTCGCGTAACACGCGAGACTGCGATTAACGTGATCGAAATATAGTGCAAGTACGGCGTGGATCATCGGCACAAAAATCGATTTTCGAAGATGACAACGACTCGCTGGGAAAGCTTTCATGCCCACAACAAAGATGAACAGGCTTCCACTGGAAGAATAGGCTGAAGAGACGACAACAATGTTCATATTCGAAGAAATCTGCCGTTTTCATCAACTACAACAAAGCCGTCACGATCGCTCAACACCACTGTTAGTCTTGCTTACTTATAGGGAAAGGCAGATTCCACATGTGAATCAGTAACAGAGAAATCAAAGGTTGCAACATTTTTTCGTCGCTTGTAGTGCATCACTATATGTCGTAATACGAGATAGTTCCCACAAATTTCCATCTTGCGATGGAAAGATGTTCTTGGTCTTGATTTGCTGAGTTTACGATAGAATAATACGTGAACTAGAAATGGTTGTCGTACCGTTCTGCAGGATTCGCATCGTATCCAAAAGAAAATGTAAAACTAAAAATAATATTTACACCAACAGATAATTGGTGAGTATCTCAGATTATGAAATATCTCGACGAAGAAAAGTTGTGCAGATTTACTACAGTTCATGACATCGGAATTAGAAGAACGTCCTAGAAACAGCGCCTCACCTTCTTCTAGTCCAAGGCAGCCTACCTCCTTGCACGCCCATCCCACGCCTTCTTCACGGAAACACGTGTTGCAGTCGACCTTCTTGGTGTCACCGGCTTTACACGCTTGGACTGTAGAACGAGAGCTCATTGACAGGCTGTAACATGGGCTACGAATATGAAAACGACGTCACTAGTAAGTAAAATGCTTTTCAAATGATTTCTGTACAATACGCTAAGTAATATACGGCCCAGTGACATTAATCTGAACACCGCTCGTGTTCGACGTTCGCGTGCAATAACCGCTTACAGACGGCGGATGGCAGCACTAGCAGTAACTTTCAGTTATCTACAAAATTATGTCTAAATCTCTGTTGAATGAGATAGAAGATCAACAGAACACGCAACTGGCGAGTACAAAGCGGGCTTCGGAAAAAATAGATTTGCCCAGAGCAAATTTTTAACTTAAAAACAATCCTCAGGATCAGAATGATGGGAAACCTTAACACAGTCGTTACATTCATTAATTCAAAAAAACGTATGATTCCGTAGACAGCCAGACAGTATTCTTAACAGTGGAAGAAGCAGGTATCGACCAAAACACCAGATAATTAGTCTAACAGACACTCAAAGATACAACTTCGAAATTAAATTCATAGAAAAATTCCTGAACCCTTCAGGATCAAGACAGGAGTTCGGCAGGGAATGGGTTGCCACCGACTCTCTTCAGCCTGGTCTTGGACAAGATCATTAGAGAGTTGAATAAAGGACTACGAGAGAAGGACATCAAAGGAATCCACATATGACAAGTAGGAGTGCAGCTAAAAGCAGGTTGCAAATATCGTGTGATAAAAGGGACTACATTGGAGATAAACACAACAAGGAAAGATTATCTGCGATCACAACACGAAAACATTAGAGAAGTTGATAAGTTTAAGCATTTGAGCGAATGGGTGTACTGAAATGGATTAGATATCACCACAAGGAAAAAAAGATCGGAGAAAATGCAATTAGCATACAAACTTATCTGAAACCGATATAATAAAAGCTCAGTATCGTGGCAGGCTAAAAGTAAACACTGTGCAACAGTAATTAAACCGGAAGCACTGTACGGATGAGAATGTCTATCACTCTATAAAAGAGGTGAACAAGAAGAACTGGGAAGGAAAGAAAGAAAAATACTCTGGAAAATTTGAGGATCATAAAAGAACAAAGGTAAGTATTGGTCAAAGAGCAGATCCATACAGAATCGTGGAAACAATCACAGGTACAACATGGAAGAGGAGAGTAAAGCTTTCCGGTCATATCTAAATAACGGATGAGAAGAGGCTAACGAAGAACATTCATAATTATATTTTTTAATTTGGAATGAGACATGAACAGATATGAAAAAACTTAATGTCACAGAAGACACCAAAGAGGACAGGGAACAATTCAGGCTAGTCATCAACACTGCAAAGTTTCATTTACAACATCAGTGTACCACGCGATGGAGAATTTTCTCGTTTCAATCGCATATAGACTGCGGGAAAATGCTCAAATATCAGTATGGGAGCTTTGCACAGTCTTAAATAGTCCTCGCGGCCGCTACGGAATCGATACGTATGGTCCTGAAGAATATTTACGGATTCTTCACTTAACACTACTTCTCGAATCTTTCATGGGATAATCGACTCCTACCTCCAATTCACGTTATCAAACATTTTCGTGACGCTCTCCCGTGTGGCAAACAAACATTTGATGATTCGTGTTGCCATTCCTTCAGTACGTACCATATTCTCTGTTAGTCCTAACTTGTATTGGTCCTACAAACCTAAACAATATGCCAAGATAGGACTCTCAAGTGATCTGTAAGCAGTCTGCTTTGTGTACTGACATATCATTTCGTGTTCATTTGAAATATTATCACAATCTAGAACGAAAATTTCACTCTGCAGCGGAGTGTGTGTTGATATGAAACTTCTTGGCAGATTAAAACTGTGTGCCGGACCGAGACTCGAACTCGGGACCTTTGTCTTTCATGGCAAGAACGCTTGCCCGTGAAATGAAAATGGTCCGGAATTCGAGTCTCGTTCCGGCACACAGTTGAAATCTGCCAGGAACTTTCATTACCACAATCTGACTGAAAATATGTGAAGCTTTTTCTCAGATGTTTGGTAGAATCGGTATACAGTCGTATGTATTCAATAACTTACACGTGTCAAATATTATCAATAAAGAATAGTTGCTGTTGATGGCAGTCAATAGGTTCCTGATAATGCACGAAATATGTGATATACCTGTGTGACAAATAAGAAGAATATTTTCTCTCCGTAAAGAATTTAGCGTACATTTAGTGTTGTCGACCGCTGTGGCCGAGCGGTTCTAGGCGCTTCAGTCCGGAACCGCGCTGCTGCTACGGTCGCAGGTTCGAATCCTGCCTCGGGTATCGATGTGTTTGATGTCCTTAGGTAGGTTTAAGTAGTTCTAAGTGTAGGGGACTGATGACTGCAGATGTTAAGTCCCATATTGCTTAGAGCCATTTGAACCATTTGAACATTTACTGTTCAGCAACAGTGTGGCACTACAGTTAGCTCTCCACGTTTATGGTTAACAATGTAAAGCTGCTTACTTAGGTAGAATTCATTCTAAGATACGAAACAGGAACTACTAATCGTAAATAACTGCAGTGTACCGGCACAGTTAAAAAGCCAATTTGGTTGCCACGACTGGAAATAATTTGTTATCCTGCGTCTGGAATAGTGGCTACAGGTTGAACGAAGTTTAAAACCAGTGAAACCGATGGCATGAGCTTCATTACTTGTTTTCTACATTCGTCCTGAATAACGTGATTCTAATGGGCCCGTAATGACGTGATGCTGGTCATCGCCGCTAGCTGAGGACTTACGAAAGGTTTTCGTGGCAGCTGGAGCTAATGTCCTGTTATCTGCCCTATGACAGCACAGTACGGCTGCCAGCAGCAGCCACGGCAACATTTACCAAGAAATCCGCCCACCGACATCAGTGTAACATACGAGTTAATTACAGACCTATTTGAGACTCCAGAATAAAGGTTATTCTGCGATCATAATCTACAATTATCTGATTAACCCAGAAAGTATTAGTGTTTCCATCAAAAAGAAAATTTTAGATCCAAGAGCTATCACAGTGAACGCATTATAACCAATTATCCATGTTACGTTCATGTAAAAGTAGTTATTAAGGTAGAAGAATTTATCGTACGCATTACTCGAGTTTCGCTTTAACTAACATCAGAAAAACTACTGACAAATCATGTCCTCGTATAATATTTGATTCTTAAACAAAATCAGAACTGCAATATATTTTCATTTCAGTCTAAATTAAGAAGCTCTTCGCTGGGTGCAGTGAGGAAAATGATCTTACGAACTGAGGAAAGGAACAACAATTATTACAAAAAATATGGAAGCACAAAATATTCACGGACTTCAAGAAGAATATTATAGCACCAGTTCCAAAGAAGTCAGTCGTGACGTGTACGAATATTACAAATCCAGACCCGTTAATAACTCATGGTTGCAAAGTACCGACGAATTATTTACAGAAGAATGGAAAAAGTGTGCAGGAGCCGACCGACTTCGCTCAGAGGAAATCCAGGAGCATGTGGGGCAAGAAGGGCCCTGTGACTTGTCTTAAAAGATATTGAAGAATTGCACACGTACGATCATAGTGTTTGTAGAGTTTAAAATATGTTTTGAAGAATTTTGACTGAAGTACAGACTTCTAAATTCTGAAAATCTTTTCCCTTTTAAATCATCAGTTTTCTTACTGGTTTGTTGCGTTCCGCCAAGAATTCGTATCCTATGCCAATCTCTACATCTCAGAATAACATTTGCAACCTACGTCCTCAATAATTTGCTGGATGTATTCCAATCTGTCTTCCTCTGTATTTTTCACCCTCAACAGCTCCCTCTAAATCCGTGGAAGTTTTCCTTGATGTCTTAATAGATGTCTTACCATCCTGGTTCTTGTTCTTGTCAGTGTTTTGCATATATTCCTTTCCTCACCAATTCTCCGGAGAGCATCCTCATTCCTCACCTTATCAGTCCACCCAATTTTCTACATTCGTCTACAGCATCACATCTCAAATGCTTCGATTCTCTTTGTTCCGGTTTTACGACCGTCCATGTTTCACTTTGATACAATTCTGTGCTCCAAACGTACATTTTCTGATATTTCTTCCTCAAATTAAGGCATATACACTCCTGGAAATTGAAATAAGAACACCGTGAATTCATTGTCCCAGGAAGGGGAAACTTTATTGACACATTCCTGGGGTCATATACATCACATGATCACACTGACAGAACCACAGGCACATAGACACAGGCAACAGAGCATGCACAATGTCGGCACTAGTACAGTGTATATCCACCTTTCGCAGCAATGCAGGCTGCTATTCTCCCATGGAGACGCTCGTAGAGATGCTGGATGTAGTCCTGTGGAACGGCTTGCCATGCCATTTCCACCTGGCGCCTCAGTTGGACCAGCGTTCGTGCTGGACATGCAGACCGCGTGAGACGACGCTTCATCCAGTCCCAAACATGCTCAATGGGGGACAGATCCGGAGATCTTGCTGGCCAGGGTAGTTGACTTACACCTTCTAGAGCACGTTGGGTGGCACGGGATACATGCGGACGTGCATTGTCCTGTTGGAACAGCAAGTTCCCTTGCCGGTCTAGGAATGGTAGAACGATGGGTTCGATGACGGTTTGGATGTACCGTGCACTATTCAGTGTCCCCTCGACGATCACCAGTGGTGTACGGCCAGTGTAGGAGATCGCTCCCCAAACCATGATGCCGGGTGTTGGCCCTGTGTGCCTCGGTCGTATGCAGTCCTGATTGTGGCGCTCACCTGCACGGCGCCAAACACGCATACGACCATCATTGGCACCAAGGCAGAAGCGACTCTCATCGCTGAAGACGACACGTCTCCATTCGTCCCTCCATTCACGCCTGTCGCGACACCACTGGAGGCGGGCTGCACGATGTTGGGGCGTGAGCGGAAGACGGCCTAACGGTGTGCGGGACCGTAGCCCAGCTTCATGGAGACGGTTGCGAATGGTCCTCGCCGATACCCCAGGAGCAACAGTGTCCCTAATTTGCTGGGAAGTGGCGGTGCGGTCCCCTACGGCACTGCGTAGGATCCTACGGTCTTGGCGTGCATCCGTGCGTCGCTGCGGTCCGGTCCCAGGTCGACGGGCACGTGCACCTTCCGCCGACCACTGGCGACAACATCGATGTACTGTGGAGACCTCACGCCCCACGTGTTGAGCAATTCGGCGGTACGTCCACGCGGCCTCCCGCATGCCCACTATACGCCCTCGCTCAATGTCCGTCAACTGCACATACGGTTCACGTCCACGCTGTCGCGGCATGCTACCAGTGTTAAAGACTGCGATGGAGCTCCGTATGCCACGGCAAACTGGCTGACACTGACGGCGGCGGTGCACAAATGCTGCGCAGCTAGCTCCATTCGACGGCCAACACCGCGGTTCCTGGTGTGTCCGCTGTGCCGTGCGTGTGATCATTGCTTGTACAGCCCTCTCGCAGTGTCCGGAGCAAGTATGGTGGGTCTGACACACCGGTGTCAATGTGTTCTTTTTTCCATTTCCAGGAGTGTATTTGATATTAGTAGACTAGTCTTGACCAAGAAAGCCCTTTTTGCCGGTGCTAGTCTGCTTTTTATGTCCTTGCTCCGTCCATCATGAGTTATTTTCCTTCCTAGGAAGCAGAATTCCTTAACTTCATCAACTTCCTTAAATCTAATGCTGATGTTAAGTTTCTCGCTGTTCTCATTTCTGATATTTCTCGGTACTTTCGTCTTCCTTTGATTTACTGTCTATCTATATTCCATACTCATTAAACTGTTCATTCTTTTCTTCGGATCCTGTACTTTTTCATCGCTTTCACTAAGGATAGCGATATCAACAGAAAATATTATCGTTGACATCCTTCCACCTTGAATTTTAATTTCACTCTTCAGCCTTTCCTTCATCTTCGTCACTGCTTCTTCGATGTATAGACTGAGCAGTAGAGGCGAAAGGCTACATCCCTGTCTTACACCCTTTTTAATACGAACACTTCCTTCTTGGTGTTCTACTCTTATGGTTCCCTCTTGCCTCTTGTACAGACTGTGTATTATCCGCGTTTCGCTATATGTTACCCCTATTTCTTCTCAGAATTTCGAACATCTTTGCTCTGTTTGACGTTGTCTCACGCTTTTCCCAGGTCAACAGATCCTATGAACGTGTTTTGATATTTCCTCTGTCTTCTTTCCAGTACCAACGGCGACGACGAAACTTACTTTTTGGTGCCTTTACCTTTCCTAAAGCCAAACTGATCGTCACCTAACACATCCTCAATTTTATTTCCCATTCTTATGCATATTATTTTTGTCAGCAACTTGGATGCATGAGCTGTTCAGCAGATTGTGTAATAATTGTCGCACTTGTCGGCTCTTGCTGTCTTCAGAATTGCGTGGATGATATTTTTCCGAAAATCAATCTCATACACTCTACTTAACAACGTTAATAGATGTTATGTTGGCACTGCCTCCAAAGATTTTAGAAATTCCGGAGGAATGTTATTCATCCCTTCTGCCTTATTTGATTTCAAGTTCTTTTAAATTCTGATTCTAATACTGGACCCCCAACTCATCCCTGTCTATTCCTGTTTTTTCTTTGAGCACACCATCAGACAAGTCCCCCACCTTATGGAAGTCTTCAGTGTACTCTTTCCACCTATCTGCTCTCTCCCGTTGAACTTAACTCTGCAGTTTCCATTTCTCTCTTCATGTTAGCAGCCTTGCTTCTAATTTCAACGAAGCTTGTTTTGACTTTTCCATATAGTGAGTCAGTCCTTCCGACACTTTCTTCATATTTTTCATGCAGACATTTCTCCTTAACTTCATTGCACTTGTTTCATTCCTATGTGACCTGTATTTCGGTATGCCTGAATTTCCCCGAACATTCTTGTACTTCGTGCTTTCATCGATTAACTAAGTATTTCTCCGGTTACCCATGGTTTTTTACGTAGTTTCCATCTTTGCACCTACGCTTTTCTTTCCAACTTCTGTGATTGCCACTGTTAGAGATCTTCATTCCTCTTCAACTGAATTGCCCGCTGAAATATTCCAATATCTATAGCCTCGCCGAACTTCAAGCGTGTCTCTTCATTCCTTAGTACTTCCGTAACACACTTCCTTGCACGTTGATTCTTCCTGACGGGTCTCTTAAATTTCAGCCTACTCTTCATCACTACTAATCTAAGTCTGTTCTGTTGGTAGCAGATATAAAATTCAGGGAGTGAAATATTATCTATGTCCTGTACGGTAACCAGGCTGCTGTTACAATAAGTGATGGATGCGAAGGGGAAGCATTACTCCAAAAAGCTGTGAGACGGAGTTGTACAGATTCAGTGTTATGCACTCTGCAGAGTGAGCACACTGTGTACGAAACCGAAGAGAAATTTTGAAAGAGGATTGAAATTCAGAGAGAAGAAATAAAAATCTTAAAGATTAACCGACGGCAAAGGAGTTGGGAGATCAGATAAACTGAGTGAACAGCATCTCGAAGAGATGAATATCAACAAAAGTAAAACAAAGGTAGTGGAGTGTAGGCAGATCACATCAAGCTAGGCTGAGGGCACTGGACTAGGAAACGGGACACTGAAGGTAGCAGACAATTTTTTCTGTTTGGGCATCAAAATAACTAAGCCGAATTGGAGATGATATAAAGTGCACCTATAAAAGCAAGAAAAATGTTTCTGAAATAGGAGAACATCTACATCTACATGGTTACTCTGCAATTCACACTTAAGTGCCTCGCAGAGGGTTCATCGAACCATTTTTATACTACTTCTCTAGCATTCCACTCTCGAATGGCGCGCGGGAGAAATGATAACATAAATCTTTCCGTTCGAGCTCTGATTTCTCTTATTTTATTATGATCATTATTTATCGCTACGTATATGCGTGTCAACAAAATATTTTCGCATTCGGAAGAGAAAGTTGGTGATTGAAATTTCGTAAATAGATCTCACCGCACATAAAACAGCCTTTGTTTCTGTGGCTACCACCCCAACTCGCGTATCACATCAGTGACACTCTCACTCCTATTGCGCAATAACACGAAACGGGCTGCCCTTCTTTGCACTCTCTCGATATCCTCCGTGAATCCTACATGGTAAGGATCCCACAGCGCGCAGCAATATTCCAGCAGAGGACGGACAAGTGTAATGTAGGCTGTCTCTTTAGTGGGTTTGTCGCATCTTCTAACAAGGGAACCTCCCCATCGCACCCCCCTCAGATTTAGTTATAAGTTGGCACAGTGGATAGGCCTTGAAAAACTGGACACAGATCAATCGGGAAAACAGGAAGAAGTAGTGTGGAACTATGAGAAAAATTAGTAAAATATACGAACTGAGTAGTCCATGCGCAAGATATGCAACATTAAGGAGACTGTAGCATAAGGAGCGCCGTGGTCACGTGGTTTGCGTGAGTAGCTGCGGAATGAGAGGTCCTTGGTTCAAGTCCTGCCTCGACTGAAAATTTTACTTTCTTTATTTTCGCAAAGTTATGATCTGTCCGTTCGTTCATTGACGTCTCTGTTCACTGCACGAAGTTTAGTGTCTGTGTTTTGCGACCGCACGGCAAAACCGTGCGATTAGTAGACGAAAGGACGTGCCTCTCCAATGGGAACCGAAAACGTTTGATCGCAAGGTCATAGTTCAACCGATTCCTCCACAGGAAAACATCTGATATATATTATACGACACTGGTGACGGCATGTGCGTCACATGACAGGAATATGTTGTCGACCCACCTAACTTGTACACTTAGCGAATGGGTAAAAAGATTCTTCTACCTTGCCCGATTTAGGTTTTCTTGTGGATGTGATAATCACTCCGAAAAAAGTGATGGAAACATAAGAGTTTGTCACATAAAATGAAAATAAAAATTTAAACTTTGCACTCGAGGGTAGACTTGAACCTAGGACCTCTCGTTTTGCAGCTGCTCTCACTAACCAAGGGACCACGGCGCGCCGTGACACACATTGTCCTTGATGTTGCCTATCTTCGCATGGACTACTCAGTTTGTGTATTTTACTAATTTTTTTCATAGTTCCACACAACTTCTTCCGGTTTTCTCGATTCATCTGTGTTCAGTTTTTCAAGGCCTATCCACTGTGCCAGCTTATAACTAAATCTGAGGGGGGTGCGATGGGGAAGTTTCCTTGTAAGTGTCCTGCCAACAAAGGGCAGTCTTTGTTTCGCCTTCCCCACAATATTATCTACGTGGTCTTTCCAATTTAAGTTGCTCGTAATTGTAATTCCTATGTATTTGGTCGAATTGACAGCCCTTAGATTTGTTCGATTTATCGTATACCCTAATTTTATCAGATTTCTTATAGTACTCATTTGGATGACCTCTCACTTTTCTTTGTTTAGTGCTAATTGCCACTTTTCACACCTTACAGAAATTCTCTCTAGATCATTTGGTAATTAGAATTGATCGTCTGATGATTGTACTAGACGGTAAATTACAGCGTCATCTGCAAACAATCTAAGGGGACTGCTCAGATTATCACCTAGATCATTTATGTAAATCAAGAACAGCAGAGGGCCTATGACACTACCTTACGGAACGCCAGATATCACTTCTGTTCTACACGATGATTTACCGTCTGTCACAACGGACTGTGACCTCTCTGAGAGGAAATCACGAATCCAGTCACACAACTGAGACGATACTCCATATGCACGCAATTTGATTAATAGTCGCTTGTGGGGAACGGCATCAAAAGCCTTCTGGAAATCTAGGAATATCGAATCGATCTGAGATCCCTTGTCGACAACACTCATTGCTTCATGGGAATAAAGAGCTAGCTGTGTATGTAGCACAAGAGCGATATTATCTGAATCCGTGTTGGTTATGTATCAATAAGTCATTTTCTTCAAGGTGATTCATAATGTTCGAGTTCAGTATATGCTCCAAAATCCTGCTGCAAACTGAGGTCAGTGATATGGGTCTGTAATTCAAAGGGGTTACTCCTACTTCCTTTCTTGAATATTGGTGTGACCTGTGCTACTTTCCAGTCTTTAGGAACAGACCTTTCGTCAAGTGAGCGGTTGTATATGATTGCTAAGAAAGGCGGTATTGTGTCTGCATAGTCTGAAAGGAAACACATTGGTATACCATTTGGACTGGAAGACTTGCCTTTCTTAAGTGATTTGAGTTGTTTTACAACACCTAAGATATCTACTTTTATGTCACTAATGCTAACAGCTGTTCTGGTTTCGAAATCTGGAATATTTACTTCGTCTTCTTTCTTGAAGGAATTACGTAAAACTGTATTTAGTAACTCCGCTATAGTGGTACCATCGTCGGTAACATTTCCATCGCTATCGCGCAGTGACGGTATTGACTGATTTTTGCCACGGGTGTACTTAACATACGACCAGAATCTCTTTGAGTTTCCTACCATATTTTGAGACAATGTTTCATTGTGGAAACTATTAAAAGGAACATTGAATACAAATGTAAGTGTTAGAACAGATGGAAAATGGTGAACCATAATCAGTACCGACAAAGAGAGACTGGTAGCTTTTGGAAGGGGTGGTGGTACAGAACAATGGATAGATCGCGTGGTCAATAAAGCGATACTGACTCGCATTATGGAATGAAGAAAATTATGGCACAGCTTCACTTAAGGAAGGGGTCGCTTGGTAAGAGACATCCTGAACCCACAAGGAATCATCAAAGGGGGCAGGGGATGAAAATTTTAAGGGGAGACAAAGGCTTCACTGCATTAAGCAGGTTCAGACGGGTGAACGCTGCAGTGCCTATGCAGAGATGAAGAGTATTGTACAGGTTGAACTAATACGGAGATACCACAACAGCACGAAATAACTGTACGAAACCTTACGTTTACTACAACGAAGCCTGTTTCATTATTCTACTACATTTTTACTTACTCAGTTGACGTCATCGTGTGGCAATAGTGATTCCGCACGTTAATCATTAATAGTTTCGTCAAGAGTTTACATTTTATACATCGCATGTAGTACACAGCAGTGCTTTAAACAGGGAGGTAGTTTCCACACATTAAATGAATTAACGTATTTCCTGATTAAGATGGAAACATATTTGTTGCCTTGATTTTTAGTTTACGATGGAGTAACAGATTCAGAGAGATCATTTTGTCATACCGTTCTGCATTTCTCGCACCGTAATCAAGGAAAAAGTGAAACAAATATGCATGCATAATAACAAAATACAGTTGGCGAGTACCTTAGAGCAGGGCAAATGTCGACAATGAGAAGAGTCGTGCAGTTTTATTACCGTGCTTCACACCGAAACTGAGCAACGTGGTATAGAAAGCTACAGTCACCTGCGTGTGGCTTAGGACACGCTTTCAGGGTGCACGCCCAACCCGCGCCTTCTATGCAGAAACACGTGTTGCAGTCGTCCATCTTGGTGTCACCGGCCTTACACGCTGAAACAGTAGAACTTGAGCTCATTCTAAGGAGTGATATTGGCCAAGAATTTGAAAATGGCGTCAACAATAACTGAAACAATTTTCAAACGATTTCTGCAACAATTCGCAGAATATTAGTTGGCAAGACAAGGAATTGGCAAGACAGGGAGCGATCCATACCAAGTTATTTATGAAGTAGCAACTACAGTCAGAAATTTGCATATATGCATATAAGTCATGTTACATCCTATGTGCGTGATCTCTTTCTTTATTTAAATGCTTAAATGCATATATTGCCAGATTTGTCTCATTTTTGAGTAAGTGTCGAAAGAGATTTGCAATTTATGACTAGTTACGCAGTGTTTCCAACATTGCGACGTTTGCGTCCTATAAACGCTGTGCGTCTGGATCTTTTACAGCACTTCATGTGAATTTTTTTTAAAAATGTTCTTTTGAACCTAACAATGAAACAACATAACTGAAAGCGAGCTTTACCAGCAGCTAAGAAAACTATAGATAACTATAATCCCAGTTTTACCATTTTCACGCACATTTTGTTTCGCCTTAACCCAGGGATCTTAGAGCATTCAGAAATCTATTGACGCAAGTGAGGAAGCAAGAGCTCAGAGCAACGTTGATTGAAAAGAATTAGATATTCTTTGGCAATACGCTATTTCCCTGGAAATAAACGATTATACTACCAACGAGCACTAAGGTGTTTCTGCAGATTCATTGTGTGTTAAAATAAATGAGACGGAGGATACAAGCGTTATTTTTACGTTTTATTCAACAGTAGCTTTTGCCCCAGACTTAGTCCGTATGTATCTCGAAGCCGCACGCATTTAGGAAGAAAGTCCTGAAGCTTACTATCGGCGATAAAAACGGACATTATAAAAAATCGAAGATGAAGCTGTGAAAAGAGCGCAGCAGTAAAGAGCTGATGTGCTTGCAAGCACACGTAAAAATATCTGAAGTATGAAATACCAATATACCTGGACAGGGGAACAACCTAGTCTTGTATTTAAAGGAATTACTACAAATAAAGAATTCTTTATATACAACATTTAAAGTTTTGAACCGTAGGAGCCATTAAACACAAATTATCTGAGCTAGCCATAGCCGCTAGCAAGCAAGCTACGTGGTGCTGTCCATGTGAGAAACAGTTCGTCCTGAGGTCGATGCCGGCGATTCGAAGCATCTGTCCTAGCGTCTTGTTGATGGTCATGGCGGAGCATATGCTCACGGGAAACTGTACATGTTTGAATAAGACGTTAAAAGAACCAAGACACTGATACGAAATTACAGCAATTGTAACAGCTCAGGAAAAATGCCCTCAATGAAGGAAATCTTATTTTAAAGCATACCATACACACATTTAAATGAAGGACTTAACTCGCAAACGGATTTCGTATCCTACTCTAGCATAAGTGGTAACTGAAACGGTACAGGACGAGGAGATCCGGTAGTTGTAAACGAGTGAGCCCAGATTCAGCAGAAAAACTGACAGATTTGTTGCATCGCAAAACAGTTTACTCAAGGCACATGGTAGTAACCCGAACACATTCAATCTTTAAGTCACTCATACGTGCGTGGCTCGTGTTCGTGCCATCTCTTATTTAACACCCAATTTTTACCATACTGCCGCGTCTTTACGTTAATTTTCAGTTGCTGGTGTCACTGAGCTGCTGCCTTGCCTGCCCGTGAGCGGCAGCAGCAGCGCTTATCGATATAGGCCCTGCCGTATTATCTTCGCTGGACTGGTATTACTTCCTGGTCGTCATGTGTCGTCCAAGGAGTTGGAACGCTCCACCAGTGCAGTTCGGACCGGGCACTGAAGTCAGCAAGAACACGGATCTGGCAGTCGGACAGTTGGGACGCGGCAGAAGTTCGGTCGGGCTGGAGCGGCAGTGAGGTTCGAATAGCCACGACTCGCCCGACCGTAGCCGGCACACATGGCTGGGGACGGGCTTGGTTGATCGTCGGTTGGTCGTCTTACCGGACGACGTGTATTTGCTCGCCGATCGCTTATGGGTTGGCGGTGTGTGTCTCAACTCGTGGTTCGTCCTGGTGATCGCATAGTCACTGCTTTTAGCATTGGCCGCATTCTTCGTCCAAGTGTCTGTGAAACTGTGTGTAGACTGTGATGTTCACTCCCCAGTTATTTTAGTACTGTCTCCGTGCTGAAGTGTAGCAGCTGGTCGGTTAGCGCAGTCGCGTCGTAGCACCAGTGGGGCATGCAGCGCCAGGGAGGCGCGGATAGGCATCACACACATGATTTGAGTGGGGACGACTTTGGTTGATCGTCGGTTGGTCATCTTACCGGACGACGTGTATTTGCTCGCCGATCGCTTATGGGTTGGCGGTGTGTGTCTCAACTCGTGGTTCGTCCTGGTGATCGCATAGTCACTGCTTTTAGCATTGGCCGCATTCTTCGTCCAAGTGTCTGTGAAACTGTGTGTAGACTGTGATGTTCACTCCCCAGTTATTTTAGTGCTGTCTCCGTGCTGAAGTGTAGGAGCTGGTCGGTTGGCGCAGTCGCGTCGTAGCACCAGTGGGGCATGCAGCGCCAGGGAGGCGCGGATAGGCATCACACACATGATTTGACTGGGGACGACTTTGGTTGATCGTCGGTTGGTCGTCTTACCGGACGACGTGTATTTGCTCGCCGATCGCTTATGGGTTGGCGGTGTGTGTCTCAACTCGTGGTTCGTCCTGGAGATCGCATAGTCACTGCTTTTAGCATTGGCCGCATTCTTCGTCCAAGTGTCTGTGAAACTGTGTGTAGACTGTGATGTTCACTCCCCAGTTATTTTAGTGCTGTCTCCGTGCTGAAGTGTAGCAGCTGGTCGGTTGGCGCAGTCGCATCGTAGCACCAGTGGGGCATGCAGCGCCAGGGAGGCACGGATAGGCATCACACACATGATTTGAGTGGGGACGACTTTGGTTGATCGTCGGTTGGTCGTCTTACCGGACGACGTGTATTTGCTCGCCGATCGCTTATGGGTTGGCGGTGTGTGTCTCAACTCGTGGTTCGTCCTGGTGATCGCATAGTCACTGCTTTTAGCATTGGCCGCATTCTTCGTCCAAGTGTCTGTGAAACTGTGTGTAGACTGTGATGTTCACTCCCCAGTTATTTTAGTACTGTCTCCGTGCTGAAGTGTAGCAGCTGGTCGGTTAGCGCAGTCGCGTCGTAGCACCAGTGGGGCATGCAGCGCCAGGGAGGCGCGGATAGGCATCACACACATGATTTGAGTGGGGACGACTTTGGTTGATCGTCGGTTGGTCATCTTACCGGACGACGTGTATTTGCTCGCCGATCGCTTATGGGTTGGCGGTGTGTGTCTCAACTCGTGGTTCGTCCTGGTGATCGCATAGTCACTGCTTTTAGCATTGGCCGCATTCTTCGTCCAAGTGTCTGTGAAACTGTGTGTAGACTGTGATGTTCACTCCCCAGTTATTTTAGTACTGTCTCCGTGCTGAAGTGTAGCAGCTGGTCGGTTAGCGCAGTCGCATCGTAGCACCAGTGGGGCATGCAGCGCCAGGGAGGCGCGGATAGGCATCACACACATGATTTGAGTGGGGACGACTTTGGTTGATCGTCAGTCGGTCGTCTTGTCGGACGACGTTTATTTGGCTGGCGATCGCTTATGGGTTGGCTGTGTGTGGCAACTCGTGGTTCGTCCTGTCACTGTCGTTAGCATTGTCTAGTTCTTCGTGCAACGGTTCGTGAAACTGTGTGTGGTTTATGAGGTATGACTGACAAGTATTTATCGGCTGTCGGCGTACTGGCTCTGAATTGGTCGGATGGCGTGGAGTAGCATAGAGGGACAGGGTAGCCATCACTCGCCCGACGATTACCGACACACAAGTTTCAGTGGCAGCGACTTTGCTTGGCCGTTTGGTCGGTTGTCTGACGTGCATTTGGGTCATCCGCCGCTTATGGGTTGTCTGTGGTCCGTTCTGGTTGTTATTCCAGTCTCCGCTGTTAGCATCGTTTGAGTTTTGGTGCTGGTGTGGAGCGGAACTGATCTTGATGATCGGTCTGTTGACTGCCTGTCGGTTGCGTTCCCAGCGGATTGAAAATGGTTCGGCCGACTGCCTGTCTCACCTAAGCGAGCGTTAGTGTTTGAATTCTAGGATGACCCTCGAACATCTGAGCGTCCTTCGGTGGACTGCCCCATTTTTTTTTTAAATTTGTTGTTGTTGTTTGTAATTGTATGGCTTCTAGCCGATTTTTCTTTTAAATTAGAGTTTTTTTGCTCTTAAGGCCTTCAGCCTAAATTAAAGAACGAAATGCCTTTGGTATTTAAAAAAATTAATGTTATGGAGTTTTAAGTGTTAGGAGTTGAAATTCAAATGGTTCAAATGGCTCTGAGCACTATGGGACTTAATATCTGAGGTCGTCAGTCCCCTAGAATTTAGAACTACCTAAACCTAACTAACGTAAGGTTATCACACACATTCATGCCCGAGGCAGGATTCGAACCTGCGATCGTAGCGGTCGCGCGGTTCCAGACTGAAGCGACTAGAACCGCTCGGCCACAACGGCCGGCGTTAGGCCTTCAGCCGATTTGAATTTAACTTGTTTACTTCAGCCTAACTAAAGAACAGTTTTAAGATAAGGTTTGTCTTTAAAATTTCTGATTATCCTTGCGTTTTAAGTTATTGGCCTTCAGCCGTTTTTAAATTATAGTGGCTTTCAGCCGGTAAAAATGGCTCGGAGCACTATGGGACTCAACTGCTGAGGTCATTAGTCCCCTAGAACTTAGAACTAGTTAAACCTAACTAACCTAAGGACATCACAAACATCCATGCCCGAGGCAGGATTCGAACCTGCGACCGTAGCGGTCTTGCGGTTCCAGACTGCAGCGCCTTTAACCGCACGGCCACTTCGGCCGGCCCAGCCGGTAATTAAGTCCCAAAGATTAAAGCTGTGTGTCAAAAACAACTTTTTTTTTTTGTCGTGTAATGTTTGATCAAACAATAAAGTTGTATGTTCGTGCGTAACTGACAGCCCCTTATTTTGGCCCCTTTCCACAATTTAAACTACCTTTCCTGTCCTGCGGGATTAGCAGGGCGTCTCAACAATTGACTTTAATGAAATGTTTAAGGAACATAAGAGTTTGTGATATCAGAGATAAGGCACACATCAATTTTAAAAAGGAGGAACTTAACACATACTTATGAATGAAAATGTGGAGCAAGCAAGTATAAAATGGAAAGAAGATAAATCAACCGAACGGAGACTGCCGGTATGATTAAACAGATAGTCAGTTATGAAAGAGCAGGAAAGAGGGATGCAGTTTCGCCGAAAAACATTTGAATTCTGAGAAAATAAGTAGGCTGTAAACCTAATCTATGAGGTGAAGAACCAGAAGAAGAAGATTGTCGACAGCGGTTTCGCTCCAGGCTTTGCGTCTGAATGTTTAAAATGCCTAGCAGCGACCGCTTCTCAAATACTAATGCTTTTTCTTTCATTTCACCGTCCAATTTCATCTAGTCCTCAACGGAGTGTAACTCTTGCCGTCTTACCATATTTCAACTGCTCTTTCTCTCTTTTCATCCCTGCTACTGCATCTAAGCTACGTTACAATAATTATAATAATTCAGATAATGGGCTTCGTTACTTATTAATAAAGCAATCTGTAGCTCAAAACTGAATTCAGTATGTGGGAACAGAAATATTGGATCATTTGCTCGGTAACTGACAGGACGCAAATTTAATTTTAAACACCGTTTCTTCTGGACTACTCCTTGAGTTCCATAGACAAATATTTAATTAAACATTGCCATATTGTACAGCATAGCAGAAAATTATGTCAGATTTGTTAGAAATATGTCTTCCACGCCGGCTGGTGTGGCCGAGCGGTTCTAGGCGCTACAGTCTGGAACCGCGCGACCGATACGGTCGCAGGTTCGAATCCTGCCTCGGGCATGGATGTGTGTGATGTCCTTAGGTTAGTTACGTTTAAGTAGTTCTATGTTCTAGGGGACTGATGACCTCGGAAGTTAAGTCCCATAGTGCTCAGAGCCACTTGAACCATTTTTTTGTCTTCCACTTATAATATTGTTATTTACACAGACTAGTATTATACGTTCATTTGTATCAAATTTTTACCACTGTGCTATACTGTCACGTATTTTATTGCATACAACAATGAAATATCCTGTAAATTACGTATGTTGCGAGAGCAAGGGAAGGGAAGGAATAATAGGGGATGGTTCTGTAGTAAAAGTAAAGTTGGTACCAGACAGATGTTTTAAGGACTGAAGCAGAACAACACGACGATATCCGATATTCACAAATCAGAACGCAGTGCTAACACCAGATGGCTACTGGTAGATGTCTAAATTCGTATTGCATCTTCACACTTTGAAAATGATGCACACATTTCATCTGATACAGACGAGCTGTGAAGCCACTCACCGTCCTCCACCTGTGGGCAAGCCTTCTTCGTGCACGCCCAAACGCCGTTAGCACAAACGCATGTGTTACAGTCCTCCTTCTTCTGCTCACCAGCAGAACAAACTGAAACATTAGGAAACGCCGTCATTAGTGGCGCTGGAAAGCCCCTGGAGCTTGCGTTCATGCGGCAAGTACGTAAAATTACTAGGGACAAATTGCGTATAATATCGCAAGCATACACTTGTTACATAATACTACCGTGCGTTCATCACACTGCGTTGCCTGACGTGTACCCACGATTTCTTTGCTGAAGAGGTGAACGCACAGGATAACTGTGAAATACTACAAGAACAAAGAAGGCTTTATTGTTGTGCCGTGCCAAGCATATGAGTGTTGAGACCATGCCAAAATAGACAAAAATTTATAAAAATTTATTTCAGAACTGTATATTAATACAGCCATACTGAGGAAGTACACTGCATCTGGCACAATAGAATGCTTACATGTGTGGTAAAGTTTAAAGTTGAGTGAAGTTGTTCGTACACAGCAACGGAAACAAGAATAGCAAGAAAAGTGATGCCTGCGCGACGGGCAAAAGTATGATGGAAAATCTGAGGTGTTGAGAAAATTCAGTAGAATATGTAGGAATATCACAGGCAGGAACAAACTAAAGGTATGTTTCCGAAAGTTACCGACACTGAACACACAAAAAAGTCAGGAATGGCATGGAAGGGAGATGGTGAATGACCGCGTACGGAAAAAAGAATGATTGTTAGGAAGAGATATCAAATATATAATAGTAACAATATTTAGAACATATTATTTGTTGGTCTTAGTGTATCTAAAGAAGATCTGTAGACTTCGGTCAGATAATCACGACAAATATTAGCGAATTAATTTGATCTTTATCGCCGCGCGGGATTAGCCGAGCGGTCTTGGGCGCTGCAGTCATGAACTGTGCGGCTGGTCCCGGCGGAGGTTCGAGTCCTCCCTCGGGCATGGGTGTGTGTGTTTGTCCTTAGAATAATTTAGGTTAAGTAGTCTGTAAGCTTAGGGACTGATGACCTTAGCAGTTAAGTCCCACAAGATTTCACACACATTTTTTTTATCGTTATCTTGCTGAAAGAAGTTTATCAGACATCGATCTCTGACAGATGTTGTTGGGCGTTTCTCGACGGGAGGTACGTGTTGTTCCTCTTTCACTTATTTCAGCACTTTGGCGCAACAAGATAGGAAAACCATAGACAGTAACTACTTTCTTTTCCACTCACCGCGGTATTTGATTCTGATAAGTGTACCTTCAGCTTCAAATACCCACTTCTTGTGCTGTGATTTGAATGGTCAACATTATTAGAAAACGGGTATACTTTCCTGCATTAAGCCTTTACACTGTTCTCGAATTTTGGAAGCTTTCCGGCGCACCGTGACTAAGTTTCTGCCGAAGAGTATGGCACCTAAAATGTTACTCACTGTAGAGTAGTCTTACGGAATGGCGAAGATTGGTTGTGTTCGATACCACGTTCGTTCATTTCAGAAACCACATTCGGTATAGTTCTGCAGCATCGTTTAGCGAATGAAAACCGACCGCATCGAGTATCGGACCAAATCCGTAGTGGGATTCAGGATATCCTAGTAGTTGAAATCCAATTCACTCTTCTTAACGGAACAAAATACAAAGTAGCAATAGTTTGTACCGAAAACTAACAATAGAAGAAAATTACTACACACAAAAGGCTAAAGTGGAAGGAAAAAACGTAATAAACGAAAACACAACACTTTCCAACAACATACTCCTTACCACTCTGAGAGAACTGACCCAGAACGCAGAACAGAAAGCACACACACTCAAAAGAACCATTCCCCATCACCCACAGAGACATGAATAAGGAACAGAAGTAGTCAGAACTCCAGCTATAGTTTCCATAGCCTTCTCGCAACACGCGATACATTTCTCGTGACACACGCGAACAGCAAGATGACGTAATGTCTTGCATCGTAAATGGAGTGCGAAAGTTTTGTTTTTCTGTGTATAAAATTAGCTGCAAGCCGCCTAACGAACTTGAGTACATGAGAAACTAGGTAAAAGCCTATTACAAACCAATACTGGATCAACAGCACTACCACAATCCCAATCGTAATATCGCTGACATAAGTAAGTTCACGTTTTAGTATTTGTTTACTAACAGCCGGTCACGCGGTTGCAGATGTCATGCTGTACGCCGAGAAAACTGGCAACAGAAAAAGCACTGAAAATATGCCACAAACAGCGACAAGAATTCTTAAAACCATGTTGTAACGTACACTAAACAAGGTAGCGGGAAAGTATCCACAGAAAACAATATTTTAAAAACCAAACTGCAAATGTAACAACTTGTTACAGTGTTTTATAACTATGTTATTTTCTGCATGTTTCGAAGAACCCACTGATGATGACGATATTTGTCGCTGAAACCAGTTTGTGAAATAAATAAGAAATTAAATAACAAAAAGTGTTTTGCATCAAGATGGATTGCCAATTCCCATATTGTTTTTTCTCTATGCAAACACGGACCAAATGGAAGGGTTCCAAGCTAAAGTTATTGAAGCTACTGATATGGGTGGAACGGTTACAGTCAACATTTACATCTGCATCTACACTCAGTAAGCCATCCTACGGTGTGTGCCAATGAAACGGTGGTAAGCCTCGATGGGGGTCGAATCTCTCCAATTTCATCTTCATGACATTTTTGTGAGATATGCTGAGGTGGCAAAAATAGATTGGTAAGTACATTGTCCTAATTTCTAACAGTAACCCCGCACCGTGATTCAGAGCGACTCTCTCGTATAGTATTTCACCAAGGGCAAACCCCCCCCCCCTACCCCCCACCAACCTCTCAGCCAAAGGGAAAAAAATATAGTGCAGTCAGGTGTTTTCCTCTCAAGAAAATGATTTAAAAGGCGGTAGTACGCAGTTTTATAACAGGGTCAGAACTGGAACTTTTTTCATGAGTACTTAAAGTCGCCATTCGTCTTCGAAAGTGTTAAAAGTGCCCCATATCCCCAGATCTTACCCCCCCCCCCCCCTCCCCCACAAACTGACGTATGAGCGCTCTTGCCTGCCACTGGAGTTGACTGAACATCTTCGTGAGGTTTTTGCACTTACTAAAGAAATGCACTGGTCCTCTTTGAATGTTTCTTCTCTGTTTCGGATACAGGGCTGGCAATCAATATTAAAGTATTGGACGGACGAAGGTCATTTCAGGTGCATCCTTCGTGGGCAGTCTAATCTTTCTGAGGATTCTTGCAATGAATTTCAGTGTGGCATCTTCCTTACGTGCCATTCGTTTCACGTGGTCATTCGGGTTTAAGTCACTCCACATGTATACATACAGTGTTTTGTATTTGTAATTGCTTCTGGTGCTTATTCTGCAGTTGTGTTATCGTACAATAAATCGCCCATCTGCCTATTTACAGGCAATAAGGTGGTTTATGTTGAGGGACGGCTGCCAGTCACTACACCCAGTGGCGATCTTCTGCAGGCATTTCTGCATTTCGGTAGAATGCTACAGCGTTGCAGTGTCTTTGTACAAGATGACAGCATCAAGCGCAAAACATCTCATGGAACTTCCGATACTCATTTTGGGTCATAGATAGGGTAAACCAGAACTGCACGTGGGAAGTTTCAGAGGTTGTTCATTGGTATCTTCGGAGGTATGAGGTATGTGGAACCTAGAGCCTCCGGCGACTCGTAACAGAATAATAATGTAACTACACTCCGTTCGACATGTTACCACAATCACCCTGTTTTCGCTGAAAATACTCTTACAACAGAGAAGAAGCCTGCTGTACGCAATAATCAAAACGTCTAACACACAACACAATGAAACAGTCCTCAGATAGACGCCAATGTACGGCGATCAGCCACAACATTATGACCACTTACGTAATAGCCGGTACGTCCACCTTTGGCATGGGTACCAGCGGCTACACGTCGTGACACGGAAGCAATGAGGCCTTGGTAAGTCGATGGAGGGAGCTGCACCACATCTCCACACATTAGTCACCTGAATCCCGTAAATTACAGGGAGGAGGGCGATAGCTCTGACGCCACGTTCAGTCGCACCCTAGATGTGTTCCATCGGGCTCAGATCTGGCGAGTTGGGCGTCCAGCACATCAACTGTACCTCACCACTGTGCTTCTCGAACCATCCCATCATGTTACTGGCATTACGACATGGGGCATTGTCTTGTTGAAAAATGCCACTGCTGTCAGGAAACATGATCGCCATGAAGTGGTGCACGTGGCCCGTAACAAGTGTGCGATACTCCTTGGCCGTCATGGTGCCTTGCACGATCTCCACTGGACCCATGGATACACAAGAGAATGTTTCCCTGGGCATAATGGAGTCGCCGCCGTCTTGTCTCCGTCCCACAGTACAGGTGTCAGAGAGTTGTTCACCTCGAAGACGGCAGATTCGCGCCCTCCCTTCGGCATGATCCAACGTTCTGGCAATGCGCCAACGTTCAGTGCCGAAGGTCACGTGCTTATTTCAGTCGTAGTTGCCGATATCGTCCTGTTAACTTTTGCACATGCGTGTGTTGGGAGTGTTGGGTGCACTTCGCGTTCAGACACACTATTACCCAGCCCAGCATTTCAGTCTGACGTCAGTTCCGTCACAATTCGCCGCCTGTCCTGTTGTACCAGTCTGCCCAGGCTACGACGTCCAACATCCGTAATGAGGGGTGGCCGCCCAAACCCACGACGTGTGGACATGGTATCACCTCGGTTTCGCCACGTGTTGACGACACTCACCACAGCACTCCTCGAACATCCGACACGTCGTGCAGTTTCGGAAATGCTCGTGCCGGGCCTCCACGCCATCACTATCTGTCCTCTGTCAAACGCAGATCGCGCCCTTTCCCCATTCTACACACGGAGAGCACGCTCACCCACTGATGCTAGACGCACCGTGCCTGTGTCTGAGTAGCGGTTGTTCCTCGCCAGGTGACGCTGCTGTCACCTGGACCGGTTTATATAAAAAGTAGATAGGTATTCATAATGTTCTGGCTCATCAGTGTACTTCGATGTGGTTCTCACCGCTGCGGGAAACCTGAGCATAGCATAGTTCTGCCACTCTGCCAATGCATTCAGTGAACCTGGACGCGTGGTGCATACTGGCCAACTGTTCATCAGTGCGAACCAGGACTACACTGAGAAACTTTCAGAAGCCGTTCACTGGTACCTTTTGAGCTGTAACGTATGTGGCACCCAGAGACTCCGGCGACTCGTAACATAGTAATAACGTAACTATGATCTGTTCGTTCCGTTCCCACTATCACCCTGGATTCCCTGAAAATATCTTTAGAACAGTGAAGAAGCCTGTAGTATATAATACCAAAAACGTGTAAGACACAATACTAAATAATGAAATAATCCTCAAATATGCGTGCGAGTACAGTGATCAGCGATAACATTATGACCACCTACCTAACAGCCGGTACGTCCACCTTTAATACTGTCGATATTTACACAATTGAGCAACGCTTTCAGTGCAGTACAGTTACAAAGCTAACTGGAGCCAGAAATCAAACGAAACGAAACTACCCAATAACGAGACGCGGGATATTGTGAGTTCCTTGTACCGGTAAACTCAGAAAGTATCCCTCAACAGCCCCAGGGGAATTCTGGTTTACTTTTCTGCGTATACAATGCGAAAAGTAACTGGCCAGACTGCAGCATAGCATCAAACAGAGTGTGATCCTAGATTTGAACTTTGTTAGTGAGCCGCGCATTCTATTGGCGATAAAAATTCAGAAACTTAGCGTGTCTCAACGAGAATTGGAGAAATGCTTGAAACGAAATGAAGAAGTGAATCAGGGAACAGACTAGAGCCAGCCGGCCGGAGTGGCCGAGCGGATCTAGGCGCTAGAGTCTGGACCCGCGCTACCGCTACGGTCGCAGGTTCGAATCCTGCCTCCGGCATGGATGTGTGTGATGTCCTTAGGTTGGTTAGGTTTAAGTAGTTCTAAGTTCTAGCCCCCCCCCCATGAACCATGGACCTTGCCATTGGTGGGGAGGCTTGCGTGCCTCAGCGATACTGATGGCCGTACCGTAGCTGCAACCACAACGGAGGGGTATCTGTTGAGAGGCCAGACAAACATGTGGTTCCCGAAGAGGGGCAGCATCCTTTTCAGTAGTTGCAGGGGCAACAGTCTGGATGATTGACTCATCTGGCCTTGTAACATTAACCAAAACGGCCTTGCTGTGCTGGTACTGCGAACGGCTGAAAGCAAGGGGAAATTACAGCCGTAATTTTTCCCGAGGACATGCAGCTTTACTGTATGATTAAATGATGATGGCGTCCTCTTGGGTAAAATATTCCGGATGTAAAATAGTCCACCATTCGGATCTCGGGGCGGGGACTACTCAGGAGCACGTCGTAATCAGGAGAAAGAAAACTGGCGTTCTACGGATCGGAGCGTGGAATGTCAGATCCCTTGATCGGGCAGGTAGGTTAGAAAATTTAGAAAGGGAAATGGATAGGTTAAAGTTAGATATAGTGGGAATTAGTGAAGTTCGGTGGCAGGAGGAACAAGACTTTTGGTCAGGTGAATACAGGGATATAAATACAAAATCAAATAGAAGTAATGCAGGAGTAGGTTTAATAATGAATAAAAAAATAGGAGTGCGGGTTAGTTACTACAAACAGCATAGTGAGCGCATTATTGTGGCCAAGATAGACACGAAGCCCACGACTACCACAGTAGTACAAGTTTATGTGCCAACTAGCTCTGCAGATGATGAAGAAATTGATGAAATGTTCGACGAGATAAAAGAAATTATTCAGGTAGTGAAGGGAGAGGAAAATTTAATAGTCATGGGTGACTGGAATTCGTCAGTAGGAAAAGGGAGAGAAGGAAACATAGTAGGTGAATATGGATTGGGGGGAAGAAATGAAAGAGGAAGCCGCCTTGTAGAATTTTGCACAGAGCATAACTTAATCATAGCTAACACTTGGTTCAAGAATCATAAAGGAAGGTTGTATACCTGGAAGAATCCTGGAGATACTAAATGGTATCAGATAGATTATATAATGGTAAGACAGAGATTTAGGAACCAGGTTTTAAATTGTAAGACATTTCCAGGGGCAGATGTGGTTTCTGACCACAATCTACTGGTTATGAACTGCAGATTGAAACTGAAGAAGCTGCAAAAAAGGTGGGAATTTAAGGAGATGGGACCTGGATAAACTGAAAAAACCAGATGTTGTAGAGAGTTTCAGGAAGAGCATAAGGGAACAATTGACAGGAATAGGGGAAAGAAATACAGTAGATGAAGAATGGGTAGCTCTGTGGGATGAAGTAGTGAAGGAAGCAGATGATCAAGTAGGTAAAAAGACGAGGGCTAATAGAAATCCTTGGGTAACAGAAGAAATATTGAATTTAATTGATGAAAGGAGAAAATATAAAAATGCAGTAAATGAAGCAGGCAAAAAGGAATACAAACGTCTAAAAAATGAGATCGACAGGAAGTGCAAAATAGCTAAGCAGGGATGGCTAGAGGACAAATGTAAGGATGTAGAGGCTTGTCTCACTAGGGGTAAGATAGATACTGCCTACAGGAAAATTAAAGAGACCTTTGGAGAGAAGAGAACAACTTCTATGAATATCAAGAGCTCAGATGGCAACCCAGTTCTAAGCAAAGAAGGGAAGGCAGAAAGGTGGAAGGAGTATATAGAGGGTTTATACAAGGGCGATGTACTTGAGGACAATATTATGGAAATGGAAGAGGATGTAGATGAAGATGAAATGGGAGATAAGATACTGCGTGAAGAGTTTTACAGAGCACTGAAAGACCTGAGTCGAAACAAGGCCCCGGGAGTAGACAACATTCCATTAGAACTACTGATGGCCTTGGGAGAACCAGTCATGACAAAACTCTACCATCTGGTGAGCAAGATGTATGAGACAGGCGAAATACCCACAGACTTCAAGAAGAATATAATAATTCCAATCCCAAAGAAAGCAGGTGTTGACAGATGTGAAAATTACCGAACTATCAGTTTAATAAGTCACAGCTGCAAAATACTAACGCGAATTCTTTACAGACGAATGGAAAAACTGGTAGAAGCAGACCTCGGGGAAGATCAGTTTGGATTCCGTAGAAATGTTGGAACACGTGAGGCAATACTAACCTTCCGACTTATCTTAGAAGAAAGATTAAGGAAAGGCAAACCTACGTTTCTAGCATTTGTAGACTTAGAGAAAGCTTTTGACAACGTTAACTGGAATACTCTCTTTCAAATTCTGAAGGTGGCAGGGGTAAAATACAGGGAGCGAAAGGCTATTTACAATTTGTACAGAAACCAGATGGCAGTTATAAGAGTCGAGGGGCATGAAAGGGAAGCAGTGGTTGGGAAAGGAGTGAGACAGGGCTGTAACCTCTCCCCGATGATCTTCAATCTGTATATTGAACAAGCAGTAAAGGAAACAAAAGAAAAAATCGGAGTAGGTATTAAAATTCATGGAGAAGAAGTAAAAACTTTGAGGTTCGCCGATGACATTGTAATTCTGTCAGAGACAGCAAAGGACTTGGAAGAGCAGTTGAACGGAATGGACAGTGTCTTGAAAGGAGGATATAAAATGAACATCAACAAAACCAAAACGAGGATAATGGAATGTAGTCAAATTAAATCGGGTGATGCTGAGGGGATTAGATTAGGAAATGAGACACTTAAAGTAGTAAAGGAGTTTTGCTATTTAGGGAGTAAAATAAATGATGATGGTCGAAGTAGAGAGGATATAAAATGTAGATTGGCAATAGCAAGGAAATCGTTTCTGAAGAAGAGAAATTTGTTAACATCGAGTATAGATTTAAGTGCCAGGAAGTCGTTTCTGAAAGTATTTGTTTGGAGTGTAGCCATGTATGGAAGTGAAACATGGACGATAAGCAGTTTGGACAAGAAGAGAATAGAAGCTTTCGAAATGTGGTGCTACAGAAGAATGCTGAAGATAAGGTGGGTAGATCACGTAACTAATGAGGAGGTATTGAATAGGATTGGGGAGAAGAGAAGTTTGTGGCACAACTTGACTAGAAGAAGGGATCGGTTGGTAGGACATGTTTTGAGGCATCAAGGGATCACAAATTTAGCATTGGAGGGCAGCGTGGAGGGTAAAAATCGTAGAGGGAGACCAAGAGATGAATACACTAAGCAGATTCAGAAGGATGTAGGTTGCAGTAGGTACTGGGAGATGAAGAAGCTTGCACAGGATAGAGTAGCATGGAGAGCTGCATCAAACCAGTCTCAGGACTGAAGACCACAACAAAAACAACAACAAGTTCTAGGGGACTGCTGACCAAAGAAGTTAAGTCCCATAGTGCTCAGAGCCATTTGAACCAGAGTCGACTGCAATGAAACGTAAATGAAGCTGGGCTAGATATAATAACCCGGCATTTTGGAATCTTTGCTGAATTCCCAGAGATAAGAAAGCTCCGCATGATGTCAAAAGCCATGCGGATATGGATTTGTATATCACAAGGTTGTAATGCATGAAAAAGTCCTAACGAGGCGGTACGAGGATGGTGTGATGACACACACGGCTGCAGAGTAAGTGATTCCTCACCGTTAAACAATTGCTGACTTTATTAAAGCAACAGTTTCCTACGCATTATTCGCTGTGACTACGAAGCAAGGAGATACATAAAGAGAAGTACCCTAATTAGCATAGATTTCCATTAACAGTCTGGTTATGTAGACAGCGAAAGCTTACCTTCCTCGGCGTGGGCCAAACCCGCCGCGACGATCAGCAGAAGGACGCTTGCTGAGAGCTTCATGTCTGGAGGCTGCTGCCAGTGTCTGTCTCTCGCGTCTGCAGCCGATCCTTTTATACTAGGCGTTTCCTCACTCACTGTCAACGACCGGGTTTCATCCGTCCCGTTTAGTGGAAAACACCAGCTGCAAGTCGAGGCTATTAATGATGCCCCAAGATAACGCTCCACAAGGTAATGTCGGGCCGTTACGTATTTTGACATTAGCTGTTGCTTCACTAAGACATCGCTGGTGGCTGTAAATGTTTTTCACAGTTCCCTCGGTATATTCTGTGTTGTATCTTCTTTCTCTCTACCCATGTTTTCTGTTCTCATTATGTATGAAACGATTTTACTAGTCAAAGATATCGAAAAATATTTAAAATGGTTGCGAGTTGGATAGTTATACTTTCTTAGTTCAAAGTGAACCACTTAGTGAACTGCGCGGGATGTTAGTGAAACATTATGCTAGTTATTATGTACCGTTACAGAAAATACACTGCGCATGCAGACTATTTTTTGTAAAAACGATGCGACAAACTGTTTTCACGCCATCTGACTGGGCATAATTGTTTTTGTTAGATGACATTACTCTCAGAATACAAGGCACTCGTAAACTGGTGTATTAGATAAAGGAGGAGTGGGGGACTTTTGGCGTTATTGTAGGGCTTCATCTCTTTTAAGTAGAAGAAGAAACAAAACTCAATTTTAAGGAATATTACTACCTTAGAAGAGAAATTCACAATCACCATTAGATAAGTAGTCCTATATGTTGGCAAAATTAAAAAAAAACTCTTTTTTGTGCTATAGATACACCATCTAGATGCTACCATTAAATACACAGCGCATGATTTATAAGGAATCGTAGTAGTATTCATCACACTTCAATGAAGTTATCAGAGTTGCAAGAAATTGGAGGTTGGGGTCGGTACTTGGAACTTGGGCATTTTCAGACTAGTAGCTTAACAACATGATACTTGTACTGTATTAGAAGAGCTGGAGTTGAAATTTTTCGTACACGATCAACCGAAATATTTGAAATAGTCAATACAACGAGAAGATGTCGCTATTCTTTGAGGCAATGTCCAGTTAGCAAAGTATAAAATATATAAAAATTGGTTTGGTAGAAAACATCTGGAATGTACACAAAGGAAATAATGAATAATAGACAACAAACCACAGGTACAAAGAAAGAGAAGTACACGAGTCATTGATACCTAACGAGATACATGAGTTAATCAATGAAAAAAGGAAATACAGGCATGGTAAGATTGAAATATAAAGCTAGGAGTTTTGTTTCCTGGGGAGCAAAATTAACACAAAGCGAAAGTCTAGACCATAATGGATGAAAGAAAAGTGAGAAAATTGTGAAGGGTTGAGCAAAGAAAACTTCACTTATCACACTTTAACATTAAACATATCTTTTCAGAAGTGAAAAACGACGTTTATAAGTGAGAAGAACTGTTTTCAGGTGTGGGATAACAGGAGGTTTAAGTAAACTGAGAGGAAATTTATGATAAAATAACACTAACTGAGCATGACAAAGTACTGAAAGTTAACTATTTCCTAATATACAACACTAATTACTTACGTCTCTTTGAGGCATTCGGATTATGTTATTTGAGCTATCGTCAAAAAGCAATGAAACCTGTAATTTACCATTACATTTTCAGAAAAGCGTTAGCATCTCTTTAGCATATAAATCACGATCAACGCAGAATTTCACGCTTGCAAACTGACGACTAGATTTATATTCTAAATGTTACAAACCACAATATTGATTGTCGTATTCTTTCCTCTCCCTTTACCCTCACACTGTAGGAACTCAAAGCTCACTGTCTTGCAGGAGTCTATGATCAAGAAGTCAAGATTTCGAGTCGTGGCGACAGTATTTCACGCAAAAAATTGATAACTGTACAGCTTGTAAGTACAGACTTTCGCGGAAAGATCCAAAGCGTCCTGCCACTCAACATTCACCCACAGGTTTAAAAATTAGAGTGTGAGGTTCGAATTCCGGCGACGATTTCACACATATTTGTACTTGTTATTATTTTTAAATTGTCGAGTATACTCCGCGCACAGATTTGAGTCCTCAAAATCTCAATTTGTTAATGTTTCTGGTCTCTAAGTATTAAATATGGAAACCAAAATACTTTTCCACTCACATGTTACAGGCAACAATTTCGTTTATCACAAGCTTCCTAATTATTGAACATGTCCAACATAAGGGCTATTTTCAGACACTCTCTTTGACGTTATGTTCACGTAATCAGCAGTCTCTTTCAAAAATATGTCATGGAATACCATGTTACTCACACTTCAGATTTGCAAGTCCCAGTGGTGTCCATTTCAAAAAAGGCTCTGAGCACTATGGGACTTAACATCTATGGTCATCAGTCCCGGTGTCCATTTCATCACGGCAATTTTATACTAAAGTATCACGTTATCGTTGTATGTCATTACCAACCTGTGACAACCCAGATTCGTCGCCGCACCTGCCCCACGTTATTTAAAGCTATTTGTATGGTTTTTGATCTTCTTATGACCTTCTTCTTAAACTTATTGCCCTTTCTCGTGACTTACATAGTCAAAGTTCAGCCTTACGTTACCGTTTCCATATTCATCTCTATTAACAAATAAATTCTACATTTTCCAAGAGTAGGAGAAATGTTTGTTTCACAGTGAAGTTTAGGTACTATAGTAGGAGGACCGGAAAACAACTCGGCTAGAAACTTATAGTATTAAAGTTAACGTGGAGGATAGGCGCAGCAACAGCACACCCTCGTGCGCATACAAAGAGTTGATTTGATTGCTTTAAACTGAAACGAAGTCTCATACCTGTTCTGTTCCTGTTGCTGCAATTGGGAGATGGGGAACACAAATCATGCCTGCACCTGAATAGGAGGGGGAAGGAGAAATCAGCTGATCATCTTGCAGAAAGTGTAAGAGGCTACAAACACATAAGGCAAAATCCCTTTTCTTCCTGGAGTCAGAGTGGGACACTTTTTAGGTTAGAGCCATGTTATGAACAGACAGTCTTCAAGGAAATTAGAACACAGTGGGACCATAATACACTTAACAGTTTCCAGAAAAGTGAAATTAGTTTGTTTCACCAGAAAATTAGGGGGATGAAAACGAGGTTGATTAAGTTCTTGTATGTGTAGGAGATGTGGAAGATTCTGAGGTGGCATATGATCTGTAAATCTCTGAACACCATGTAACAATAGTGATAGAAAAGTTAAGCATGAAGAATTATAGAATACCATCATTTGTATGTAGAGTGATTATGGAAAAATGAGGAGTTTCAGCACATATAAACGTTGAACATGAAGTCAAATATATTGATATAAGCATTTTTTGTGTAAATGAGAACCCAGAAGCAAGTGTTTGTGAGTTGTTACTACAGAACACTTCCCTTATAACTGTAACAGCCTACAGATTTGCCTAGGAAACCTTTAGCTATTCATGAGAAATCTAGATGCTTCCCTGCCATACACGAAGAACAATTAATTGTTTATGGAGATTTCAGTGGATATTTCTTAAAAGATTCTGACAGGAAAGTGAACTGGGATAATCATTTGGCTGCTTCAATATGATTTAAGTGCTAAATTTCCCAACTCTCATGGAGCAAGGTAGCAAGACTCTGACAAAGTTTTCTGTAGACAGTGATCAGAGATGAATCAATTAATGTGCACCCAACTGTAAACGGATTATCATAGTACTATGCCAAATTAATGGAAACAAAAAATGTAGCATATTACTTTGCTGAGGCATGTCCATCGAATGTAGTGAGAGTCATTAATGAGAACAGGTTACAATATTTTGAGAATGAGATGAAAAATGTAGTATCGGACATAGAAAGAAATGCTAACATGAGAGTCAATATATACCACAGAAAATGTTTGTCAGTATTTGAATGTAGCATTCGTAAAATGTTATCCAGTACGTCTGTTAAGAATACGTGTAAGTCATGGATAACAAAACGGATTAAAATTTCGTGTCAGAGGAAAATAGAAATTTATACAGCGGCCAGACTACGTCGATAGGTGACGTCACTTGCATTGTATAGAAGACACTGTAATGTTTTAAGGAAAGTCATTAAAATGTGCAGAAATGTGTACAACGTGACAGACATTTATAATGCAGTCAGCAAGATTATAAACTACATAGAATTTTTCGAGACAGAGGACAGGAAAACGAGTCAGTGTACAGGATACTACATCACTTAAATTAAATGACAACATTGCGAACGATAATTCAGAGTAGCAAGTATTTTTAACAACCACTGTATAAACGTAGCAGAAAATGTTGTATTAAATAATTCACTTGTAGAAGCAAGAGAATATATTTAAAAAGTCACTACACATTATAGAAGTACCCCCAACATCCTTCACTGAAATTAACTGAATTATAAAACTCTTAGCAAGCGAAAAACTCATATGATGACGATGACATTTCAATATAATTCTCAAAAGTTATCCTAAACTAAAACGTAATGTTCCTAATAAAATATGTAATGATTCATTGACAAAGTAAATTGATGCAGACAGTTTGAAATATGCAACTGTTGCACCTCTTTATAAGAAAGGTGACAAGTAAGACTTAATTAATGATCATCCAATTTCCTTATTGAGTTTATCCAAACAGATTGAAATACGAAGCTGTTACACCTCTTTATAAGTAAGGTAATATGTAAGACTTAAATAATTATCTCCAGTTTTCTTACTAAAGCTACAATACAACATAACTGTGCCTCGCGATTTTTCAGTGAGTTACTACTACTTCTCCTTGGCACCACAGACCTTGTAGGGCCTTAGCCTCCCAGACAACCTCCGCCCACTCTTCTCTGCTGGCTGCCTTGGCTCTCCATCATCTCACCCCCACCCTTCTCCTATCCTTCTGAAGACCTCTTCCATGTTGTCTAGCCATCCGGTCCTTGGTGTGTCCCTTATACGACGCCAACCAGGTTTTCCTTTGAAAACTTTCTTGACTATGCTGTTCTCCACCATTCTTCATACATGTCCCAACCAACGTAGTCTATTACTCTTTATTTCAGTCACGATATCTGGTTTGTTGTACAACTCTCTCATCTCATTGTTTCTGATACTCCAAAAATCCCTATCATTCACTGGCCCATGGATTTTCTTATTTTCTTTCCATCTCAGCAACAACTACTTATCCTTGTGTGTCATAGTCCAGGTCTCCGAACCATACATCACCACAGGTCTAACTACAGTTCGATACACCATCAGCTACAGATTCCGACTAAAGCTCCTTTCTTTAAGCACTTTAACCACTGCAAAGTAGCTCCTGTTACCAGCTGCAATCCGTGCATGTATTTCTTCTCTCATATCATTATTCTTAGTAACCACTGACCCAAGATATTTAAAGGTCTCACAGCGTTCATATTCTTTTCTGTCCAAAGTCATGCTTCTTTCTGCTTCACTATATCTTTTCCTAGTTGTTAACATATACTTGGTCTTTGATTGATTAATGGTCTGCACCATATCGTTCTATGTTTCCAAGTTTTTCTTCCAGGTCCTGTTTCCCCCTGGATAACAAGTCAATATCATCCGCATACGCAAGCTCCTGAGTCACTCTATTAAACAGTGGTCCCCCACGGTTGTTGCTTTGTGTCTTTTGCGTTACACTCTCCAAGGCGACATTAAACAGAATAGTGGAGAGCACATCACCCTGCCGCAGTCATTGGTTAACTTCAAATGCCTTTGATAAAGTGCCCTCGATCTTTATTGTGCATACTGTTATTCTCAAAGTCATTTGAACCAATCTTATCACATTGTTAGGGGCTACTGCCTCTTGCATTGCCTTCCAAAGTTGATCCCTTTTGATACTATCATAAGCTTGTTTGAAGACAAGGAACAGCTGATGGACATAGATGTTGTACTCATAAGATTTTTCAAGGATCTGTCTGGTAGTGAAAATGTGGTCTGTAGTGGAGTTTCAGTGAGTTAATTCTGTAATTTTAAAGTAATTTCTCGTGTTTGCATATAATTTATTAGTTTTGACCGTATTCACTAATACTAACTGTAATACCCTTATGAGAGAACTATTGAAGTGTATCGTTATAACAACTCTGTAGTAGAAAGGCTGGCAAATTCATGGAATTTCGTGTTGTATAGAACCCAAAGAATGTGTTTCTACGTTAACAATGGTATCACTGAGCATGAGTGTGCGCAGGGCAGCAGAGAGAGAGAGAAATAGTGTTGTAAGTATGGCTAAGCATTGTGGAAATGTGAGCGACCATACATCTGGACACACGGGAAAATTAGAGTACTACACTCCTGGAAATGGAAAAAAGAACACATTGACGCCGGTGTGTCAGACCCACCATACTTGCTCCAGACACTGCGAGAGGGCTGTACAAGCAAAGATCACACGCACGTCACAGCGGACACACCAGGAACCGCGGTGTTGGCCGTCGAATGGCGCTAGCTGCGCAGCATTTGTGCACCGCCGCCGTCAGTGTCAGCCAGTTTGCCGTGGCATACGGAGCTCCATCGCAGTCTTTAACACTGGTAGCATGCCGCGACAGCGTGGACGTGAACCGTATGTGCAGTTGACGGACTTTGAGCGAGGGCGTATAGTGGGCATGCGGGAGGCCGGGTGGACGTACCGCCGAATGGCTCAACACGTGGGGCGTGAGGTCTCCACAGTACATCGATGTTGTCGCCAGTGGTCGGCGGAAGGTGCACTGAATAGTGCACGGTACATCCAAACCGTCATCGAACCCATCGTTCTACCATTCCTAGACCGGCAAGGGAACTTGCTGTTCCAACAGGACAATGCACGTCCGCATGTATCCCGTGCCACCCAACGTGCTCTAGAAGGTGTAAGTCAACTACCCTGGCCAGCAAGATCTCCGGATCTGTCCCCCATTGAGCATGTTTGGGACTGGATGAAGCGTCGTCTCACGCGGTCTGCACGTCCAGCACGAACGCTGGTCCAACTGAGGCGCCAGGTGGAAATGGCATGGCAAGCCGTTCCACAGGACTACATCCAGCATCTCTACGATCGTCTCCATGGGAGAATAGCAGCCTGCATTGCTGCGAAAGGTGGATATACACTGTACTAGTGCCGACATTGTGCATGCTCTGTTGCCTGTGTCTATGTGCCTGTGGTTCTGTCAGTGTGATCATGTGATGTATCTGACCCCAGGAATGTGTCAATAAAGTTTCCCCTTCCTGGGACAATGAATTCACGGTGTTCTTATTTCAATTTCCAGGAGTGTATATGGCCCAATTTTTATTAACATGTTACTAGTTGTTAAAGAAGGGCCTATTGCCAATAAGGGTCATTACAATATCCGTACTTTGCACCAACAGCAACATGCCACGAAGCAAGGACAACACAGTTTTCTTTTTAGTTATGAACATGGTTTGTCAGCTTAGTAGAGAACAAAAGTAATTATATTTGCAGTGTTAATTTAATTGAACATAAACCTTGTGAATGGTGTTGATTATTCCAATTCATTAACCATCAGCATTGTCCTAACTTTTCACCAAAAGTATCGAGAAAGTCATAAGTGAAAGAAATGACTCAATGAAGATAAACGTCATTGCATTTGCAGTTAAGCTAAATCCAGTAAATTCAAGAAATCAGATGCAGTCGTAGTTAAAGTTCTTAAACATTGTTGCACCTCTACTGCATACAGTAAGTAAATAAGAGTTTTCTCATAGCAAAGATTTAATGTTACTTCAGATAGTGAGTTTCATAATTTTATGTTGTGTATTTTACGTATATTTCATATGCAGCTGATTTTCGTGAAACTAGCATCTCAAGAGTGCTTGTCGTTAGTTGACCAAGTCATAACGAACTTCTCTGAGACACATTTATTATATTATGAAACAATGATTGTCTTGAGCATTTGCTTCAAGGAACCTAACAACAAATAGCGTTACAATGAATAACATGATTCAGTACATTTAGCACGATACGCAGTAGTAATTGTTATTGGTTTGTATTAATTGAAAGTAATTTTAGCACATTATTAATCAGTTTAATACCGTGCACATTATACACAGCTTTTCAATTAAGTTCACACATGTGCATTTTCCCCCTGCAACTGACTGCCTTTACACTTATAATGTGTAGGGCCCCCGCGAGCACACAGAAGTGCCGCAACACGACTTGTCATGGACTGGCCTAATGTCTGAAGTAGTGATGGAGGCAACTGACACCATGAATTCTGCAGGGCTCTCTATAAATCCATAAGAGTACGAGCGGGTGGAGACCTCTTCTGAACAAGGCGTTGCAAGGCATCCCAGATATGCTCAGTAATGTTCATGTCTGGGTGTTTGGTGGCGAGCGGAAGTGTTTAAACTCAGAAGAGAGTTCCTGGAGCCACTCTGTAGCAATTCTGGATGTGTGGGTTGTCGCATTGTCCTGCTGGAATTCCCCTAGTCCGCCGGTATGCACAAGGACATGAATGGATACAGATGATCGGACAGCATTCTTACGTACGTGTCACTTGTCAGAGTTGTATCTAGACGACGTATCAAGGGTCCCATATCACTCCAACTGCACACGTCCCACACTACTACAGAGCCTCCATCAACTTGAGCAGTTCCCTGCTGACATGCACGGTCCATGAATCCATGACGTTGTCTCCATAACCGTACAAAATGGTTCAAATGGCTCTGAGCACTATGGGACTCAACTGCTGAGGTCATTAGTCCCCTAGAACTTAGAACTGGTTAAACCTAACTAACCTAAGGACATCACAAACATCCATGCCCGAGGCAGGATTCGAACCTGCGACCGTAGCGGTCTTGCGGTTCCAGACTGCAGCGCCTTTAACCGCACGGCCACTTCGGCCGGCATAACCGTACAATTCTATCCGCCCGATGCAATTTGAAACGAGACTCGTCCAACCAGGCAACATTTTTCCAGTCATTAATAGCCCAGTGTCGGTGTTGACGGACCCAGGAGTGGCGTAAAACTTTATGTCGAGAAGTCGTCAAGGGTACAGGAGTGGCCCTTCGGCGCCAAGAGCCCATATCAATTATATAACGTTGAATGATTCGCACGCTGATACTTGTAGACGGCACAGCTTTGAAAACTGCAACAATTTGCCGAAGGGTTGCACTTCCGTGACGTTGAACGATTCTTTTCAGTCGTCGTTGGTCCCGTTCTCGCAGGATCTTTATCCAGCTGCAGCGATGTCGGATATCTGATGTTTTACCAGATGCCTGATATTCAAGGTACACTCTTGAAATGGTCGTACCGGAAACTCGCAATTTCATCGCTTCCTCGGAGATGCTGCGACCCATCGCTCGAGCGCTGAGTATAACACCAAGTTCAAACTCATTTAAATCATGATAACCTGCCATTGTAGCAGTAATAACCGATCTAACAACTGCGCCAGACACTTGTGGTCTTATATGGACGTTGCCGACCGCAGCGGCCTATTCCGCATGTTTTCATATCTCTCTATTTCAATACGCTTCCCTATACCAGTTTCTTTGGCGCTTCAGTGTACAATTATTACGTAGTTTCAATGTCAGTTCATTCATTAATCAATTTTATATTTTGCTCATTGTGGGCTGGCGACCGTTATTAATTGATCTGCAGTTTAAATTTCGTACAGTAATATGCGGATTCAGAATATTAGCTATCTACGGTAATTCATTTGACCTATTACAGAATTTCTTTTTAGATTGTTGTTGTACTCAGATATCTGTGTGATAACGATCAGAACTATCAGCGTAACATGAAAGGACTGATTTGGCTCTCTTGGCATTTAAATTAGTTTAATGATTGTAACAGATGGCTTAATGTTTTGCTACTAAACGTTATGACTTAGTGTCAAATCTGAAATCATTGCTATCCACATCACTATTAAGGTAAATATTTGCCTCCCCCCCAACCCCATTTGGGTGTAGTCGACAGAAAACATGAGAAGACCTTGAAGGTGCTGGAATTAACACTTTACAGATATGTTGTTATAATTCAGCATTCAACAATGACACCGGTACAGAATAGATTACTGCTTTTGTTGAGTGTGAATCTCGATAAACCAGTTTTTGAAGGTTTGTGTTCAATACACATATCATTTAGTATGCCTATTTAAAGTTGTTGTTTACCTATCTTAAATTTCTCAGAAAACAACTAGCTGATTTGATTAACTATATTCGTATATAAACTTCAGTTATGTCTTCGTTCTTTATTTCAATAGTTTCTCATATCATTGCATGAAGAACATAGAAGAGGTAGGGTAAGTACAGTGATATAATAGTTACATCTTGTGTTTTATAAAAGTGAGTGTCAGAAATCAGGAAGTGCTGATGGCAGTGATGGTTGCGTCGTTTTGTTGGCGATGACGAATTGTGATGGGCCCAACGTCATAGTGGAAATGACGTTGTTAGCCATTGTGGGGAGTCATCTCGGTAGTCATGATCTGCACAGCAGGAAGGTCATATGATCATAGGCCGGGTTGTACCTCACCATGCCGTCAGATAACGTAGCGTCACCTGACTACATGCAAGAGTTTCACAACAGGGTCACCACTATTTAATGTACGACCTACATAATTTGTACCGCAAGAAATTTCTTTGCCAACTTCAGATTACATTTTTTTATGCAAATAGAAACGACTCAGGATAAATTAAACACATTCAATGGGTCCATGTTAGTCACATCGGGAGGGACCTTTTCTATCATTCACGAACCATCATTCATCGTCTACCTGTAATGTAATTCAATTTCATTTATATGCGCTTTGATATCTTTTAATAAAGAGACGTCAGAACAAAAGAGAAATAACTATAATAATACTATGAACAGTGTAATGTAATTTAATTTATCCCGATACGGATCAGCAATCAGCAAACTAGCTCAGTACTCAGGGCGGTTACGGGATTATAAATAATTAACTGTCTCTCTTTTGAATCATCACTGATGTTCCCCAATATATATCAATAGTATAGTCAAAGCACGTGTGCTTATACCACCAGATAATATTTCCTATGTCACTTCAGTGTGAAGTAATAAAACCCGTAACTCCGGATCGTGTTTTCATCTCGAATACCAATATAAGATCATCTTTTGAAGATGATATCTTATACTAGAGCTAGAATCCTGTGACCAGGCCTTTTTGCCTGGGATTTTATCTCGCAACCTTCAGAAAATCTTAAAGTGAAATGTATTAAATTATTCGTAGCGGCTGCGAAGCTCGTGGAATCTGAAAGAAAGTTTAGTGTCCCAACCGGCGGCACGTCTCGAAGATGCGCTGAAAGAAAATTAGTAATTATTTTCTAGTATGGCGCCTAAAAATGGTCAATGTTCAGTTAAGGCCAAGGTTTAGGTTTACGTATAATTACGTTCTGTGAACAAATTTTAAGTCATGAACAACTATATTTCAGTTTCGTTTACAGTTTACATAGATTGTTACAGCAAGATGAACCTCAGAAATCCTTTCCTCCTCCAGTCCAAGAACAGAAGAAGACCAAAGAATAGAAAAGTTCAGTCACAGAATCTCGAATGTCCATGGAATGTATTGCAACGCAATGCATTTGTTTTATCTTTGGCATAATATCCAGCTATTCGTACACTAATTAGCACTGCATGGTATTTAGAAACTTAAAATTCATGACCACCCCAGGAGATACAGTGTATACCATATGGTGATTTAAATCATGAACGAGTTCATAGAGTTGAAATGTCCGCAATATGCACAAGCACATTATTTTAAATGTACAGTTCAAATCAATAATGATGGTGCGCCCAGTACTCACAATGACAATCAGGTCAGGTGGCCAGCATGCAGAATGGTTAGCCACGCTACTGGATCGTTGTGCATGCAGCTTGTTGCGTATCTGAGTACCTCAACGCATGTGACCTTAAGTATAGAATTGCTCCACTTCACACAAAGAAAAGTTCATCATCTTGTACTACACCAGAAATCGATAGCAGATTGCTGAGTTCATCTTATGTAAGTGCGAAATTCTTTTTGAAGCTTATTGTACCCATCAATATATCCTAACAGAGTGCTAGTTTGACTGCACCATAACTTTTCACGATGTTGCAGTGTTCCATACCTTCCTCGTGTAATCGCTAACACAATCAATATCCGTTTTAGAAAGTTAAATCACTGTATAACAGTGTCTGCCAAGATAGCTGATCAATCCCTATCGACACGCAAGTCGCCGAAGTGGCGACAACTAAAAAGACTTGCACAAGGCCACCGATCTGTCCAATGGGAGGCCCTAGCCACACGACATTTCATTTCATTTCACTGTATCACATTTTATCAGTACATATTATTCACATTATGTGCTTTTGTGTTACTCCCATGGATTTCATTTGTCTTTAGTAAAGCAAATCACATGTGAAAATGTTTATACAGCTAATCACATACATAATTTTGTGAGAATTATATCGATGCTCAATTAAGAAACAAATTAGCAATCAATAAAATAGTTTTGTTTCACAACTCTGGTCTGTTTTTGTAAGCCTTTAGTGTTCTTAACATTCTTATAGGTTAGGACAACGTTGTCTGCACATAGGACGAAATCAGTCTTTGTGTACGATTGTTGTTCGAGTCAGAACCATGCGGGAATATCGACAAGATGAAGAGAAAGAACGAAAGCCATGCTCAGGGCTGAGCAGAACACTAACTTAGACTAGCGAGATGCCAAATGTAATTATTCATAACTTGGTTATATAACATTTCACTATTCACATGGCTTTGAATACCACTAATACTAAATCAGCTTTCCATCCTTATCATAAAGCAATATGGTATGTTATGAATCTATAAATAATTGCTAATGGGGGCACACCCCTCTCATAACTAATTTTTCTTTCATTTTTGCTACAAGTACAGGAAAAATTTGCATGAAGAAATGTTACACTACATTCTTGATATTTCGAACAATGTAACGTATCACTTTACAGTAAAGAGCCTAGACATGTACCTGCATGTGTCAATTTTCTTCCCTTCTTCTTACAGAAAACTATCGATTTATTTCAATTAGGATAGCATCACAACAGGTAGCTTTTGTTTATCGTAATGTACTGTCTGTATAGTATATGTGCCAACACTGAAATGTCTTTTGATTTTGCATTTGTAACATTTACTATTTAAATATCAATGAATGTTTGGTTAACACAGGCAATGTAGGACTTAGTAATCAGTTAATTTGACATACACAACCTAGTATTTTTTCCGCCCATGTTGATACTGCGCGTACATATGTCTATGCACAGTTCTTATTAAGTTAGGCGCTAGTCATACTAAATAAATCACGTGTACACAATTACCTAATTTAATTTACAAAACAGGATTAATCGTTCATGTAGTAACTTTTTAAGACCTTGGTTGGCATACAGTCCCTTAATTTGTTTCTTTTAAGATAAACTACAGAGTATCGTCCTTCATGTAGAATCCAGATTATCATATAATAACAGACGTACAATAGCTACCACTTACAATTTCTTCTGTGTGGAAGCGAAGATTGTGGATGAATTTTCAAAGCAATATTTTTGCCGATCCGAAATCTTAACTGTTGTAGTTTATTGTCATAGTACGCTTTTCTCAAGTGTGCTTGTTCAGTGTGTGTGACTATGTTTTCTTCCCCTTTCTTCGTTTCTTTCGTCTTACATTGTAGTTCAGCTGGAGTGAATTGTGTTTTGTAGGGCGGCAAGGTCTTTCTAACCTTTTCTAATAACTCTACATACTATTCAACACATCTCTTGACTGAGTGCGTATGTGTGTAGAAAGCTATTAATTTCATGGCAAATTCTCTACATGGTGGGGCTTTCTTCTGAGTAAAATCTTAATATTAGTATTTGTGGAAACTGTTGTTCATTCAGAAATAACTTCCACACATGATAAGTGAGGTCTGGAGCGTTATCTGACAACAGGGTGGCTTGCCTACCAACTGTAGGGATGATAGAGTTTACTGTTGTTTTGATGATTGGAACTGCTGAAATAGACTTTGTAGCACATAATTTTACATATTTTGTGAAAATACCATTAAGAGCTCCTATACATTTAACTCCGCTTCTTGCAGATGGAAAAGACCCTGCTGTATCATCTGAAACGATTTGAAGCCATTTTTATTGTAAGATAGGATGTAATTATGCACAACAGCTAGTGGTTGTACCTTTTGTCTTTGAACATATGAGATATGTCTTACGAAGCTGTTGTGTTTGTCTCATCCTGCTGGGAAAATAGCAAAAAAAAAAAAAAATAATTCGTCTTTCTTTCACATTTAATTGCATCACCATGGCCTCATATATGCAGTAGAAATGAAAATACACCATGTGCCAGATTATACATAATGTCTATAGAACAGAACCTCATTATATATTTTGTATTGTTACATCAATTTTTCAGTACAATTTTGTGAAAGTTGTCTTCTAACTTTACAATAGTGCTACATTTTGCAAATCAGCCAAATTTCTGAATCTATATAAATAATACTGTCTCTAATTACAGTCTGTCATTAGCAATGCGTGAAAATCAGCGTTCTCTAAGTCCTGTGTATTGGGGTAAACCTTGTGGTAGATGTGACAGAGTATCTGCCATTTCAAAACTGTACTCCTGCAAGAATAGTGACCAACGCGCCAAGCGTGCATGTAGTGGTTTGTATGACACAACTAAGCTTAGTGTCTGATAATCACAGGACTCTTTGATGTGTTTTCCATAAATATAGTAGCTGAACCACTTAAGGCCAAAACAACAGCTAAAGTTTCCACCACAGTATCTGAGTAGTCACATTCACATACTGACAATGTACATTTAGCAAAACTTTTAACATGAATATCTTGCTTGCCGTCCTCTTCGCGAACTTGAAATAAACATGCTCCCAAACCAGCAAATGAGGCATGACTCATAACACAAAAATCTCTGGAAATATGTGGATGATGTAAAATATCAAAGTTACCTAAAGCTTCGTTTATTCAATCAAAATAATTCTGGCAGTCACTTGTGTATATACACACCGAATTTATCTTTAGTAAGTTCAACAAAGTTGTGTGTTTAAATGTTAACTTGGCGTGACTTGTCTGAAAAATGAGCATAATCCAATTAATAGAGCGTACTGCTCTATATACAGTTCGTATTTGGGTGTTTGCTTTTTAAGTCATGTGTCATATACATACATCATGAAACGCACTATACATTTTAAACAATGACTAACACAATATGGCGGCTTAAACCATTCTAACCCTTCATCCGTGAAGATTGTCCGAGACCGAAACCAGTAGAATTTGGGTTTAAAATAAAAACAGCTTATGGTTCGAATATGCATTTTATACATTACACAACGGCTGTTGCCAGCCATCTTCCAAAAATGTCATCTTATCTCTCACAGATTTTGACTTCTGTGAATTTGCTGTAAATCCTGTTTGCGAAAATTTGTGTAATGTTCTTTCCAGCAAATCTAAACGCTCTTCTAGAACTGGGGTGGCTATTAATAGGTCATCAACATACTATGTCACCTAATCTAGTAAGACTTTGTCCAAGACAGTAATGAATACACCTGGACTTAGGTTTAATCTGAATTACAGTACACAAAATTGATAACTTCTTCTTCCAAAGATGAAAGCATTATATTTTTGGATCTTTTGATAGACTAACCTGCCAATATGAACAGCTGAAATCAGTGCTGGTAAGATATTTTACGTCATGAAACCTTTGTAACTATTCAACCAAATTCTCTGGTCTAATTTATGTAGGAATAATAATTTAATTTGATGGCTCCTGGATCTAAATCTGAAGAATGTTTCCACCAGTCTTTGCAGAGCTAGTAGAGGGCTGCAGTATAGTGACGCCGAGCCCTGTATAATTCTCCACTCATTTATTTGCCTTATTTCATTAGTGGCCACCACTCTCTAGGTCCATGGGATGGAGTACTTGCTCTGACTGAGAGCAGAACATTTCAGGGGAGTGAATGTCCACTTGTTATTGGTATGTGTTAATAATACCAACTTTCTTTTCAAATACATGCACATACTTTCAAGCAATTTCTTTAAACCTACTTGTTGCAAGGAGGCAATGGTTTTATGCTCTATGGTCTTAATGGTCTTATCTTTTACTTGATTTTCAATATTCTCAACCAGTCGTGTGTGAGGAGGTGTACTGTGGGTGCACACTATTCTCTTTTTAAGGAACTTTATCTTTAAGCCTAGGCAGTACTTTCCATACTCTATCTTTGTGTTTACCATTTCAACTACAACATTTTTACCATTGATGTTTAGAAAGCATTTGGCTAAGGAGAATTCGGTCACTGTGTACTTCTCTCTCGGGAAATCAATGCCAAGAATTATTTCTGCAATGAACCCACTTTATTCTAGGAACAGACATTTCATATATCCATTTCCTGTTTCAACATGCACTTGGTTTTGCATTTTGACATGTCATGACTAAACATCAACAGCTCTAATAATCTTACAATTCTGTAAAGAAAATATTGGTACTTTTGTGACCTTATGAACGTTACTAAATGAACTGGATGACATGACATTCACCACAGCACTCATGTCCAAGCAACATTGTAATCGATGGCTTCCCTACAACGACATGTACAGTAGCTTGAACAATTTCTTCACTGTGATCCATCATTTGTAGTAGACAGCTTTTATTGTTTCTTAATGTCTGTGTCATGGTTGTTACATACAGTGCTCCCCCCTTGCCCAACATTTCAGGTCACTATGTGGCCAAACTTATTTAGCTGAACCTCACATCTTACCCTGCCTTAATAATATTCACAGTGGGATTTTGTAACCACTAGCTTGTTTCAAAAGTATTGTTTGTATTGGAGTGTCTTGAATTTTTATGATTACTGCTAACATTTGATAGATTGCAGGTTCCCAGTCGGGGCAACACTGATTATTGTTGTTGTTGTTCTGCCAGTGCCAGAATTTTTGCTTTTTTGAGTCTTCAGTCTTCTGACTGGCTTGATGCAGTCTCCTGTGCCAACCTCTTCATCTCAGAGTAGCACTTACAACATACATCCTCAATTATTTGCTGCATATATTTATCCTCTGTCTTCCTCAGTAGTTTTCACCCTCTATAGCTCCCTCTAGTACCATGGAAAATATTCCCTGATGTCTTAACTGATGTCCTATTATCCTGTCCCTTCTTCTTGTCAGTGTTTTCCACGTATTACTTTATAATTATGTGCATAACCTCCTCATTCCTTATCTTATTAATCGAAATAACTTACAAAATTTGTCTGTAGCACCACATCTCAACTTCTTCCCACAGTCCAAGTACACTACCATAAAATGCTGTGCTCAAAATGTACATTCTCAGAAATTTCTCTATCAAATTGAGGCCTATGTTGGATACTAGACGACGTATCTTCCTCAGGAATGCGCTGTTTGCCAACCATAGTCTACTTTTGATGCCTCCTTGCTCTATCTGCCATTTCTTATTTTGCTGCCTTCGTAGCAGATTTCCTTAACTTCATCTACTTAGATGTTCTCATTTCTGCTATTTACTCTTCGATTTACTCTTAATCTTTATTGTGTACTGATTAGATCTGTTCATTCCATTCAGCAGACCTGTAACTCCTATTCAGTTTCACTGAGGATAGTAATGTCATCAGCAAATCGTATCATTAATATCCTTTGACCTTGAATTATAGTTCCACTGCTGAATCTTTATTTTATTTCCGCATTGTTTCTTCGATGTCTAGATTGAACAGTAGGGCCCAAAGACTACGTGTTTGTTCGATAATTCTCGCACTTCTCAGCTCTTGCAGTCTTCAAAACTGTGTGGATGATATTTTTCCCAAAGTCAGACGGTCTGTCGTCAGACTCACACATACTACACATCAACGTGAATCGTTGTTTTCTTGCCATTTCCCCAATAATTTTAGAAATTCTGATGGAATATTATCTATCTCTTCTGCCTTATTTGAACTTAAGTCTTACAAAGCTCTTCTAAATTCTGATTCTTGTGCTGAATCCCTATCTCTTCTAAGTCTGCTCCCGTTTCTCCTTATATCATGTTAGACAAATATTCCCCCCTCACAAAGGCCTTCAGTGTACTCTTTCCACGTGTTCATTCCCTCCTCTGCATTGAACAGAGAAACTCCCGTTGAACTCTTAATGTTACCACCCCTACTTTTAATTTCACTAAAAGTTATTTTGATTTTTTTTTTATTTGCTGAGTCAGTCATTCCGACAATCGTTTCTTTTTCAATTTCTTTACATTTTTCTCGCAGCCATTTCGTTTTAGCTCCCTTGCACTTCCTGTTTACTTTATCCCTCACTGACATGCATTTCTGTATTCCTGAATTTCCATGAATATTTTTGTACTTCCTTCTATCATCGATCAGCTGACGCATTTTTTCTGTTTTCCCTGGTTTTTTCGCAGTTACTTCATTGTAGCTATGTTTTTCTTTCAAACTTCTGAGAGTGCTCTTTTTAGAGATGTCCATACCTCTTCGACTGTTCTGCCTACTGAGCTACTCCTTATTATAGTACATAGAGCATCGGAGAACTTTAAACGTGTCTCTTCATTTCTTAGCACTTCCGTATCCCTCTTCTTTGCTTATTGATGGTTCCTAACTAGTTTCTTGAACTTTAGTTTACCCTTCATCACTATTACATTGTTATTTGTGTCTATATCTGCTCCTGGATACGCCTTACTATCCGGTATCTGATTTCGAAATCTCTGATCGTGATGGAATCTAACTGAAATCTTCCCGTATTTCCTGGCCTTTTCCAACTTTACCTCTTCCTCTTGTGATTCTTGAACAGTGCATTACTTGCTATTTCAAGCTGAAATCTGTTACGGAACTCATTAGTCTTTCTTCTGTCTTATTCTTAGTACCAAATCCATATTCTCCTGTAACCCTGTCTTCTACTCCTTCCCCTACAATCGAATTTCAGTCCCCTTGACTATTAGATTTTCAGCTAACATTATGTACTGAATTATCCGTTCAGTATCCCCGTAGACTGTCTTTCTCTTCACCTTCAGCTTACGATGTCACCTTGTACACCAGAACTGTCGTTGTCAGGGTTCGTTTGCTGTCGATTCTGATAAGAAAAAAACCCTATCACTGAACTGTTCACAGTAACACACTGCCTGCCATGCCTTCTTATTCCTAACTAATACTACTTCTATTACACTACTTTCTGCCGACCTAACCACTGACTTCCACTATATCTACCACATGATACCAATACCATTATAAGCATGGTGATGTCGGTCATTATTTGTTCTACTCTTATTAATATTTAGTGGACTATGATATATCAGCGGTGCTTACACAACATAAAATGTCCACAACTCTCCCGCGTTCCTGCCTGATTGTAGCACTGGATACACAACAGGGTGAACTGTGCCACGGCATTATTGTTATCATTATTGGTAAAGTTTACATCTTCATTTGTCAGAATGTAATACAGATATGAAGTACGCAAGATTGGTTTCTTGGACACAGACTAATTATTCTCTTAGATACAGCAGCAATTTTGCTTTCAATATTCGTTGTTGTTGTTGTGGTCTTCAGTCCTGAGACTGGTTTGATGCAGCTCTCCATGCTACTCTATCCTGTGCAAGCTTCTTCATCTCCCAGTACCTAGTACAGCCTAAATCCTTCTGAATCTGCTTAGTGTATTCATCTCTTGGTCTCCCTCTACGATTTTTACCCTCCACGCTGCCCTCCAATACTAAATTGGTGATCCCTCGATGTCTCAGAACATGTAATACCAACCGATCCCTTCCTCTAGTCAAGTTGTGCCACAAGCTCCTCTTCTCTCCAATTCTATTCAATACTTCCTCATTAGTTATGTGATCTACCCATCTAATCTTCAGCATTTTTCTGTAGCACCACATTTCAAAAGCTTCTATTCTCTTCTTGTCTAAACTATTTATCGTCCACATTTCACTTCCATACATGGCTACACTCCATACAAATACTTTCAGAAACAACTTCCTGACATTTAAATCTATACTCGATGTTAACAAATTTGTCTTCTTCAGAAACGCTTTCCATGCCATTGCCATTCTACATTTTATATCCTCTCTACTTCGACCATCCTCAGTTATTTTGCTCCCCAAATAGCAAAACTCTTTTACTACTTTAAGTGCCTCATTTCCTAATCTAATTCCCTCAGCATCACCCGACTTAATTCGACTACATTCCATTATCCTCGTTTTGCTTTTGTTGATGTTCATCTTATTTCCTCCTTTCAAGACACTGTCCATTCCGTTCAACTGCTCTTCCAAGTCCTTTGCTGTCTCTGACAGAATTACAATGTCATCGGCGAACCTCAAAGTTTTTACTTCTTCTCCATGAATTTTAATACTTACTCCGAATTTTTCTTTTGTTTCCTTTACTGCTTGCTCAATATACAGATTGAATAACATCGGGGAGAGGCTACAACCCTGTCTCACTCCTTTCCCAACCACTGCTTCCCTTTCATGCCCCTCGACTCTTATAACTGCCATCTGGTTTCTGTACAAATTGTAAATAGCCTTTCAAAAATGGTTCAGATGGCTCTGAGCACTATGGGACTCAACTGCTGAGGTCATTAGTACCCTAGAACTTAGAACTATTTAAACCTAACTAACCTAAGGACATCACAAACATCCATGCCCGAGGCAGGATTCGAACCTGCGACCGTAGCGGTCTTGCGGTTCCAGACTGCAGCGCCTTTAACCGCACGGCCACTTCGGCTGGCAAATAGCTTTTCGCTCCCTGTATTTTACCCCTGTCACCTTCAGAATCTACATCTACATCTACATCTATACTCCGCGAGCCACCTTACGGTGTGTGGCGGAGGGTACTTATTGTACCACTATCTGATCCCCCCTTCCCTGTTCCATTCACGAATTGTGCGTGGGAAGAACGACTGCTTGTAAGTCTCCGTATTTGCTCTAATTTCTCGGATCTTTTCGTTGTGATCATTACGCGAGATATATGTGGGCGGTAGTAATATGTTGCCCATCTCTTCCCGGAATGTGCTCTCTCGTAATTTCGATAATAAACCTCTCCGTATTGCGTAACGCCTTTCTTGAAGTGTCTGCCACTGGAGCTTGTTCAGCATCTCCGTAACGCTCTCGCGCTGACTAAATGTCCCCATGACGAATCGCGCTGCTTTTCGCTGGATCATGTCTATCTCTTCTATTAATCCAACCTGGTAAGGGTCCCATACTGATGAGCAATACTCAAGAATCGGACGAACAAGCGTTTTGTAAGCTACTTCTTTCGTCGATGAGTCACATTTTCTTAGAATTCTTCCTATGAATCTCAACCTGGCGCCTGCTTTTCCCACTATTTGTTTTATGTGATCATTCCACTTCAGATCGCTCCGGATAGTAACTCCTAAGTATTTTACGGTCGTTACCGCTTCCAATGATTTACCACCTATGGCATAATCGTACTGGAATGGATTTCTGCCCCTATGTATGCGCATTATATTACATTTATCTACATTTAGGGAAAGCTGCCAGCTGTCGCACCATTCATTAATCCTCTGCAGGTCTTCCTGGAGTACGTACGAGTCTTCTGATGTTGCTACTTTCTTGTAGACAACCGTGTCATCTGCAAATAGCCTCACGGAGCTACCGATGTTGTCAACTAAGTCATTTATGTATATTGTAAACAATAAAGGTCCTATCACGCTTCCTTGCGGTACTCCCGAAATTACCTCTACATCTGCAGATTTTGAACCGTTAAGAATGACATGTTGTGTTCTTTCTTCTAGGAAATCCTGAATCCAATCACAAACCTGGTCCGATATTCCGTAAGCACGTATTTTTTTCACTAAACGTAAGTGCGGAACCGTATCAAATGCCTTCCTGAAGTCCAGGAATACGGCATCAATCTGCTCGCCAGTGTCTACGGCACTGTGAATTTCTTGGGCAAATAGGGCGAGCTGGGTTTCACATGATCTCTGTTTGCGGAATCCATGTTGGTTATGATGAAGGAGATTTGTATTATCTAAGAACGTCATAATACGAGAACACAAAACATGTTCCATTATTCTACAACAGATTGACGTAAGTGAAATAGGCCTATAATTATTCGCATCTGATTTATGACCCTTCTTGAAAATGGGAACGACCTGTGCTTTCTTCCAGTCGCTAGGTACTTTACGTTCTTCCAGAGATCTACGATAAATTGCTTTCAGTGGTGTTGTAACCTTTCTGAATGCCAAGATATTCCAAAACCTGTAGTCTTAGTGATTGCTATTCTGGAAGAGTAAGAACAGCACCCAGAATTTGAAAGAGAGTATTCCAGTCAACATTGTCAAAAGCTTTCTCTAAGTCTACAAATGCTAGAAACGTAGGTTTGCCTTTCCTTAATCTTTCTTCTAAGATAAGTCATAGGGTCAGTATTACCTCACGTGTTCCAACATTTCTACGGAATCCAAACTTATTTTCCCCAAGGTCCGCTTCTATCAGTTTTTCCATTCGTCTGTAAAGAATTCGCGTTAGTAGTTTGCAGCTGTGACTTATTAAACTGATAGTTCGGTAATTTTCACATCTGTCAACACTTGCCTTCTTTGGGATTGGAATTATTATATTCTTCTTGAAGTCTGAGGGTATTTCGCCTGTCTCATACATATTGCTCACCAGATGGTACAGTTTTGTCAGGACTGGCTCTCCTAAGGCTGTGAGTAGTTCTAATGGAATGTTGTCTACTCCGGGGGCCTTGTTTCGACTCAGGTCTTTCAGTGCTCTGTCAAACTCTTCATGCAGTATGATATGTCCCCTTTCATCTTCATCTACATCCTCTTCCATATCCATAATATTGTCCTCAAGTACATCAACCCTGTATATACTCCTTCCACCTTTCCCTTCTTTGCTTAGAACTGGATTTCCATCATAGCTGTTGATATTCATGCAAGTGGTTCTCCTTTCTCCAAAGGTCACTTTAATTTTCCTGTAGGCAGTATCTATCTTACCCCTAGTGAGATAAGCCTCTACATCCTTACATTTGTCCTCTAGCCATCCCTGCTTAGCCATTTTGCACTTCCTGCCGATATCATATTTGAGACTTTTGTATTCCTTTTTGCCTGCTTCATTTAGTGCATTTTTATGTTTTCTCCTTTCATCAATTAAATTCAATATTTCTTCTGTTACCCAAGGATTTCTACTAGCCCTCGTCTTTTTACCCTGTTTGATCCTGTGCTGCCTTCACTATTTCATCCCTCAAAGCTACCCATTCTTCTTCTGCTATATTTCTTTCCCCCATTCCTGTCAATTGTTCCCTTATGCTCTCCCTGAAACTCTGTACAACCTCTGGTTCTTTCAGTTTATCCAGGCCCTATCTCCTTAAATTCCCACCTTTTTGCAGTTTCTTAAGTTTTAATCTACAGTTCATAACCAATAGATTGTGGTCAGTGTCCACGTCTGCCCCTGGAAATGTCTTACTATTTAAAATCTGGTTCCTAAATCTCTGTCTTACCATTATATAATCTATCTGATACCTTTTAATATCTCCATGGTTCTTCCATGTGAACAACCTTCTTTCATGATTCTTGAACCAAGTGTTAGCTATGATTAAGTTATGCTCTGCGCAAAATTCTACCAGGCGGCTTCCTCTTTCGTTTCTTAGCCCAAATCCATATTCACCTACTATGTTTCCTTCTCTCCCTTTTCCCACTCTCGAATTCCAGTCACCCATGACTATTAAATTTTCGTCTCCCTTCACTACCTGAATAATTTTTTTTTATCTCCTCATACATTTCATCAATTTCTTCGTCTTCTGCAGAGCTAGTTGGCATATAAACTTGTACTACTGTAGTAGGCATGGGCTTTGTGTCTATCTTGGCCACAATAATGCGTTCACTATGCTGTTTGTAGTAGCTTACCCGTACTCCTATTTTTTTATTCCTTATTAAACGTACTCCTGCATTAGCCCTATTTGATTTTGTATTTATAACCCTGTAATCACCTGACCAAAAGTCTTGTTCCTCCTGCCATCAAACTTCACTAATTCCCACTATATCTAACTTTAAACTATCCATTTCCCTTTTTAAATTTTCTAACCTATCTGCCCGATTAAGGGATCTGATATTCCACGCTCCGATACGTAGAACGCCAGTATTCTTTCTCTTGATAACGACGTCCTCTTGAGTAGTCCCCGCCCGTAGATCCGAATGCGGGACTATTTTACCTCCGGAATATTTTACCCAAGAGGACGCCATCATCATTTATCCATACAGTAAAGCTGCATGCCCTCGGGAAAAATGACATCTGTAGTTTCCCCTTGCTTTCAGCCACTCGCAGTACCAGAACAGCAAGGCCATTTTGGTTAGTGTTACAAGGCCAGATCAGTCAATCATCAATACTGTTGCCCCTGCAACTGCCGAAAAGGCTGCTGCCCCTGTTCAGGAACCAAACGTTTGTCTGGCCTCTCAACAGATACCACTCCGTTGTGGTTGCACCTACGGTACGGTTATCTGTATCGTTGAGGCACGCAAGCCTCCCCACCAACGGCAAGGTCCATGGTTTATGGGGGGGTTAATATTCGTAGAACATCCTTATGTGAGAAGGGCTCATGCCTGTACTGTCTTATTCAAGTACTTCGAAAAATACTTACACATGCTACCATGCCTAGTGTTGAACGGTTCAGGATTAAGTGCCTCCTTAGGGAGACTTCCTTGGATATCAACAGACTAGTATTCTGACAAGTACCATTTTCAAAAGTTTGTTATTTTGACATTTTGCAGTACCCACAGATTCCAACGCGAGGGCATCACCTTGAGTGAAACCGTTGACGTACTGAATCTTATGCTGATCTGTCAACGACTGCTGGCCTGTGTGGCCGAGCGGTTCTAGTCGCTTCAGTCTGGAACCGCGCGACCGCTACGGTCGCAGGTTCGAATCCTGCCTCGGGCATGGATGTGTGTGATGTCCTTAGGTTAGTTAGGTTTAAGTGGTTCTAAGTTCTAGAGGACTGATGACCTCAGATATTAAGTCCCATACTGCTCAGAGCCATTTGAAGCATTTGTCCACGACTTTGGTGGCACACGTTTAAATGACTTGATTGAAACGACGGAATCAATATCTCTTTTTGTTAGGGATAAAACTTGAAACCGCCTGGGGTTTAATAATCTTTCGTCGAATATAACGGATGACAATGAAAGTGGTGCCCCCTATCCCATATGATACTTGATTAGGTGGATACCTTTATGATTTTTATGGTTACAGTACCTTGTCTCGTATGATGTAGGACCAACATTTTCATCATCTCCCTTAGCAACAGAGTGTGGTGGAATATCTGCTACTCGTTTAACCACTGACAGTCCCTGTGTATACTGCTGTCTTGTGACGTGACACTATATAGCCACTCTGGTAAATCTTCACTTAGGGTAGTTTTAATTCGGTTCAAGTCTGTGTTAGTTAATTCTCCTGGAGTACTTCCTGTGATAACACTTCGGTAACTGTGTGCTGAACGACTCACATCAGTTCTGAAACTAATCGTTAATTTACATTTGTTTCTTTGCTTGAAATTCGCTGTTTACCTTAGTGCCACCAGCTTAATTCACTACTTTTATATCTAGGTTATGAACAGATTCTTGTACTTGTGCTCGTTTATCAGTGAATTCTTATATCGCATGAGGTATGCTTTGATAAGCAGTTTCCAGTGCGGTGATTTCAGTAGATAAAGTATTTCACTCCATCAAAAAATTTGCAACATTCTACCTTGTTGTACTGATAGACTACTTATTTCAGTTGGCAAGTCTGTCAGTGTAGGTGCACATTATTCCACTTGGTCAGCATTCCATAACGCTTAATCGATAATTTAGATGACAATTGTTTCATCATATCCGTTAAACTGAGATACATTCTGAGAGTTGGATCTTACATGAGGCTCGTGGTTGAATTAATTTACTCGCTATGAGTATTTCAGTTTCGTGAAGTGATACTTCAGAATCCTTAGTGGCAGCATCAGTGAATTCTGTCACCAGCAATGGATTCTGCCTCGCCTCATGTTTCAGTATCCATTTTAGTGTATTTCCGTATCTTTACTATAACATGTAAGTTTACTGATTTCATGTGTAAAAAATCACGCATCTCAGCGTAATGTCAGCACGCAAATAGCAGTTTTGCTAAGCTTGAATGTTCTGGGAAGACGCATTAATAGAGTGAAACAATAAAGAAGCAGTAAGCAGTTATGTGCTCTCATGATGCGAAGTCAGCCATCTTGTCAAAACTAAATATACTATTTTTTAAAACTAATTATCAGAAGAAATTTAAAATATTCAATTATCGATTTAAACTAGGTCTTGAATGACTACAGGTGTACAGCAAAGCTACTCTACTCTTAAGCAAAGTAGAACAAACAATGTTGCCCCTACCTTTTCTATTGCTGTAACGTAGACTACTGTTCACAGTTTGTTGGAAAAATTGTTTTTTTCTGATAAATATTTGCTGAGTTACTGTTGTTTTCTAATTTTCTTCGTTTATTCTATTTGTTCTTCAGCTGCTCATCAATTTTCTATTACTCGTCAATTCTGTGAAACATGAAGCAAACACAAGAATAGATATACCGATGTAATGACGATAAAGTTTGACACACACACAATGGCGACGCAGTGACTGGAGCGACATTCGATATATAGATATACATTAGTGTGGATTTTGTAAATGTTTAGAACTAAAAGTAAAGTGTTTGCAAAGTAAGACTGCATTACATTTTCGACAGCAAGGGAATATCCCAGTGGTGAAAACTTAATTTTAAAAGAATTAATTATTTAAAATGATGCCAAAGGTTTAATATCAGTCATCTTCATTGAATTGACTTATCACATCAATAAGTTGTTATTGGAGTGCGGACAATTTTGCTGACACAAAACGATGTTAATGCTTAATTTCGAGGGGAAAAAATGATGTGCATGATAATAACAGTGATAATCGAACTTCATAAATAACATTAAATTGCACCCTGGACTCGTAGAAAGGAAAATGCATTAACGACTGTGCGCTGATGTCAAACAATCGTTTCTTCACCAAACCAATCATTTTCAACTAATTTGACAGGATGAAACATTAATACATGTTTTATATAATAATATTAAAATGGATGAAGCATGTGGCTAAATAACGAAAATATATTTAAACTTACGTTTTTCAAACAAGAGTGCAGAACGTAACACATACATGACCTTACAGCTTGGTGGTCAGAACAAGAGAACCGTAAGAAGATGAAGATTCTTTCTGACTTCGTTTTTGTTAACAAAAAAGATGACACGATCGTAAAATGGAGAAAAGATATTAATTAGTTGCGTATAGTTAAATTTCGTTTTAAGCATATGGTTCTATCTTCCGACATAGTCAAGTATATTGATTCTCTACACAACGAAAGACATGATGGTCAGTCGACAGAAACTGTTTGTGTAAATAAGTAATTTGATCAAAAAAATGGTTCAAATGGCTCTGAGCACTATGGGACTTAACATCTATGGTCATCAGTCCCCTAGAACTTAGAACTACTTAAACCTAACTAACCTAAGGACATCACACAACACCCAGTCATCACGAGGCAGAGAAAATCCTTGATCCTAATTTGATCAGCAGCTCAAAACAGTAACATGGCATCTTTCAAATATTTACGAGTTCTGTGGCACCATCTCCTGAAAATAAAACTTCCGTCCTTAATTTTTACACATCACTTTATATTCTGGAAACCATCGCTCCTGAAGCCGTCCCTTGGTGAATACCTGAAGTCATTTTTATGTCTGTAGATTTCCCTCTATTGGGAATGATCTATTGTGTTCTGTTTGGTGTAAACATTTCAATACAGTGGCGCAGCCAGTCAAATCTTTTGTAAGCTCATATTTTGCTCATTGGGCAGCAGTGCGGAACTTCGTAGGACGTATTCCGTAGACGAACAAAGCGAGGTGGCTTTCACACGATCGTTGTTCCTGGAAATCATGTTGATTCGCACAGAAGAGTATTTCGGTCTCCAGAAGTACCACAAAAAGATACCGGATTATATGCCTCATAAAAAACCCTCAAATACGCATACAAATATGCGTGCAAAATGCTTAAAAATTAATGAAAAGCGTCTAAATATGCAAGATCAAATAATAAAAAAGAAACATGGTAGTTACTGCGTACATTACACCTCGAAGTCGAACCTGTGAATATCAGTTACGAGGACGAGCACCGACCTGGTGAAAAATCGGCACATTTAGAACGCTGATATCATTTTCTGAATATTTTGTGGTAGAGGTTAGGAAGAGGGCCTTTCTGGTGATTATTTTCTAAAAATTAGCAAAATGGCCACGCATACTGTGTTTCAAGAATTGTTACTTCTTTGCTGTTATTCTCGGTAACAAGCGAATGCGATGGGAGTGAGTCACAGCGAAAGAATTGTTATGCACAGGACCAACTTCGAGATATATCCCACGCAGAGGGGCACGCTCAAAAACTCCGTAATGTTTTATTTAAAAAAAATAACATACAATCATGATCTTTTTTGAACAGTATTAACTATTAATTAATACTATTGGACCAAAGCATCATTTACAGTTTCTTTTACATTTTTCTGCTATTGAAAACATAAACGACCAAGTACTGTTCCAAATGTTCGGTAGTAAGATTGTGACTTCGATCAGTCAAAACATTTTTATAAGCAGAAAAGGACCGTTCTACATCAAGTGAGGTAACTGGGCAGTATTTGAATTTGGGTGCTATGTTGACACGTAATGTTTCTGGTAAAAGTTCAACCATCCCATTAATAAAACTATCAATTTCGCAAAAGGGTTCAAAGTCTGGGTTATTGTTTAAAGTGTTTTAAACTTTTCTTTTGCCTGGGAATACCTCCGGCAACGAGGAGGTCACTAGAATAATTTTATTCATTAACTGAATAGATTAATTCAACGCCAAACCTCAAGTTTCAAGGTTTTTAATACTTGCAGGTAGCCGGCCGGAGTAGCCGAGCGGTTGTAGGTGCTTCAGTCTGGAACGGCGCGACCGCTACGGTCGCAGGTTAGAATCCTGCCTCGGGCATGGATATGTGTGATGTCCTTAGGTTAGTTAGGTTTAAGTAGTTCTAAGTTCTACTGGACTGATGACCTCAGATGTTAAGTCCCATAGTGCTCAGAGCCATTTGCCATTTTCATTTGCGGTTATATGGATAAAAATGAGTTCTAATCAGCAGCTTTTTTAATGCCGTAATCATTAAAAGCTTCCATGCACTGGAAAATTGCCAAATTCTCTTCACTATCGAAGTCGTTTACTACCCCTCTAATGGCCTCGAAATGTTCATTGTAAAACAACACAGCTTCGACCCACGTACTCCAACGAGCTACCATTAGTGCGGGAGGTAAAGGCACATTTGGTAGTTTTTCTTTGTAGCTCTTGATGCGAGCAGGAGCCTTTAGAAATACTTTCTTTGTGGATGAAATCTGTTTATTTATATTCAAAAACGTGGAACGTACTTCTTCAGAAAGGTGATGTACTCCATGAGCATAGCACGTCATATGAGTCAAATTGGGGTAAAATACTCAGAGGGCTTTTCCTGCTTTGGTCATATTGGGAGCAGCAACTGAAACGGACACAAACGACCTTTCATCTGCAAAAGATTCTGGAAATATTTTTATAATACCTTCACTCACAGCCGGCCGGGGTGGCCGAGCGATTCTAGGCGCTTCAGTCCGGAACCGTGCGACCGCTACGGTCGCGGGTTCGAATCCTGCCTCGGGCATGGATGTGTGTGATGTCCTTAGGTTGGTTAGGTTTAAGTAGTTCTAAGTTATAGGGGACTGATGACCTCAGTTGTTAAGTCCCATAGTGCTCAGATCCATTTGAACCATTTTTGATTCTTCACTCACATATCTGACGATCGTAGAATGATTTACTTTTTCAATTTCTTTGCAGGCTGCTAAATAGGAAACAGGAGGTGTAACACTACGCTACTGCGCACGATACTTATTAAAACCTGTACTATGGTAAGTTGACGGGCTTCACCTTATAAGAAAGGATTTTGGTATATATGTTGACCGCGTGTACCAGAATGGAGGCAAAATCAGACTTTCACCCACTCAGTAACAACAATGATACGTCAAGCAAGTCTGAAGTGCAACTACACGATAGGACGGACAAGAAACGACACAGCAGATGCTACCAAATTGTTAATAATACGGTCGCCAGCCTAATTAGGCATTAATTGAGTTTCTTCCCTGTACAAGTTGAAGTACGTGTATGCAAAACAACACGTAATAACACTGCATAGTATGGTAAATTTTAGAACCAGAAAATCTGCTGAACTAATAATTTCACTTTCTGTACTAATATGAACAAGCCATAAATACACAACAATATAGTATAATGTTTACTACAAACTTCGTACAGTCTATTGATCTGATTGAAGTCGGGCATAGATTACCCTAGAAATAGCACTTTCGAAACACACATACAATGTCAATTTTGAAAAAGGTAAAACACTAATAACTTTTGGTTTTATCTCGACTTTAACTTTGCTGGTCAAATCAGTTCAGTACATTTCAGAATTTACATGAATAGAAAAGAAAAGGGGGGGGGGGGAAGACCCTGAAACTGTTATGATCACTGTACTGAAATTTTTGATTATCGAAATCGTTAAGCACTCAAGATTTCCAATATATGAGTTACTACTCTTTTTGTCTTATTTCTTGCTCATTTAACTACCATTATTTTTGTCTCAAATTAATTAGCCTTCATTACTAAACCAATTTCAACATTATCTTCCAACTTCGTCAGATCTATATTATTTACCTATATATTCATTAACAACAAAGTTCTTTAAACATCATTCTAACATAGATAGGTCTGCAGGTAAGTATTATTAACATAAACTTTAAATCTTCATTTCGGGACACTCGGATTGCACAACATGTGGAAAGGACCCTGTCTAGGTTATTGATAAGGATAATTAAATGATAGGACAGTTCTGATAAAAGTTAAGTTGTTATTGAACAGTCAGGAACAAAAGTAACACTGGTCCACACGAATACAGTACTAAAAGTTTCAACCTGTTCGTGTCGATGCGGCGGTTGGCGGGCGGCGAGATGGCGAGGCGCAAAGCATACATACAATCACAGCTATGGTTCTTGATGTATCGGCACCTTACTTCTTCATAGCGTCGCAATATTTTTCCATTTAGTGTCTATGGAATTTTGCCATGCTGTATAGGCGTCGGAAACGGCACATCCGAGGCTCAACGAAATCACGATTTCCAGGAGAGCCTCCTCGATCCAGAACGTGTTTCTCAGACCGATGCCCGACTCCGACTACTACTACTGCTGAGCCCGTTATGCCGTGCAGTGCCCGTGTGCATTTTCCCGCGCTCGCCTGCCATCCACTTTTTACCGCTCCCCTACAGACAGGGTATTCACCAAAGGTTTTGCATTCTACATATCCTAATACATTGCCTACGTATGGACCAGGCGCACAATTACAACTTTAACATCTTACAACAGTTTCAACATTTCTTACATTTCCATTTTGTTATAATATTGCTTGCAATTTGACATAAACATTTATATTCACATCGAAATTTGTTTACAGTTTCTTTAACATAATAACATGAAAAGAAAAAAGAAATGAAATCAGAACATCGCTTACACTAATTTATCGAAAATCAGAAGAAAAAATTATTATATGTACAGTTGTTGTTGTTACTCATGCCCCTGTTTCCAGTAAATTTCACTAAGTGCAAATTTGATGGGAACACTAATTTTTATATTTATACAGTGGTTCTGAATCTTTGTGTGAATGTCCCAAAAAAATTTATACCACAAACTTCCTTTCACTCACATTATATAGGTCTACACTTTTTAACATATCAAGAACATTTACTTATCATTTACTTAAGTGCCTTTGGCACAGTCCAACCTCTTATCACAACATTATTTAAATAGCAAATTACTCATTTTTACTAAATTTCTCAAAGAAATAATTTCAAATTCTGGAACACAAACATTTAACTACAAAAGCAAATGCAAATATCTATATACACTATAAGACAATTTGTTGCTACTTACATTGAATGGCAGTCCATTTCCTTACTTACTAAAAAAACACACAATAATATTTAGAAAAATCACTACATATATTTGCTGCCTATTATTCAGATGTGGGCAGTCCATTTCGCATCATTTTACCACATCACCTGTACCACACTTACAATTCTCCATTGACTATTTATCTGCCCTCATTGGTGTATGGCAGTCCCTTATATTATGACTCATATACTGCCTACTTTGGTTTTTGACAGTCCCATCTTTTATCTGGCTTATAGCATTTGCTATTTCTTTTCAGTCCTTTTCTCCATACATCTTTACATTTACAGTACATTTAGTAATCTGAAACTCACATAAGTACATTAGCACACTGACATTGATATACATATATTTACAAAGATTAGTTACATTTGGAATAAATTAGTTTCAGCATAAGATACAGCAAATTTACTGCAAATTGCTCTCTGAGTGTACTTAGGTTACTCACTCCTAGGAACATTCAGTTTCAGGTCCACAACATTTCTTACACCTAAAGGTCTTTTGGACTTTGGATAGATCAGGTAGTAAGCATTATCGTGTGGAATGTTCTGTATTATATACGGTCCATTATAAATATATTTAAATTTGGAAATTTCATGGTTCAGGTCACTAGACTTTTCGTGGGTTTTTAAAAGAACATAATCCCCAATTTTAAATTTTGAAACTTGCAGATTTTTATCATATCTTTTAGATCTACATTCAGCTTTTTGCTTTGCCCTTTTTCTGACTAATTCTTTCTTTTGACTCAACCCCAAGCTTATACAAGGTGGAAACTCTAGTTTTTCTTCAATTAAACTTTTACTTCTGCTGCCTAACAAAATTTCTTCCGGTGGGAATCCAGTAGATTCATGATGTAAGGTGTTCATGACATTCTCAAAATCCGATATAAATCTACCCCAGACGCTAAATCATGCCCCTTCCTGTTTTTTCCACAACGCACCTTTGTCGACTGTGACATCGTCCCAAGATACGTTCCTGACCTGTGAACCATTTATATCTGGTGGCTTTTTCGGTTTCTGGAGTTCAAAGTCTTTGCTTACTTGAACTCTTTGCAAAATGAACACTGAGTCATCAGGTGGCTCTTTTTTTCTGTGTTCAGTCTCAATATCTGGGTTTTGTTTTGAAACTTCATCATCGGTAGGTACAATATCGCAATTAGCTGTATTCCCATTATTTTCACTAGTACCGAAATACTCGTCATATGAACTATCGTCCGAATCCGACCATTCTGGATCGCTTTCAGGTTCTAACATAAAAGATTTTCTGAGACAGGCACTAAGTTCTTCCTCTGCATTTTCATCAGGCTTTGATTTTAATTCAATATCCTCTTTTGGCGAAACGGCCCCATTCTCCACTTTACTCACATCCACCGTTACTTCATATTTAGTGTAATCCTCGTGGACTTCAATTACTTTAAGGTAATTATCTGCCCCTTCTCCACGGTGCCTTTCGGTAGCAGCTTGTACTGTTAACGGATCATTAACAGAAGTTACTTTCCTTGTCAATGTTTAGGATTTCATCCTCCAATTCCTTCCTATCTTCGTCCTATCGGCAGCACGCGTACTCTGCGCGGCGCTATTTACTCTCTCCTCTTCAAATTCGGGCCACGTCACCTTATCGACGTCCCTACTATCTTCTTTTCCACTAATTAACCTCCTTGCCTCATACTCCTTCTTAAAATCCTCCCACTCACATTGCTTTAGGCCCTTGTACAGATCGTCGATCTGCACACGCCAATCAGTTACTTCTGCTAATTCATTCTCGCCATTTACTTCATTGCTAACCCTGCTAACCGCACCTCTCTGTGTATCCAAAGTTTCATCTACACTCCTGGAAATTGAAATAAGAACACCGTGAATTCATTGTCCCAGGAAGGGGAAACTTTATTGACACATTCCTGGGCTCAGATACATCACATGATCACACTGACAGAACCACAGGCACTTAGACACAGGCAACAGAGCATGCACAATGTCGGCATTAGTACAGTTTATATCAACCTTTCGCAGCAATGCAGGCTGCTATTCTCCCATGGAGACGATCGTAGAGATGCTGGATGTAGTCCTGTGGAACGGCTTGCCATGCCATTTCCACCTGGCGCCTCAGTTGGACCAGCGTTCGTGCTGGACGTGCAGACCGCGTGAGACGACGCTTCATCCAGTCCCAAACATGCTCAATGGGGGACAGATCCGGAGATCTTGCTGGCCAGGGTAGTTGACTTACACCTTCTAGAGCACGTTGGGTGGCACGGGATACATGCGGACGTGCATTGTCCTGTTGGAACAGCAAGTTCCCTTGCCGGTCTAGGAATGGTAGAACGATGGGTTCGATGACGGTTTGGATGTACCGTGCACTATTCAGTGTCCCCTCGACGATCACCAGTGGTGTACGGCCAGTGTAGGAGATCGCTCCCCACAGCATGATGCCGGGTGTTGGCCCTGTGTGCCTCGGTCGTATGCAGTCCTGATTGTGGCGCTCACCTGCACGGCGCCAAACACGCATACGACCATCATTGGCACCAAGGCAGAAGCGACTCTCATCGCTGAAGACGACACGTCTCCATTCGTCCCTCCATTCACGCCTGTCGCGACACCACTGGAGGCGGGCTGCACGATGTTGAGCGGAAGACGACCTAACGGTGTGCGGGACCGTAGCCCAGCTTCATGGAGACGGTTGCGAAAGGTCCTCGCCGATACCCCAGGAGCAACAGTGTCCCTAATTTGCAGGGAAGTGGCGGTGCGGTCCCCTACGGCACTGCGTAGGATCCTACGGTCTTGGCGTGCATCCGTGCGTCGCTGCGGTCCGGTCCCAGGTCGACGGGCACGTGCACCTTCCGCCGACCACTGGCGACAACATCGATGTACTGTGGAGACCTCACGCCCCACGTGTTGAGCCATTCGGCGGTACGTCCACCCGGCCTCCCGCATGCCCACTATACGCCCTCGCTCAAAGTCCGTCAACTGCACATACGGTTCACGTCCACGCTGTCGCGGCATGCTACCAGTGTTAAAGACTGCGATGGAGCTCCGTATGCCACGGCAAACTGGCTGACACTGACGGCGGCGGTGCACAAATGCTGCGCAGCTAGCGCCATTCGACGGCCAACACTGCGGTTCCTGGTGTGTCCGCTGTGCCGTGCGTGTGATCATTGCTTGTACAGCCCTCTCGCAGTGTCCGGAGCAAGTATGGTGGGTCTGACACACCGGTGTCAATGTGTTCTTTTTTTCCATTTCCAGGAGTGTATTATTTCCTTCGCCACGGAATTACCACTCGTAATGTATTCACCAGTTCTTACGGCAATGTTCGTACCTAATGCTGCCGTATTGCTAGCGGCTTCTCTCGGAACAGCTGCTCCGCTAGGCTGGGCCGTTGCCCTCTGATGCTCCACTCGCCTGTTAACCAGTATCGCTCTGTGCGACGAAGATGACTCATTCGCGCTCGCACCTGACGCTTGTTTTGCAACGACACGTTGCGTCGTTCCACGCCTGTCTCTAACCTGTCTGATAACTTTACTGTCAGTTCGGTAACATTTCTTAAATTGGGGCCGGTGTACACCGTCCGCTTCCGTTTGGCCCGCAACGTTCGCGGAAATCAGTTTCCCGCGTCGTTATTATTTTGCGCGGTGTACCCTCTACCGCGACCTGAATAACTCCCTCTTCCTCTTCCTCTGCCTCTACCTCTCTGTATCATATTGACGCGAAACCCACCGCCGTCATTTCTCTCGTCATTATTACGATTATTTCTATTACCAAAATTCTGATGATTGGCACGACTTTCGCGCCAATGGTCTTCGTCTTCGACCCTTTCGAGAAACGCTTGGAAGCTGCGATGATTGCTTCCCACGTATCTCTTCGAATCTTCTGGAAGCTTTTTATATAGCTCCCATATGATTTCCCTCTTAAATGCGTCAACTTCCGGTACCAATATTCGCAGAAATCTTTCAAAGAATTCCTGCCCCTGTTATCATGAAGCTTGGCCATGATAAACTCGCGCCATAAATGATCCTGCTTTTGTTCGGACCAATATTCTTCCGTAAACTTTTGCTTAAATTCTTCGAACGTCATTCGTTCGGTATTCAAATTAATTCCCCAGCGCTTAGCATCACCTGCTAAGGCGCTAATTACTACGTTTATCTTTTCATGATCAGACAAGTGTTCAGGAAATATCCTCTCGAATTTTTTGATGAAATCTAACGGATGCCATCCGTTATGTTTCTTGGCGGGATCGAAGCGTTCCTCACCTTCTAACAGCTTCCTAAGTGGTGTGCCACTACAGACAACACCAGGTCTATCTTTAATTTTACTCTCAAGATCGAAAATTTTGCCTTGAATTTTCGAAGTATTTTGTTCACATTTTTGTACACATCCGGTAACTTTCTCACCTAAATCTCTTTCAGTCTCTGAAACTGCCTTTTTCAATTGTGAGATTCCGTGTTGACATTCGTTTACGATCTCAGTTTTAAGACCGAAAACTTTTTCGTCTACTTCTGTTTCAACCAGAGGCTCTACTTTCTCTTGGATTTTGAGGATTTCAACATCAAATCTACTGTTAATGTTGTCAATTTCCCCCTGCATAGTATCCATATTCTTGTTAACTGTGTATTATATGTACAGTTGTTGTTGTTACAAAGGCTCTTCTTTTAAAGCGCCAACAAGTAAATTTGCAATGTAATAGCCACAAGTGTCTGTAGTTCCGTCAACTGAAATCCTGATAACGCTGACCTTCAGTTCATTGCGTATTTCTTCCAGAAAATCTAGGTAAACTGTCGGTATGTTGTTTTTACGCAAAGTTGATTCATGTGGTATATTTTGATTTAAGCAATATTTGCGCAGGACGGCTTTGAGGACAGGGTTTGTAAGTTTGTGAAGCGAAATATTGCTTCCAATGAATGGTTCACAAAAATCCATGTTAATCTGACTTTTTTTGTTACCTTTGGACAAATCCCTGCTACTGCAACTTGCTGTCGTCAGAAGTTGTTACCGTAGTCCTTTCTTCTGCATTCCTGCGATATGAAGACCAGTATTGACATGTTTGTCTATCTGAAACTTTTTTTGCACGAAACTTTTTTCCTCGCAAACTCGACTTATAAAACAATTCCGGCATGTGTAAATCTTCCAGGTCGTAAACACACTCAGCTGTGTACAAGTAAACAGAATGCTAAACTGAAAGAATGGACGCTAGTAAAAGGTTGCGTAGTTTCATTTAATTGTTGCCGACGAGTACGGTATGGCAGCGGAGGGGATTAACCGGGGGAGCGCGCGCAGGAGCATTGACTCTTGGCTGCGTGTTCCTGTTCCTCTTCTGTAATAATTTGGCTAGGCAGCGGTCTCTCGCTTGGCGACTGCACGCAGTTCTAGGTTACGGTCAATCTGTGAGACATCAAAACTAGATCGATCTAGACACCGCCCACCTAAATTTCTAAAATACTTTAAACATAGAGCGAAAGTATGCATCGTCACTAGTTTTTAGTTAAAGTATGCAAAGGAGGATATAAGATGAACATCAACAAAAGCAAAACGAGGATAATGGAATGCAGTCAAATTAAATCGGGTGATGCTGAGGGGATTAGATTAGGAAATGAGACACTTAAAGTAGTAAAGGAGTTTTGCTATTTAGGGAGTAAAATAACTGATGATGGTCGAAGTAGAGAGGATATAAAATGTAGACTGGGAGTGGCAAGGAAATCGTTTCTGAAGAAGAGAAATTTGTCAACATCGAGTATAGATTTAAGGGTCAGGAAGTCGTTTCTGAAAGTATTTGTATGGAGTGTAGCCATGTATGGAAGTGAAACATGGACGATAACCTGTTTGGACAAGAAGAGAATAGAAGCTTTCGAAATGTGGTGCTACAGAAGAATGCTGAAGATAAGGTGGGTAGATCACGTAACTAATGAGGAGGTATTGAATAGGATTGGGGAGAAGAGAAGTTTGTGGCACAACTTGACTAGAAGAAGGGATCGGTTGGTAGGACATGTTTTGAGGCATCAAGGGATCACAAATTTAGCATTGGAGGGCAGCGTGGAGGGTAAAAATCGTAGAGGGAGACGAAGAGATGAATACACTAAGCAGATTCAGAAGGATGTAGGTTGCAGTAGGTACTGGGAGATGAAGAAGCTTGCACAGGATAGAGTAGCATGGAGAGCTGCATCAAACCAGTCTCAGGACTGAAGACCACAGCAACATGCAATAACCGGTGAAAAGGAGCCAAATATGCAAACGCATATGCAACATGGAAATGCATATAATCTGGTCTCTAGTCATAATACACGAGCATAAAGCATGTACCAAATTCTACAATAGACTGACGTCACAGGTCCGGACATACAGTTTCATGTGACTGTTCAACGACCCTTATTGAAAACGGGAATGACCTGTGGTTTTTTCCAATCGCAAAGAATACTTCGCTAATGCAATTACTTACAGTAAAATGCTCATAGTACATGAGCAGGTTCCTTCGGATTCGCTTTGTGCAATCGTATTGGTATACCACAGGGTCCAATGGCTTTTCGTCTATTGAATGACTTCAGTTGATTTTCTATACTACGGTCACACGTTTCAAAATGTGTCATTGCCGTTCATGCAACGAATTGAATCACGGCCACAGCACAATCTTCGTCAGTGTAACTTATGGCATGACTGCGACATCTCGCACTGCAAAAAATGGTTCAAATGGCTCTGAGCACTATGGGACTCAACTGCTGAGGTCATAAGTCCCCTAGAACTTAGAACTACTTAAACCTAACTAACCTAAGGACAACACACACATCCATGCCCGAGGCAGGATTCGAACCAGCGACCGTAGCGGTCGCGCGGTTCCAGACTGTAGCGCCAGAACCGCTCGGCCACCAGCGGCCGGCTCTCGCACTGCATTTTTGTTTCAGCCCCGTCACTAGTACTCAATAATTAACTGTATGCACTTGGTACATTTCGTTGGGAGCGACGAGTTTTCAGTTTGTCGCCAGAAGAGGGAGGTCTGCCCTGCAGATCCACGAGGATGGTAGACTACTTCGAAAGTCTTCTACCAACCTTGTGGAACTGCGGATCAGGCACACTGTCTTCTGGCGAGAAAGTGAAAACTCGCCCAACGAAATGTACCAGGTTCATACAGTTAATTAGTGTGTACTAGTGACGGATCTGAAAAAAACGCAATATGATATGTCACAGTCATGCCATAGGTTTTACTGATGAGGGAAAGATCGTCTCCTTGGTGGCAGCCAGGTTTAGATGAAATGGTCTCGTTTCTCAAAATGCTTATTGTGGGCAGTTCCTGGCATAGTGCCACAGGTCACCGCAGTTGTGGAAAGAACTTGGATGTTAAAATACTATTCGCGCCAGCTATCAACTGGCGATGATAGACACTCTCTCACTGTATTTCAAGAAAGTAAGTTCCGTTCAGACAGTAGAGGAATCAAGTTTCTGAGCAGTCCGCATTTAACTCATTCAGTTACGTATATCGAATGCTCAGTTATCTACATTAAATATTTGTCTCATTTATCATGCTGTTGCAAATTGTCATGTTGTGAAAGTATTATTCATTTTTGCTTTCTGCAGTCTTCCAGTTACATGTGTGTCTCATAGCCTAATATCCAATCTATTTTAGTTTGCTACAGTTTTCAGAACGTTGCTCTATATTACTTACTGGCAGTTATCCACTTTATTGCATTAAATATACAGGGTGTTTCAAAATGACCATACCGCTTTTAAGGTGTTGTACCATTTATTACGTTCAACTTAGAGTTGTGAATAATACACACAATGAAAGAGCAACTCAAACAGTTTTGTTTGTATACCTGTGAGTAATGGAAAGAATATAGAACGACAAAGAGTGAGTGAAAAAGGTGTTGAACGAGTGCGAGTCTTTCACTCTCAGCCCCAAGAAATATCCCCGCGGACAGTTTATGGGCCTTTCTTTTTCGGCGAATCAACTGTAACTGATCTTTCTTATCTTGATGTGCTACAGCTACGGCCTGCGTCTCAGTGGGTAGAAGCTGAACAACCCACGTTTATTTTGGAGCAAGATGGTGCGCCGCCTCACTGGCATAACTCAGTACGCGACTGGTTAAACGACGTTGTATCCGACCGGTGGATTGGGGGCAAGGGGCCGGTTGACACAGAATTTTATGCATGACATTCACGTTCACACACGATCTGACGCGATCATGCGTATGTGCCTCCTATACCAGCTGATGTATCCGACTTTAGAAACTGTCTTATTGCATCAGGTACTCCTGACACATTGATCAAGGTTTCGGGACAACTCGCCTACCGACTCGATGTGTGATCGGTGTTCACACTGAACAATTGCAAGAAAAACTGTTTGTGTTTGTCTTTCATTTGGTGTATTATTTATAACTGTAAGGTGAACGTAATATGTGCTACGAAGCCTTAAAACCCGCACTTTTATTTTGAAACACCCTGTATAACTTGTGTTTTCAGTCTGGCTTACATTTTGAGATCCCTGATGTTCCATAATTTCCCTATTGTTAGAGGACCCTTAAATAACAGACATAATCAGCTGCATTTCTATTCATTCCTATTACATTTACTTCATTGAGTAAAGTTTACTAGCACGCAGTGGCGTGGCACATTCTTAAAGATAAAAAGTGCAGAATTGGTAATGAGTGTCAAACATCACTTGTTTTTACAGCACATATAGCTGGTGCACAAGGTAATGAGCTTTATTCTGGGCTCTTCCAGTTCTGTTAATTGTGTCACTCTTAATGTTACTTGCCCCTTGCGTCCTGCGTAGGAATATTTTCCGTAGTTTGCACCTAATTTCTGCAGGCTCTAAATCAGCTAATCACACTTCCTCTTTACTACGAAACGGCGGGTGATTTTCACAGCGACCTCTGTCCAGGATACTTTCCTTTGGTTTTCTCTGCGACCCGCAGAACGTCAGAGTGAAACCCATCTCCGATTGCAGAGGTTCATTTCTTTTTCCATGCGCAGGACTAATCGCGGAACAAAGTGAACTACTACAGTTCACGAAACTGGAACTTCCATGGCCATCTTTTGGGAGAATATTTTATCTTTGTAAGGCAATAAGATAGCATATTAATTTCTCTTGTTTGTGAAGTTGTGTGCAGGTGGCTCAGAACATGATGCTCCTAGCAAAAACATAAGAAGACGTGTGTGTCAGAGCACTCAGATCTTTTTTGTTTTTAATTTTTTTTATTTACCTCTCACCGCCTATGCATGTATCGGTAATGTTGTTGAACAACGGTCAGTAAGAAATATCGTTGAGACCTTCAATGCATGTTTATTGCTTCAGCGACATCGGATTACGACAAAAAGGGTAACAAGGTATTATGTATCGTTTCTCTTCATATTTTCTGTTGACGGCGTCTCATCCCGTTCGAGGCGTGTCGGCGTACGGCCTGTTTATCGTTTCGTTGAGGTGGCTAATTTTCTTTTTGTGGAGACGTTAGTTTCTCCACTTCTACTGAGTTTTGAAGGCTGAGACAGACTTTACTGATGTATCGGATTTATGTATATGGCACGTGGAATATATGTAGATTTTTATGTTTTGAGTGGTCAAAGGATGCACTGGACCTATGCTTTCAAATATACGACCTAGCACCAGAGGTGAATAAATGCTGTCGGGCAATGATGAGATGTAAAGATTTATTTTTGTCAGAAGCCAGTTTTATGTAAAAAGGGCATTGAGTGATATTGTTCTCATGTGTGTTAGGGACTATTGTTTCCCTCTGTGCCACTTGTGAATGGTTACTAGTTTTGATGGCTAGAATGTGTTTCAAGATAATGTTCACCACCCTTTATATTGTGTGTCTAGCGCACGTCTTACCAATATCTGTCGCTTTGTCTTACAAATGGGAGGGCACTGGAAAATTTATGTTTAATATTTTTGGGGGTAAATTTTTTAGTTTGATTTAGATTTGAAAGACTAAAGTTGAAAGGCCATGTCCTTTGATTTCTGTGGGAATCGTGTTTTTGAATTTCAATTACCTGTCATTTAAGTCAATGGCACTATGGGATTAAACGTTAAATTTTTCTAAATTTGACACTTTTACACAGATTAACATTCCTTAAAAAGTCGTACATGGCAAGAATATACATCTTAGGAGTCCCATATGGTGATATAACACAGCCACATGTGAACATTACATCTCCGACAAGAGAAAACACAAGCGCTTATGATTTAAAAAATTCTGTTGTTACTGAGCACACGATCAGATGAAGAAATATATGTTCCATTTGTTGTAATATGCACACAAGGGCCATTCTTCATTTTGCTGTAACATTGTTTGCAGACATGGGTTAATTTAAAAAGAACAAAACCACAAGCAGAATGTAGTTGAATGTGATTGATTGTCTTGTGAACTGAAAATGTGGCAAAAGCCACGATAATAAGAGGAGAAACTCGTGCTCAGATCTGCTATGGTAAGGGATCTTTGAATACAATGTATGGACCATATAAAGATCCATGGGATGGTATTTTGAAAAATAATTTCCGTTTTTTGTCTTTTGCCACAACGTCAGCATGGTATTTTTTTTTCGTATCCAAACACATTTAATTTTACATAACAGTTTGTTACTTATTATTCACTCACGGGAATGTAAAGCCTTTTTGCTATTAGATGAACTACTCTGTTCAAACTATATTTTTGTCAAAAATTAAACTGTATGTAGGTGTCAGTCTTTTTCAGATTTATGTGAATGCATTTTGCTGTAAAGTCATTACATCGCAATAAATGAGGACAAAAATATTTATGCAGACTGCTACACTCTCAAAAATGAGAAATCGTGGTTTTAACCTTAATTTTATCTTGTATTTTCAAAGAAAATTTGTATTTAAATGTTTTAAAATGTTATAATACTCATGGCAGCATCAATTTGACGAAGGTGGACACTGATATACTCGACTTACATATTATATTTAGATTCTTATACAGTCAATCATAAAAAATTCAAAAGTTTTTGAGTCCTTAACGAAGCGTCTTTGAAATCCAGCTTGCACAGTGAGTCCAGGCTGAGAAGTTAATCAGTTTCAACTACAGTCTATACATGGGACCAAAATTATACAGTGAACATGCAGTTTTGTTGTACACCATTTTGACTAAGTGCAAACGCCGAGTTACTGTAATTACCCTCATATTTTTCTAATTTTCATTCTTAGTTGTGGAAGTCATGCAGGCAACCAGATGTCTTGATAGACCAAATATCCTTGTTGGAAAACTGGTAGGGGTCCATATCTTTACTACTGCTTGGTTATAAGGGTCAGTTTGTTTCAGGAGTGCCTAAACCAAGTGGTAAACCAACGTCGCAATATGAGATACGGATTTTATTCCTTTTTGAAGAGGGACAAAGGGTGAAGCGACATGACTATCACATATCACATAGCACTTTTATCTCACCACTGTCGCGATTACGCGATAATTAACTGTGTGAGCTTGGTACATTTTGCTGGGATTGAAAAGTATCTCACCAGAAGGGAGTGGGTCTGGAAAGCTAGGCAGCCCTGTAAGATAAGCAGAATGCTTTTCACACTGTCTCAATAGTAGGGAAAGAGTGACTCCAGGGCGACAGCCAGTTTTAGCTGAAATGGTCCTGTTTTCCGAAATGCTTATTGAGGGCAGTTACCAGCACTAATCCACCTGCCAAAGGCACTGTGCGGCAGGTTGCCACAGTTTTCTCCTGTGGGTGGTCTAGGGTGAGATATACCCTTCTGTCGATACTTCAAAGAAGAGGCTGCCTACTGATGTTTCCCTGGTGTGAGAAAAATCGTTGGTGGCATCCAGAATTACGAACTGTCTAATCAGAAATAATGTCCCCTCCTCCAGACGCAGTGCGGTCGGTGCTGACCAAAGGAGAAAGACTGTTGGAAAGAAGTACCAACCTCATTAACTGTAATGATGCTTCTGGCAAGGTTTGAGTGGGAAATATCTGCTGTTATCTCTTGTTTTTACATAGAAAAGGGAACATATTCGTTCATCAGATTGACAACAGCAGTCAGCCTCCATTCCAAGTGGAGCTTGGAACTTGCTGGGATTCTGGGAACATCTTAGTTTTTAAAATGAAAATTACTTACCAGTTTACTACCGGCATCGACAGCCGCCTTTTAGTGGTGTTTGAAGAGGGTAAGCTGCGCTCAGGCAGTTACGTAATCCACTTGCTGAGCAGCTTAGATTTATCTCATTTCATTACGCATCTCGAATACTTAATTATCTGTACCAAATATCAGTCTCATGTCTCTTGCTTTTCCGAGCTGTCTAGATGTGCGAGTTTTATTCATTTTTGCTTCCTGTAGTGTTCTAACTAAACACGAGACCCAAAGGGTTTAGAGACCTTTTGTTTCAGTTTCCTACAATTTTCAGAATAAAGGTCTGTATTCAGAATGGTCCAAATGGCTCTGAGCACTATGGGACTTAATTTCTGAGGTCATCAGTCCCATAGAACTTAGAACTACTTGAACCTAAGTAACCTAAGGACATCACACACATCCATGCCCGAGACAGGATCCGAACCTGCGACCGCAGCGGTCGCTCGGTTCCAGACTGTAGCGCCTAGAACCTCTCGGCCACCCCGGCCGGCATAGGTCTGTATTATTCGTTGTCAATTGTTCACTTGATAAGATTGAATAAACTCTAGTATTCTCAGGCTGGTCTACTTTTGAAACCCCTAATATCCGAAAACTTCTCTGTGTTTAGGCAACCCTTAAATATAAAAACGATCAGAGCATTTCTAGAATGTTTACTTCACTGTGAAGAGACTACGTTAACTTCAGTGGACGGGCACTATGTAAGAGATGCAGAAGTGACTTACAAGGCACTTGTCTGACCGACTCTTGAGGTTGGTTAGGTTAGTGGTGTTTAACGTCCCGTCGACAATGAGGTCATTAGAGACGGAGCGCAAGCTCGGGTTAGGGAAGGATGGGGAAGGAAATCGGCCGTGCCCTTTCAAAGGAACCATCCCGGCATTTGCCTGAAACGATTTAGGGAAATCACGGAAAACCTAAATCAGGATGGCCGGAGACGGGATTGAACCGTCGTCCTCCCGAATGCGAGTCCAGTGTGCTAACCACTGCGCCACCTCGCTCGGCGACTCTTGAGTACCGTTCTACAGTCTGGGACTCTTACTAAGTGGGATTGACAGGGAAAAGCGACAAGTTCCAACGAAGATCAGTTTGTTTCGTCACGGGATCACTTAGTTGGGCCGGCCGGAGTGGCCGAGCGGTTCTAGGCGGTTCAGTCTGGAACCGCGCGACCGCTACGGTCGCAGGTTCGAATCCTGCCTTGGGAATGGATGTGTGTGATGTCCTTAGGTTAGTTAGGTTTAAGTAGTTCTAAGTTCTAGGGGACTGATGACCTCAGATGTTAAGTCCCATCGTGCTCAGAGCCATTTGAACCATTTTCACTTAGTTGGTGCGAGAGTGTTACAGAGATGCTCGACAAACTCCAGTGGCAGCTGCTACTAGAGACGTGTTGTGCGTCGCGGAGAGTTTTCCTAGTGAGGCAGAGTCGGATAACATATTAATTCCACGTACATCTACTGAACTGAGTACTAGGAGAAAATCGAGAGTGCTAAAAACGAGGCTTATCGACAATCATTATTCCAACACACTATTAGCGAGTAGAACAGGGTAGGGGGGATCTGTCAGTGGTACCAGAAGTACACTACGCTACACTCCGCCATGTGTGGCTTGCGGAGTACTGATGCAGATTTAGGAAACGAGTGTCAAACGTACACAGGTTTTTACAGTAGGAGTAGTTGGTGCACAACCGATTGAGCCTTATTTCCACCTCTTCCAAGACGGTTAATTGTGTCATCATTCGCGTTATTGCGTCCTGCGTCCGGTGTGGGAACATTCTGCATACTTTGCATCTAATTTCCGCAATTATTAAATCAGCTACGAGGTTTGATAAAGAAGTAAACGAGAATTTTTTACTTTTGCAGGTTTAATTCATCCGATTCTCAAACTTTTTGATTATCTTGTTGGTATACATGTTCCTGAAGTGAGTTTGCGTTTTCAGTTGTTTGGAATAATTAGTTACTGTTGAAAGTGAAAGTCGAAAAGGTATGTCCTAGAGAAAGCGAATTTTTATTTTCGAAAAGGATGGACTGAAGAATTTGCATGACATTTGCTTGATAAATGTAATAGACTACAGCTTCACATTCTAAATGTTGACTGCGGATTTGGCGAACCTACTGTGTGTAACACAAGAGTTCATGAGTGGTATAAACGTTTCAAAGACGGTCAAGAAGACGCCTTGGACGCCCAAGCACATCAATTACTGACGACAATGTGGAAGAAGTAAAGAAAATTGATCTGGGAAATGGTAGAATCACCATAAGAGAGATTGCTGAAGATGTCGGCTTATTCTTCGGCTCATCAAAGCAATTTTTGCCGATGTTTTGGGCAAAGTTTGTTCCGAAACTGTTGAATTTCGACCAAAAACGACGTCTTCCAGACGTCACTGAGGAATTGCTGCATGAAGTCGACAACGACTCAGAACTTCTAAAGATGGTTATAATAGGTGACAATAATGGGTATACGAGTATGACGTCGAAACCAAGGCCCGATTGCCCCAAACAAATTGCCTAAAAAGCCAAGTTCTAGAAAATTTCGACAAGTTCGATCACATATTAAGGTTCTTCTCACTGTTTTCTTTTAGATTTGCACCCCTTATCACAACAAGTCGTTTTCTCTCCTGTTCCACTTGCAGATAAAGCGAGGGAAAACAACTATCTGTATGCCCCCGAATGAGCCCTAATTTCTAGCATCTTATCTTCGTGGTCCCTACGCGAAATGTATGTTAGTGGCAGTCTACATCTACATCTACACTCTTACTCTGCTCTTCACAATAAAGTGCTTGGCAGAGGGTTCAGTGAACCACCATAAAGCTGTCTCTCTACCGTCCCACCTTTACTCTTACTCTGCTCTTCACAATAAAGTGCTTGGCAGAGCGTTCAATGGACCACCATCAAGCTGTCTCTCTACCGTTCCACCCTCCAATGACGGGCAGGAAAAACGAGTACTTAAATTTGTCTGTGCCAGCCCTTATTTCTCTTATTTTATCGTGATGATCATTTCTCCCATTGTAGGTGGGTGCCAACAGAATGTTTTCGCAATCGGAGGAGAAAACTGGTGATTGAAACTTCATGAGAAGAGACTGTCGCAACGAAAAACGCCTTTGTTTTAATGATTTCCACTCCACATATCATGTCTCTGACACTATCTCCCCTATTTCACGATAATACAAAACGAGCCACCCATCTTTGTACTTTTTCGATGTCACCCGTCAGTCCCATCTGATACGGATCCCACACCGCACAGCAATACTCTAGAATAGAACGGACATGCGTGGAGTAAGCAGTGTCTTTAGTAGACCTGTAGCACCTTCAAAGTGTTCTGCCATTGAATCGCAGTATTTGGTTTGCTCTACCCACAACATTATCTATCTGATCGTTCCAATTTAGGTTATTTGTAATTGTAATCACTAAGTATTTAGTTGAAATTACAACCCTCACATTTGTGTGACTTATCGCGTAATCGAGATTTAGTGGATTTCTTTTAGTATTCATGTGAATAGCTTCACACTTTTCTTTACTCAGGGTCAATTGCCACTTTTCGCACCATACAGATATCTTATTTAAATCATTTTGCAGTTCGTTTTGGTCATCTGATGACTTTACAAGGCGGTAAATGACAGCATCATCTGCAAACAGTCTAAGACGGCTGATAAGATTGACTCCCGTATCGTTAATATAGATCAGGAACAATAGAGGGTCTATAACACTTCCCTGGGTAACGCCGGATATTACTTCCCTTTTACTCGATTACTTTCCATCTATTACTACGAACTGTGACCTTTCTGACAGGAAATCACGAATCCAGTCGCACAACTGACGCGATATTCGATAGGCACGCAGTTTGGTTAGAAGACGTTTGTGAGGAACGGTGTCGAAAGCGTTCTGGAAATCTAAAAATATGGAATCAATTTGACATCCCTGTCGATAATACTCATTACTTCATCGGTATGAAGAGCTAGCTGTGTGTCGCAAGAACGATATTTTCTGAATCCGTGCTGACTATGTGTCAATAAATCGTTTTCTTCGAAGTACTTCACAATGTTCGAAAACAGTATATGTTCCAAAACCCTACTGCAAATCGAAGTTAGTGATATGGGCCTGTAATTCAACGGATTACTCCTAGTTCCCTTTTTGGGTATTGATGCGACTTGAGCAAGTTTCCAGTCCTTAGGTACAGATATTTCTGTGAGCGAGCGCTTGTATATAATTGCTAAATATGGAGCTATTGTATCAGCATACTCTGAGAGGAACCTGACAGGTATACAATCTGGACCAGAAGCCTTGCCTTTCTTAAGTGATTTAAGCTGCTTTGCGTCACCGAGGATATCTACTTCTATGTTTCTCATCTTGGCAGTGGTTATTAAAAGCATCTCGCATTGAAATACGCTCTATATATTGGACTTCTGCAAAACTTTGCCAGTCTTAGGGATTTTACGTTCTTTTAAATTTACATGCTTTTTTTGTTGCTTCTGCAACAGCGATCTGACCCGTTTTGTGTACCATAGGGGATACGTACCATCACTTATTAATTTATGTGGTATATATCACTCTATTGTTGTCGATACTGTCTCTTTGAAATCATTTCACAACTTTTCTACGCTTACATGATCAGATCGGAAGGAGTGTAGAGCGTTAAGAGCATTTTTATCGCTTGTTTAAATAGATATACTTGGTGTTTCTATTTGATGGTTGTAGATGTTACGGCATTCTGCCTGGCAGCAACTGCCTTGTGGTCGCTAAACCCTGTATTCGTCACGATACTCATTATTTGTGAAGGATTATTTGTTACTAAGAGGTCAAGTATGCTTTCGCAATCATTTACTCTTCGAGTGGGCTCATGAACTAATTGTTCAAAATAATTTTATGAGAATCAATTCAGTATGATTTCGGAGTTTTGCTATTTGGGGAGCAAAATAACTGATGATGGTCGAAGTAGAGAGGATTTAAAATGGAGACTGGCAATGGCAAGGAAAGCGTTTCTGAAGAAGAGAAAATTGTTAACATCGAGTATAGATTTAAGGGTCAGGAAGTCGTTTCTGAAAGTATTTGTATAGAGTGTAGCCATGTATGGAAGTGAAATGTGGACGATAAATATTTTAGAAAAGAAGAGAATAGAAGCTTTCAAAATGTGGTCCTACAGAAGAATGCTGAAGATTAGATGGGTAGATCACATAATTAATGAGGAGGTATTGAATAGAATTGGGGAGAAGAGGAGCTTGTGGCACAACTTGACTAGAAGAAGGGATCGGTTGGTAGGAAATGTTCTGAGACATCGAGGGATCACCAATATAGTATTGGAGGGCAGCGTGGAAGGTAAAAATCGTAGAGGGAGACCAAGAGCTGAATACACTAAGCAGATTCAGAAGGATGTAGGTTGCAGTAGGTACTGGGAGACGAAGAAGCTTGCACAGGATAGTAGTAGACCACAACAACAACAACAACAACATGATTTCGGATGACATTGTATGCCTGCCGCCGGCTTTAAACGTATAATTTTTCCAGTATATCGAGGATAGATTGAAGTCACCACCGACTATAAAGGTATGAGAAGGATACCTATTTGAAATGAGACTCAGGTTTTCTTTGAACTGTTCAGCAACTATATCCTCTTAGCCAGGGGTCGGTAAAACGATCCAATTCACAGTTGGTCCGATTTTCAAGTACACTCCTGGAAATTGAAATAAGAACACCGTGAATTCATTGTCCCAGGAAGGGGAAACTTTATTGACACATTCCTGGGGTCAGATACATCACATGATCACACTGACAGAACCACAGGCACATAGACACAGGCAACAGAGCATGCACAATGTCGGCACTAGTACAGTGTATATCCACCTTTCGCAGCAATGCAGGCTGCTATTCTCCCATGGACATGATCGTAGAGATGCTGGATGTAGTCCTGTGGAACGGCTTGCCATGCCATTTCCACCTGGCGCCTCAGTTGGACCAGCGTTCGTGCTGGACGTGCAGACAGCGTGAGACGACGCTTCATCGAGTCCCAAACATGCTCAATGAGGGACAGATACGGACATCTTGCTGGCCAAGGTAGTTGACTTACACCTTCTAGAGCACGTTGGGTGGCACGGGATACATGCGGACGTGCATTGTCCTGTTGGAACAGCAAGTTCCCTTGCCGGTCTAGGAATGGTAGAACGATGGGTTCGATGACGGTTTGGATGTACCGTGCACTATTCAGTGTCCCCTCGACGATCACCAGTGGTGTACGGCCAGTGTAGGAGATCGCTCCCCACACCATGATGCCGGGTGTTGGCCCTGTGTGCCTCGGTCGTATGCAGTCCTGATTGTGGCGCTCACCTGCACGGCGCCAAACACGCATACGACCATCATTGGCACCAAGGCAGAAGCGACTCTCATCGCTGTAGACGACACGTCTCCATTCGTCCCTCCATTCACGCCTGTCGCGACACCACTGGAGGCGGGCTGCACGATGTTGGGGCGTGAGCGGAAGACGGCCTAACGGTGTGCGGGACCGTAGCCCAGCTTCATGGAGACGGTTGCGAATGGTCCTCGCCGATACCCCAGGAGCAACAGTGTCCCTAATTTGCTGGGAAGTGGCGGTGCGGTCCCCTACGGCACTGCGTAGGATCCTACGGTCTTGGCGTGCATCCGTGCGTCGCTGCGGTCCGGTCCCAGGTCGACGGGCACGTGCACCTTCCGCCGACCACTGGCGACAACATCGATGTACTGTGGAGACCTCACGCCCCACGTGTTGAGCAATTCGGCGGTACGTCCACCCGGCCTCCCGCATGCCCACTATACGCCCTCGCCCAAAGTCCGTCAACTGCACATACGGTTCACGTCCACGCTGTCGCGGCATGCTACCAGTGTTAAAGACTGCGATGGAGCTCCGTATGCCACGGCAAACTGGCTGACACTGACGGCGGCGGTGCACAAATGCTGCGCAGCTAGCGCCATTCGACGGCCAACACCGCGGTTCCTGGTGTGTCCGCTGTGCCGTGCGTGTGATCATTGCTTGTACAGCCCTCTCGCAGTGTCCGGAGCAAATATGGTGGGTCTGACACACCGGTGTCAATGTGTTCTTTTTTCCATTTCCAGGAGTGTATAACCTGTACCCATACCATTTCGCAGGAACTATCTATTTCAATTTCACAACAAGGCAAACTACATGTGACAGCAATAAATACTCCACCACCAACTGTATTTAATCTATCCTTTCTGAACACGGTTAGATCATTTGAAAAATTTCGGTTGAACTTATTTCCGGCTTCAGCCAGCTTTCTGCACCTATAACTGTTTGAGCTTCAGTGCTTTTGGTTAGGGCTTGGAGCTCTAGTTCTTTCCCAACACAGCTACGCCAATTTACAACTACAAATACCGATCGTTTCTACAACTAACGTACTGTGTTTTACCTGTCCCCTTTTAGACTGACTCCTTTTCTGTCGTTCCCTGGGACCCTCTAACCTAAAAAACCGCCCAGTCCTTTCCACACAGCCCCTGTTACCCGTGTAGCCGCTTCCTGCGTGTAGTGGACTGCTGACCTATTAAGCGGAACACGGAAACCCACCGCCCGATGACGCAAGTCAAGGAATCTGCAGCCTACACAACCATTTCCGCTAGCCACCCGAAACCAGAGAGGATGGTTCTGCAGTCAGCTTCAAATCCGTCCTCTAAACTTTCTCAGTAGTGTTCTTCGAAACGAATCTCTTTATCCCTCCAGGGATTCCCTCTTGAGATCTCGAAGCATATCCGTGACACTTGCTTGCTGTTGGAACTTACCTGTAACAAACCTAGCAGCCCGGCTCTGAATTGCTTCGTCTTGGTGCGCAACCGAAAGACTCAAGAACAGATGGCACTAGCGTCCTGTTTGCGGTCTGCTTTCAGATAAACCACACTTTTCCAATAAACCGAAATCAACCATTCTCCTTACCGACCGCAATATCCACATGCTCGATCCATTTCATATCGCTTCGCAGCGTTATGCACAGATATTTAAACGACGTGACTGTGCCAAGCAGGACACTAATAAAGCTGTATCCGAATATTGCGGTTTGTTTTTCCTACTCATCCGCTTTAACTACGTTTTTCTACATTAAGAGACGTCTGCCGTTCCTCCCATCAGCAACAAATTTTGTCTATGTCATCTTGTATCAAGCTACAGTCACTTATCTTCGACATCTTCCTGTACACCGCGGCAACATCAGTGAACAACCGCACGCTGCTGCCCACCACTTCTACCAGGTCATTTCCGTATATAGAAAATAGCAACGGTCGTGTCTAACTGCCATGGGGCACTCCTGATGTGACCCCTGTCTCTGATGAACGCTCGCCGTCGAAGACGACATACTGGGTTCTATTACTTCCGTTACAATGGGATAGTGCTTCATGAGTACCTGCGTTATGGTCATACGGTCAATAACCCTACAAGGAAGTTATGAGCAATTTGCGTGAAACAATCGGAAGAACCCGACCAGAATTGTGGCAAAATCGCTCGTGGAATTTGCATCATCATAATGCTTCCTCTCACACCTCAACACTTGTTCGTGATTTTTTGGCAAGGAACAAATCCGTTATGTTGCCTCACCCTCCGTATTCGCTGGACATGGCCTCCTGCGACTTCTTTCTTCTTCCGAGGCTGCAGAGAACCATGAAAGAACGTAATTTTGTCAACACTGATGATATAAAAGCAGGATCGTTGAAGGAGCTGAATACCATGAACAAAAGTGATTTCCAGCAGTGATTCCAAGATTGGAAAAAGCACTGGCTCAAGTGCGTTATATTTGAGTGGGATTACTTTGACGGGGACAAAGTTCATGTTGATGAATAAATAAATATTATTTAAGAAAAATAAAAACTTCCGTTACCTTTTGATCACACCTCGTACTTACACGTGCTCTTTATTACTAAGTGGTGGATAATTTTCAGACTGTGTTCCAAAAGGTGTTTAATATTTCGTCATCTGTATTTCATCCTCCGCTTCTACATTATTATGGTCCCTATCTGTCGATTCCTTACTCTAACATTGGTTTCGTTCACTTTTAGTATGAGAGACTTCGGCTAGCTATAAAAACTGCAGTGAAGTTCTCTCTGATTTCGTGGCAGCTCTGTCACACTGCTATCGAAACACGCTGGATCTTTCCTGTCCCTCAAAATTTTGCTTAGAACATACATATCATGACACCTTGAAAGCCATACGTCAAGGCAGTCAGGTATAGGCAGTATTTCTTCACTTTCGAAAAGCATTTGACTCAGTACGTCTTGTCTTGTTATCGAGGGTTATCGAGAGGATTTCTCGGTATGGAGGACCTTTGGTGTTCTTTCTGTACATTAATGACCTTTCAGAATATATTAACTGTAGCCTCAGACTTTTCGCGGATGCCTCGGTTACTTACTGTACACTGAAGTACAGTCTGAAAAAGATGCACAAACATTGTCAGATCTTGATAAACACGACTGTTCTTCTTATTACAGAAGTTTGTTCGCCCAGATCGCATTGTAACACACAATGATTAAGTGTTTCAGCGAAATTAAATCGCCATCTTCACATGATTTGTGCATTGTTTACACAGCTATTCTCTTACCATATGAGGAGAGATGGTATTATGGAATATCGTCTCTGTGTGTTCAGTTAATTTGGCCCCGTAAAAATTATTTAGATACAAATGATCGGAAAGTGGCGATTTAATTTCACTGTAACCAGTAATAGTTTTGCATTTTTATGCGATCAAGACGATTAAGTTTCTGCATTAAGAACAACCGTATTTAGATACGCAGGCTGCGTCCAATACAGTTGACAATGTCAGTTAATCATCGTAAGATACTGATAAGATTTCAGAGTGGTACAAAGGTTGGCAACTATGTTCAGAAATGTAAAATGTGATACTTTAAACTTAGTATTCTATGATCAGAATGTCAGTGAGTCATAATTGGAATCAATCACCCCATTCAAATGGCTGCGTTTAATAGTTTTGAATATGGCTAGATCGTAGGTAATTCTGGTTCAGTGGTAGAGTATTAGCAAAATTCAATAGTCTACATATGAGGTAGCTTAGAAACCACTCGTGCTTTGCATAGTACAATATTACTCAAGAGTTTGGGACCTGTAGCTACTAGCGCTGACAGACGATATTCAACATGTACGAAGGAGAGTAGCAAAAATAGTCAAAGGTTTGTTTTATCCACGAGAGAGCATCTCAGATTCACATATGAATGAAGATAGACACAAACTATTTCGTGAAAACCTGCTTACAGAGTGTAAAGCACCTAATTTAAGCAATGAAGAATGGGATATAGTACAACATCCTACGTACCGCTGCCGCAGGAATGTCAAAGAAAAGATTATACGAATTATAATACACAGAGGCGTTTCGGCAATCATTCTTCCCACGCTCCATACTTAAATGTAGCGGCAGGAAGCCCTAATAACTGATCGAGCGAAGTAGCTCAGTTGTTAGCACACTGGACTCGCATTCATGAGGATGACGGCTGAAACACGCATCAGGCCGTCCAGATTTAGGTTTTTCCGTGATATCCCTAGATGGGTCCTTTGGAAAAACGGGGCCCATTTTCTTTCCCATCCTTCCCTAATGAGAGCTTGTGCTCCGTCTCTAATGGTCTCCATGACGACGGGACGTTAAACACTAACCTCTTCATCCTGCTCTCCCTAATATCTGGTGCAATGACTTATCCTCGCCCATGCATTTTACATTAGTTTGCAGAGTACTTCTGAATCAATGAATGATAAATTATTGACATTGGAAATCCTTTTGTGACGTGGGTAAAGAGTTTGAATTTGAGGAGTATGGTATTCTCATTCCAGGGTTAAGGAATTGTAGCGTATCAGATACAACGCGCTCAGCGTTTTTATTTTCTCTGCAGGAAGGAAACCACACAGCGTCAGATCTATAATCTGCCACACCGCAATGTGCATTTCGAGTTTGGAGCAATCAGACGCGGTATATTTGTCATTCTCTTTTCCTTTTCATATATGTCAGAAGCTGCAAATTTTGTCCTTTTGCGGATGATAAAAGTATGGGAATGAAAATTAGTACCGACCTTCTTAGTGAAACGGCTGCTACAAATCCTACCCTACATCCAACGTCTCCTACATAGAATATTTAGAAATTAGTTTCCCCAGGAGGAATATTTTGAAATTACGTAGTTCCTTAACTTCCTTTCTGATCACTGATATTGAGCCTCATTTTTTACGCCTTATTTTCTGTCTTCTGTCTCTTTCTTCACAATTTCCTCCTGATGTAATCTAAAAGAATTAGTATAATCTGGATTTTGTAACATTTCTTACTATTTTCGCCTTCCGTCGTGAATCGTGATTTTATAGTAGTTTTCTTATAAAATATTAAGTTGTAATTTAATGATTAACCACGAGCTGAAGTTATCTAAAGACTATTCTGAGACAACTATTTATACGTTTACTAGGTACACGATATAATATTTATGTGATCAAGCATCACGTATTAAGCTGTGAGTTATGGAAGACATTAGACTGTGTCATCCTAATAATCTATTACACAAGATCCGATTTTCTGGAGGTTGTAGTTGAGGACGTGCCTGTTAAGAAGCAGCCCACAAAAATTTGGCCTAGAGTGTTCGAGTTACACAGAGACGATACGTCTCCTGCATGGGATGATCTTACGAGTAGAATGGGAGTCTCGCGGGATTCGTTCATTGGCCCAACACTGTTCTTCCTTTGTACGAATTATCTAACATTGTATTTGTATTAAGAGACAAAATGAGAGTCGTTTGCAAATGAAAATAATTTTGCTGTTAAGCCACGAAAATTAGCATTACTCTTCCGTATAGTAATGGTTTAATGCTCCGTGTTAGCTAACACTGTGCAAAAATGCACGCGCGCTAGCTTGAACGAAAAAGCCACTCAGGACAAGATGCGTTTAAGGTAATTAGCTGTGCATCACTGGAATACTTTGTAAGTAATAAAACTCGATGCCTACTACCTACTAGCGTTACGTGATACGAGATGTAGTGCATAACATCGCAGACTGTAGTGCTGTCTGTTGTCCGGTATTGTGAAGCAGAAACCCGTGACTGATCACTGTTTTATACTAAATAGTACTTGAGAAAAACTCGTAATAGTTTCATTAAATAACTACAAGTATTTTTGCTACATCGCTCTTACGAAAACCAAAACACATCACATATTTGCAAACATAGTAAAAATTGAATCTTCACTTTACTTTTCCAGTAATATGAGGTTACTTTTAGTTTGCACAGTTATTACTTAGTTTGTGTTAGGTTGCAGCATGAGTACAATAACGCCCGATGAACTTTAGTTAATTATTACTGCACCTGGTTTTATGAACTGAGTGAATTTAAGTTAACTTACAAGTGCAATTAAATTTCTCTCAAATGAAATAATGTTATGTCTTTCACTTGGACTCACTTGGTAATATCGGTGGAAAGATAGGATCCTATTGATGATTAGTGGAGTGGAAATCAGTACCACTCAAGTCCATTATAGTTTAACTCAAAACACTGTAATATTCAAAATGTTGCATCTCACCCATTGCTGACAAGTCCTATACATAGCTAACTAAACAGCTAAATGGCTCGATCTTTTTTTAGGCGAGTTGCTGATGGTGCGACGTAATGCGTTCGGTTGCAATGGTAGTGGCAACATGCTCTTCCTCCGCAATAGGCAAATTTTAAAAACTTTGGGCACACTAAACTCTTCTTCCAGTCCTTCAGCTACCTATGTTTCTCGCGTGTTTTGTGCTCTGACCAGATATAAACTCGCTCAACTATTTACGACGTCTTGCCATATTTAAAATACCATTTCGACAATACACACTCTGTTACGTCTACACTGCGTCCATACTTCACCACCGATAACTTTCAGCTAATCTGTTCTTTCCGTCTCTTTGTCTGCGCGCATTTGCGTCCAACTATATTATTACCATATCTGAAACACCTTCTTAGGATTTTATACGATACCAATTTCAACGACTTTGGCAGCGTTCCTACCACAAAGTTTCACGATATATTTTTCCAATGGTTTTTCGTAAATACATTCCGGTTTTTTAGGTGCTGAAATCGACAAAATTAACAAAGTGCATACAGAATTAATTAATTAATTGGCAATTCAAAGGCACTGTGTTGTAGTATTATACGATCTTGTAAGGAACCCACACCGCGCATTAGTTCTCCAGAAGACGATGGAAAAGTGCAGTGTAGGCCGTTCCTTTAATGGATTTTTGCATCGTTTAAGTACTCCGCCAACGAAACGCAGTCTTTGATTCGCATTGCCCACAACATTTTCTGTGTGTTGATTCCAATTTAAATTGTTCGTACTTGTAACACCTAGGCATTTCTTTGAGTAGACAACCCTCAAATGAGCAAGTATTCGACTGGAAGAAAAGCTACTGAGTAGAAAATTGAACGAGCAAATGAAAAAAAGACTGGTTCATTTCTATGTTTGAACGTGGTGTAGTATGTAGCAGAAACGTCAATGGTAAGGAAGGAAGATGAAAGAAAGATTCGAGGCGTTTCAGATGTGGTATGTAGGATGATGGCAAAGATATTGTGGACAGAAGGGGTGCAGGACGAAAAGGTATTCAGAAGGAATGATGGGAAAAGACAAACAACTTGGAGATTTTATAAATAAAATGTAATTGGTTAGAAGAGGAGAAGACACTACTTTAGAAGGGGTGGCTAAAGTAAAAAGAAGAAGAGGGAGGAAATGATACCAGTTAACACAACAGGTTAAAGTACAAAAGATATATGAAATGAACGACAGAAGACAAAGACAGATGATACTACCTTGCTAAAGATCAGCATAAAATTTACGAAAAAAAACAAAAGAAAAATCAGTGCTCAAAATACATACATAAACAAACAAAAAAGGCCATGTGGGGCACGAATATCCAGAAAAAGCACACAGGACCTCGTTCATACCATATCATGACTTCTGGAACTACTGATACATTTGATTTATTGACCCAATAGCTAATTGTGCAATTCAGAGGTAATACTGTTATATGATTCTTATCATTACTGTGCTGCAGTGTATTATTACTTGGTACCTACTTCGGTGAAACACATACTTCTTGGTTGCGCTGAGTCCGTACACTACCTCAAGCGATTGGGAGTTCTCAGTAGATGTGTCGTGGTCAGTCTCAACATTCACACCTTATTGCAAGAGGCCTCTTTCAATTTTTGCACCCGATCACCTAGGGATATAGCGCGGCGCGCATTTGTAACACCAATATCGATATTGTCTAGACATATATAACTTCAGTGTCTTTTTTTACTTAATGTGGTATCTTTGTAAATAAATGTTTTATTCGCTAGTTATGTCACTGTAATTAATCTATGGATGTAATTTTAAAAATGTAATTTTAAAAATGTTGTTGTGTAAACAAACTGGAATGTTATAACTTTACTTGTAATACTTGTTCGTACATGTGGAAAGCAGATTTGTAATCATCTGAAACATGGAGGGAAGTTCTTCTGCAACGAAACTGAAATACAGGAACAGGAAAGGTGGATGCGAACGAGCAAGGAAGGGCAGCGAGATTGTATAATGTAGTCTCGGATGCGGAAGCAGTTTGGCATGTTATTCATGGCATACACTGGTTGCCTCTGTACTACGAAAATCCGCCGCCATGAATTTTCAGACCATGATATACGGCTAGAGCCATGAACACCTTTGGTATCTTTCTGATTAGCCACAGAAAATCGTCAAAGCCGCCACCTTCGTCTCCAATTATTGACTGAGTACTGTAAACTTGCAAGGATCAGGCATTTGTTTTCTTATTCAAATAATAATCCCATTTTCTTTAAGCTTTATGTCCAAAACCCACACTTAATCTCTTCATTTACTGATGCAGGCCCCTCTTCTGAAAAATAATTGCTTTCTTTAACTACATTTTGTGGAATATTGAACTTGATAAATTATTCAGTGCGCCCTGTTTCTGAAGTATTCCAAGATGTTTTATTAAAAGGATGGTTAAAGTTCCACCAAAGTACAATTACAAGGAAATGATCTTAACTGTTTTGTTTAAACGTTACTCTAATTGAAATGTCAGTACAGCACTTAAATTATTAGCATAAAACTGGGATTATTCAGAATAGTTACTGGCTTATGGAATTTGTAGGGCCAGCATTAGCATTAACTGCTGTGTGAACTCTCCTTGAGGAAATAAACAATACTCAAAATATAGAACATTTCAATGACAGTATTTTCCAGTAAGTAAACTGATAAAATTATCTCTTGTCCAAGTTAGTATTCCAGAACAATTAGTAATCATTTATGTGTAATGTTCATTAGCTTTCTACTATAATGTACAGATAGTAAGTGTTATTGAGAGCTAGTTGTTGCCAAAACGAATAACATTACTTCCGTGTTCTTCAAGCCAAATTGTTGTCACATTGCTTGCTAAACTGCACTCCTGCTTTGTATCTTACTTGCAAAACAGAATTTCAGTGTTAAGTAAATTAAATACCAATATTTAATTTTATTTGTGAACAGTGCTAGTACTTGGTACCAATCTGCCTAATTAGGCTGGGCACCGTTCCCTTTTACGTAGTTACTGCTACTAATGCAAATTTTATTTGATTCCCCTGTGTTCCGCTATTGCTTTCTTTCAATAGAAATGTTTCGAGAAATGGAAAACAGTCCGATACATTTTCACTACACACGTTCACGATCATTCCAAATCCTTCCACAGGAGTCACATTATGGGTGAATTGCTAATTTAATAGTAAGCGGTCGTGTTACAAAAAATGGTTCAAATGGCTCTGAGCACTATGGGACTCAACTGCTGTGGTTATCAGTCCCCTAGAACTTAGAACTACTTAAACGTAACTAACCTAAGGGCATCACACAACACCCAGCCATCACGAGGCAGAGAAAATCCCTGACCCCGCCGGGAATCGAACCCGGGAACCCGGGTGTGGGAAGCGAGAACGCTACCGCACGACCACGAGATGCGGGCAGGTCGTGTTACAACTGCGGCTCCTCAATACATATGCGATGGTCAATTTCAATATTCGCAAATTGTTGCGCGAGTCCTATTTCAGTCTTTGCAGCCAGTCAGTGAGCGAGATGGCTCATTGGTTACCTACTTGGCTCGCACTATTCACATTCGATTTTCGGTGTTGCTGTAGATCCAGTTCCAGATTGGTTCCTTCGAACAGGCCGTGTTCGATCTTTCCCTTCCTTGTCCAACGAAGCTAGTGTTCTGTCACTATTGAGTTCGATTTACACGAGACTTTACATTCTACACGTTGTTTTCTTTTGGCATTCCTACTGAGAATTGTTCCAATCACGTACGCGACCACGCCGCGTAACGTCCGATAGGCACGTCCCAGGTCCTAGGCGTTTGGAGGGGATCACGTAGCACCGGAGTTAGCTATCGCGAGCGTGACGTTGAAAATTCCAGGCGAGATAGCATTTCCGCATCAGCGGCATCCTGCGAACTCTGTTCTGGCTGTTCCAGAACTTACCAGCCAGGTGCGCCCGCTCGGAAAGCCTGTTTACCACAAGAATACCTTTCCTGTGGAGAGCACATGATGAATATAATCTACTGGACGTCTCTTCAAGTAGAGGAAGATCTGCAGGAACGAATTACACGCACAAAGACATATACACGATGCAGAGCCGTTGTTTTTTTTTTTTTCCGGAGCATGCTACAATTGGCCGCTTTCTTCGGCCCTGTAGGAAAAATTGTAGACATGAACGCATTTTGTGCGGTATTTTTGTCTTCCTCCTCATAAGCTTTCTTGGAAAGATTCGCTGTCCTCACCTGGTGAAAGTCTAAAATTAAACCTAGGATAGTTAAGGTAGCACTAAACCCGAAAGGTTACCCGAGAGTGCTAATGCGCTGCTTCCTGGACTCGGGTAGGCGCGCCGGCCCCGGATCTAATCCGCCCGCCGGATTAACGACGAGCCTGGATGTGGTTTTTAGGCGGTTTTCCACATCCCTCTCGGTGAATACTGGACTGGTCCCCACGTCCCGCCTCAGTTACACGACTCACAGACATTTGACACACATCCGCACTTTTCCATGATTTACACTAGACACAGACAGATGGGGTACTTTGATTTCGTCCCGTGGGGTACGGGGTGGCGGCATTAAGGGCATCCGGCGACCCCCTCCAATTAACATGCCAAATCCGATTTAACCACGCCATCCCCGCGCACAATGCGGGACACAGGCGCAAGCAATAGATACATTGATAGATAGATAGTTACGGTAGCACTAAGTAGGAAGGGCTAATTAAAGGGCGATAAGCGGCAATTTCGGGATAGCTGGATCGGACCGAGAAACAGTTTTTTGTGTAATCAGTGCAGAATACCATTTCCCTTAAAGTTTTTGTAGCCATCTCAGAGGAATATAGCGTAAGGAGATAACAAGGAAGTCTGTTTACTGCATTTTCTGTATGTGGTGCTGCTCTCTCGCTCTCTCTCCCTTTCTCTTCTGTGAGTCAGCTACGAAGTCACAGAGAAGGGTCTGCGGCCGCTATACCAGCAAGTCTGTACACCCCTGCATTAGGGTAACAGAATCAAAGTCGTACATGAGAATCAACATCCACATTGTTGAGATTCCGACAAACTTTCGATCACCTTGGTAACTCGTACTGACGGCGTCTCAGGATTGGATCGTACGATTTGGCACATGTCTCATCTAACATGACGCAGTTTTTCTCATTCCGATGTGTTACTTCAGAATTTGAAGCGCAGTCGTATGAGCTAATCCTGCCTCTAGGGCCAGCTCACGAAATATTTGGTGTACATCATTGATCTGTATACTGAACAGAGGATTATGCGACCCGTAATGTTAAAGCTGTCCCACGAGCGGCTTTCGTATTCTCTGGCTCGATAAGCGCAAACTGATACTCCTACAGAAAAAATAAGCTGAAAATTTAATGTAGGTAAATTTTCACCCTGGATACGCCGGAGGCCACGTTTTTCGATTTAGTCCACAAAAATGTACAAAAGTGACCTTCAAACTCACCTCCAGCCCCACACCCATTTCTCACCAGCCATTATTTATAGTATGTCGTTCGTGGTACCCCCTCCTACCAACGTACAAAAATTTCCGAATCTACAAGTATTCCCGATATTCAGCCTTCTTTGGTCTCTATTGATCGGGCTATTACGCCACCAGAATAGTGGACTATTTCGTTAACGTTAATTTAAACGTACCGTGAATGTCATGAAAGAAAAACAATTTTTGTAAACACCACTCTACAATCAATTACGTTGACATCTCGATTCAAACTTAACCGTTACAAGCACAGTATTTTCGTAGGCCTGACGAATACAGCGACGAAATCTTTTAGTTTATGCTGTTAAAATTCACAACAATTTTAGGTAAAATTTATATAATGGTCAATTTTACAATTTGTAAGTGCTCGACGAATCCGGCAGCGTAATAAGGCCAGTCAATGAAGACTAAAACAAGGTCGAATGTGGGAAATAATTCGTGCAGTCACATATATATGTACAGTGGTATGAGGGAGCGCTATGAACGTTCTTGAATAACCCCAAAACCGTGGCCTCCAGCGCATCAAAGTATAAAATTTAATTACATTAAGTTTCCTACAAAAAGGAAGATTTGTTACTCCAAATTAGGAAAATTTCTTGCACCCCTAAACCCGAACAGCATCCACATTAGTTTCCCTCTTCAGCAAAGACCTTCGGATCACTTAGATAAAACACGTGTTTTCAAATTTTGATTTCGTTGTTCTTCAACACACTACAGTATACATGCTTTACACTTAAAAGTAATATTGTACATAATTCTGAGAATATTCGATGATTATTCTGAGAGGAATTGTGCTTAAGAGCTCTGGCTAGTTGTAATTGGTGTTCGCTAGTTTTGTGTGCAATACTTCTGCAAGTATGTCTTTTAGAATACGTCCCAGCGTCATATTTTAATATGAGCGGCCAAATGTAAAGGCTACCACACATTTTACTTTCCTACTGTCTGCTATTCTTGTTCATCTCTAATTAAAATACTTCTCTGTGAAGAGTACAGAGAAAAAATCGTTTTGATGAAAGCGCAATCTTCTCTGTGTCGTTCGATAACACTTCCTCGAAATCTTTTACTTCAACCTTATACGTACTGTCTTTCCAACCTTCTTCTCTGCCGTGATTACTTTTATTCAGACGAAACTAACTTGCCGCCAAAAGTACTATACATTTGCTATTACGAATATCGGCCGCTACCATACGTTTTCGTATTTTTATTCTGATTTTAATAATGTTATTGTTATTCAGATTATATCTTTAACTTCGGCGTAAGTGTTTCTCCGACTTAGAAGCTTGAGGAAATATATTTTGTATGTGACTGGTATGTAGATCCCCTGCTTCAATGTAAATGATTCCAAAAACTACGTAGCGGTCTCGCTTCCCGCGCCCGGGTTCCCGGGTTCGATTCCCGGCGGGGTCAGGGATTTTCTCTGCCTCGTGATGGCTGGGTGTTGTGTGTTGTCCTTAGGTTAGTTAGGTTTAAGTGGTTCTAAGTTCTAGGGGACTGATGACCATAGATGTTAAGTCCCATAGTGCTCAGAGCCGTTTGAACCATTTTGAACCAAAAACTACCTGAACACAATAAATGAATAATCAGTCTTAATACATCTCTCATACATAATACCAGATTCTTTTTCCTTTCTTAGTGTGATCCTGAAGTACTGCTTTGTTTCCACTGCTCCTTCTCCTCATTCGCCTTGTCATTCTTTCTCACACCCTACCCGTTACATTCTTTTTCTTTTCCTCTTCTCTGCTTCATTCCTTCTCTCGCTCACTATTTCTACCCGTTCTAGTTCCATCCTCTCGTCTCTCTCTTTCTCTCTCTCCCTTTCCTCCCTGCCTCTTCCCATCCTCTCTCCCCTCACACACCGTGGTTTAAAGAGTGATACGGAAGAAAGTGAAGCACACACACCGAATTCAAAAACGAGACAGAGGGAAAAGAGAGAGAAAGGAGGGAAACGGAGACAAGGCAAGCAATCATTAAGACTTTTTAAATAAAAACTGTTTTATCACGTCTAGCAGATATGCACTTGAACTCATAAAATGTTTGCATAGAACGTAAATTTATTTGGCTGCTTAAATGAGAAAATTGGCACAAAGAAGGAAAACACAAAATTTAACGGTTTTGGCGATAAATATAATTCTGTCATCTTTCTGTCAAATTGTTCTACTTACTTCTTATAATATTTTAGACATATACTGCGAGGAAACTTCTTATATGTTGTAAACTGTAAGTAATGTATCTTTTCAGAATTTTTGACAAATAATTGGCAAGGAAAAACTTGTTAATTTCCATAAAGGGTTCGTTAATCTGTTCTTCTAAAACAGTACTTTATTCGCTATGTATCGGAAAGTATATAGCAACTGCAAACTAAATAAGGTTTTCATCTCCTAATGTTACTGCAAAAAGGAGATTAATAGGCAAAAGAAACAGGAAGGGCCTCTTGATGGAATCATGTGGTACATCAAATGCAATCAGTTTCTAGTGCGTAATGATAGCCCAGTAAAAGACTGTTTACCATTACAGTCTTTGTTTCCTGCCAATGACATAAAATTTCATCCAGTCTGCAGCATTCCACCACAATACACAGATTTACTTGAAAGGAGACTGCGATTAATAGTCAAGTGCCTTTGATAAGTCACAGGATATACTAGTAACCCGTAATTTATCGTGTAACTATTTAAGTACATTCTCGCTATACGTGTAAACAGTCTTCTCGATATCACAACCCTTTAGGGATTTAAACCACGGTTTTGAAAATATACGTGGTATTTCAGAAGGAATAGTAAATATTTTAGGACAGTTTAGCAATGATTATCTCGAATTACACATTCCTCATTACATTTGACCATTTTAATTGATTCCAGAGACAGTTGTTAGACTGTAACCCCAAACAAATACACAAAGAGGATATTAAATGAAAGCGAACGAATGAATGTGTTCAAAGTTGATTTTCAGAGATTCTGTTCAAATGGTTCAAATGGCTCTGAGCACTATGGGACTCAACTGCTGTGGTCATAAGTCCCCTAGAACTTAGAACTACTTAAACCTAACTAACCTAAGGACAGCACACAACACCCAGCCATCACGAGGCAGAGAAAATCCCTGACCCCGCCGGGAATCGAACCCGGGAACCCGGGCGTGGGAAGCGAGAACGCTACCGCACGACCACGAGATGCGGGCCCAGAGATTCTGTCTCCGACTTCACTGCAGTCTCGAATTCTTTTGATAACACCAAACATCTATGCAAAAGTGTAGTGTGATACGATAGACGATCATTTGATTGGGCTTGTTGTGTTGCAGCATCGTCTTAAAGGGCCCCTTTACCGAAGACTTTCTCGAAAAGGAGCTTCCAGCATGACGGGGCACCTGCACATACTAGTCGTCAGGCGACGCGTCATGTAGTGCTAACAGTGCAAGGAAGATGGATCGGCAGAAATGGGCACTTTTCGTGGTCAAGAAAATCACCGGACTTTGCCTATATGTATTTTTGCGTGTTGGTGTGGTTGAAAGATAAAGTTCAAACAGAAAAAGTAAACAGAACAAATAAGTTTGTCGTTCGGATTATGAGTAGTACTGCCTTCGTAAGAGAGCGCAGAGACAACTGCAGAAGAGCCACACGTGGTATTGTCAAGAGAATTCAAAATTCAAAATGGTTCAAATGGTTCAAATGGCTCTGAGCACTATGGGACTTAACATCTGATGTCATCGGTCCCCTAGAACTTCGAACTACTTAAACCTAACTAACCTAAGGACATCACACACATCCATGCCCGAGGCTGGATTCGATCCTGCGATCGTAGCAGCAGCGCGGTTCCCGACTGAAGCGCCTAGAACCGCTCGGTCACACCGGCCGGCAGAATTCGAAAGTGCATTGATATCAGAGGTTGCATTTTTGAATATCGACTTCGAATTTAATCATTTTCCTTTGCTTCAGATCTCCTGTAAGTATTTGTTTGGGTTTCACTATAATGACTGTATGCATGTAGTCAATAAAAATTACTCACATTTTGATTGAAGTGTTTTATTAGAATCAGTCCATGCTACCACCTCCTAAAATATTTACTATTCCTCAAGAAGCACCTTGGAATATTTGTAAACAGATGATTAAGAAGCCACTTCTGTTTGATGTTTTCTACAATTTGCGAAAACGGCGGGGAAAGTAATATTGGACAGATGTTATATGGTGTTCGTTCACCTCCTTTTTTATACAGTATTTGACTTCAGCGTATTTCATCGTGTTCGTGTTGTTGTAAAAATAACTTAATATGTTACTAAATGCAGAAAAATCTCGAAGAAGGATGCAAAGTTGTTCTAGCTGCCCAAAAATACTACAATGTCATGTGAACGAGAGAACGAATGGAAGTCTTGTAGAGAGAAAAAAAGCGATGAAACACGTTCCAGCCCCGAAGGGTTGCTAACACTATTATTACGGGAATAATAATTTAAAAATGTGGAATACTCATCTTGACACCTGCAGAGACACCGCAGTACACCAGCAGATACCTGCGCTATCGTCTCCCGATCCTCAAGTGACGGTCTGGAGCAGACTCATTGACCGGTGGTGGGGGCAGCTGCAGGCGGACAACGGGGGCGTATAAAAGGCCCTTCCAGTGGTCCGCCGGGCAGACGACGTCAGCAGACATGGCGACCTCACCGGTGCTGGCATTCGCCCTCCTCCTAGGTGCCGCCATGGCAACCATGGCGTACGCTTCGGATGGTAAGTTGGACTCGAGATGAAGACCAGCAACAGTCGGCCAGAAATACTAAATTTTGACGCTACACTTACTGACAGATCAAGACACAAAAGAGGATTTTTGCCTTTATTATTGCAAACACTTACTTGGAGATGACTGTTGAGCCAAATATGTGTCTCTGTATGTATGTCAGCAATATAGTCCTACTTCAACCACATACCCAAAAGACCCGCAGTGGAGCTGCTAGTGCAAACCCTAATCAAAATTTAGTGAATGCATATAAGAGTTTCTACTGTTGCATTAGCATAAAACCCTTATTGCCAATGGTGAAAATTTTACGTGATAGGGACAGGTTACTTTTCTATTTAGAAATTGGAAAATTTAACGTGTTACGGAGGATTACTTTTCCATTTACCTTTAATGCTGAACGTGTTTATACATGGAAAACGTCAGGAGAATGAATCCAGACAGTCTTCTCCCAACGTAGTAGATGATCGTCGTTTTTTACGTAGCATATGATTGCACTGAATCCAAAGGTAGATGGTAACGTCTGTCAAATAAGACTATAAATTTTTCTACGAAACAATTTTCCATATTCATTGAGTGGTACCGGCCAGGGTGGCCGAGCGGTTCTAGGCGCTACAGTCTGGAGCCGCGCGACCGCTACGGTCGCAGGTTCGAATCCTGCCTCGGGCATGGAGTTGTGTGATGTCCTTGGGTTAGTTAGGTTTAAGTAGTTCTAAGTTCTAGGGGACTGATGACCTTAGAAGTTAAGTCCCACAGTGCTCAGAGCCATAGAGTGGTGCAAACAATCTCCTCAGCAAGGAACTGAATCTTTCAAAAATATAATCACACCACTAGTACAACTATAAACGTCCAGCATTCGTTTTATGAGTGTAAGGGTAAGTAATATCTTTTCTTTGGCTCCTACAATCACTAACTGTGATCAGTGTCGCTTGAAAATGCAATGGCTTCTTAACGTTTCCCGGTATTTAGCGTAACATTGGAACCATTTCTTTGAAATGACATCATCATCCAGCGGTTTTGGTACTTAAATCCCAGCTGTGTTGGAGCCTACATTATGGGAATTGTGTTCTGCCTGCTTAGTTTGCTGCCCTGGTAGCAACACTCATTGACTACGTTTAGTGTGTCGTTTCTCCATCCAAGCGATATTTCCTGTTTGGTTCTCATCAAAACTACAACATCTGGTCTGTTTTAGATATCAACCAGATCACAATTACACCGGAGCCTCCATTCCCTAGTGATCTCAACCTGTACCGGAAAACGGGTCTTCCTCAATACTTTCCAGTCGAAAACAAGAAGGTTATTTAAGGTTTTTTTTTCCGGACACTACACGTTTCGCAACCACATAGCCCATTGTGGTGGATCAGTGTTTTGTAAAGCTGGAGTTTGAAATTCCTCGAGAGGCTGCGTCATTTAAAAAGCTGATTCAGACTGAAATTCGATCACTTTACGGCTTGAGTCGTCACTTTGATTTCTGCCTTACACGATTCGTTCTCTATGAAGATTACTGCCAGATATTTAAAATTATTGACCCTTTTAAAATCGGGTTCCGACTACCAGTGCTAGGAATAGGTCTCGTCTCTTGAATAGATATGAGTCCTGGTCATCATCAGATACTCGGTCTTCGATCCATTCATAAGGAGACCCGTGCTGCTTGCTGCCACCTCTTCACTGTCGCTCATTCGCAATAATTCTCCCTTAGCTCTGGACAACAAATCACTGTGCATAACAGTGAGACGCAGAGTTTGGTTCTTTCCATTTGTTAAACGTTTTGACAAAGAGGCACGTGCATCAATCTACCTCGTGAAGAAAATACAAAATTGGTGCACCTTGTGGGAATTAGGCTGCAACAGGGACTGAAGGCTGACTCTATAGCGAAAACCATTCACGAGACCTATTCAGTTTGAAGATAACATCTGAAGATTACGCAGCACCAACTATAATTTGAAATAGTGATATTAAGTGGGTAATGGTAGGTGGAATGGTCCTTGCGTCAAATCGTAAAAGTAATTAGAAACACCGGCTGAATGTCAATACCCAACAGTCTTCCCGTAGCTAAAATGTTGAGTCAAATTACCTAAAAATTCTACCAATCGGTTAAATCGGTTGAAAAATTATTGAGTAGCCTCTGGACGGGATAAATCTCACCTTTTGTATTTCTAAAACTAGAAAAGTCGTTGATCAGTCCGGAACCGCGCGGATACTACGGTCGCAGGTTCGAATGCTGCCTCGGACATGGATGTGTGCGATGTCCTTAGGTTAGTCAGGTTTAAGTAGTTCTAAGTCTAGGGGACTGATAACCTCAGATGTTAAGTCCCATAGTGCTTGTATCCATTTGAACTATTTTAAACGTCGTTGAAGTATTTACTATTTCCTGTCAAAGAAAATCTCCTAGAGGCACGATATGAGGAAAATGTCCATTTGACAGAGGTCCTGGTGAAAAATATTTTGGTAAGAAGAAATGTTTTGAGTGTTGTTGGTATTATCTTCAAACACTGTGTAAATGGAACTGCACTTTCAAATTACCCTGTGTTTCTTAACTTCTTCTGACCGGTTTTTTAGCGAAAACTACTGTATCTCATTATTTTCCCTTCAATTCTCTAGAAAGAATGATGCGTTGTTTTCCATAACAATACATTTCAGCTTGGAATTGTGAAACTCTTTCAATTTGTGTCTTTAGTACAGGTTAATATGTCTAGAAAAGGAATCAATTATTGCAAGGTAACAACCTAAAAGACATGCTGCGACTCTAAGAACTTTTAATTACATTTGTACACTTCAGTCTGTGTTTGACGGTGTGCGTTGTGATCTTCAATTGTCCTGGTGCCTAGGCTATCGCTCTGCTTTGTTCCGTTTGCTGTTGGAGGGGGCTGGGGGGGGGCGGGGTAGGGAGGGGGTGAGGGCTGCCGCTATTGGTGTTTTGGAATGAAATTCCGATGACCGATGACCTCGATGTTTTTTAGTGTAATTGTAATAACTGTAACCCGCTGTTTTTAAATATTATGGTTGAATGCTGATCTATTTCGATTTAAACCGCTTTCCGACAGTCGTGTTACAGCTGGTTTGGAGTGCTACAGCTATGGCCTTATTGGTACAGACTTTGATATCATTTCTCTTATCTGTAGAATCTAAATAATTTTTGAAGTTTCTAACAAATGTATCTCACAGAACGATTATTCCTGATGTTATAGATGTTACTGTCACTATAGCCGTCTACTGGTGAAACTGTCTTCGTTGAACAGTGCCGAATTGCCTACATCAGTTGGGCACTGGTGTCATTATGGAATATTAAATGACATGATACTTTGCTCTGATTGTAATAGATATGTTTCTCCGCTTTTACTGTGTTACTATCATGCATTCATTTTAACATTTTATCTTTAAGTCCTACATTTCATGCTCTAGATCTGTGATCAAGTTCCGCGCCGAAACGCGTCATGATAAACATAGTTATTTCGGCAATTAATATGTTTCTCATCATTTAGAGAGAGAGCCTGTGGCTGTAAAATGAAATCTGTTTCTATAATGTCGGTACCAACCACCAAACGGGTGCTACATTTTGCTATAAGTATCTTGATGTGTAAAACCTAAGGACTAAATTAACTTTCGTTAGGTGTGTCGCTACCAAATAAAGTAGTTCGATGAAACTTGGAGCATATATAAAAAGAACAGCTGCAGTACAGTACAGAAGGTCACAGAAAGAAACACGCAGTGAGGCAAACAGTAATGTTTCTGCGTGCATAACGTACCTTCATATGGTGAGAGATAGGAACACGTAATACAGCCAGGAACATTATTGAAGGCGATCGTTTGATGGTTCGATTGTTACAATGTGTGGGTGGGGTGCGGGGGGCACAACGTTACCTTGGAACGAGCGGACATTCGACGAATGGACCGGCCTGCTCGTTAATCCGCCTGAAATCCCATCGAGCAAGCGGGCGATGTGTCGAAGCACTCCACATGCACCAAAAGCCACCCAGCAGTTGTCGATCGCTCTGGTGGAGGAATGGAAGGCCCTATCACAGGAATCTTTTACTACCCATTTGCCGCCATGAGAGCACATTTACGGAGCGTGCACTGTCTACCGTGGTGATCAAACTAAGTTCCGCCTTTTCTAATGTCCAGGGGGCCATCGTAAATTGCATTTTTTCAGAGAAATTTTTCTCTCTGAAAAAAAAAATCAATTTTCTTCGTCTGGTTTCGTATTTCTCTCAACTACCTTCTGTACTATACTGCAGCAGTTCTTCCTATGTATGATTCAAACTGCGCCAAGCTATCTACGTCGTGAAACAGCAGTGACACACTATGCGAAAGTTACTTCCGACCTTAAGCTTTGCGTACCAGTGTATTTTACAATTATGTTAATCACTATGTGTTCTGAACCTTAGTACATCGACAGGCAGCCTTTGAGAATATAGTAACTATTCTGAATGGTCGCCGGACGCTTTACTGTAGCCAGAATCGCTTAGCGACATCTATTGCTAAGTAACAAATTGAACATCGTATAGAGTGGCGCTCATGTTGGGCCCGGAATTGACAAGATAAATACTGAATTATCACCATAAGAACGTTTTAGTTATTAGATTGTTCGCTTTTCTGCGACTATTTAAATCGTTGAAATAACTCTTTTACTAGCTCAAACGAAGTAAGACATTGCATTTCACACGCTTCGATCTGCTGCAAAGTTTGTACGTAGTCTGGACACTGACTTCTCGAAAATACGTACATAAACGAACATTGAAACACCTAATTAGCAAACCACTTCAATATTAAGTCAGTTTGTCAGATATTTATTAGTTAGCTACATAATTCATTGATACTTTGAAGATTCCTTTTATCGAAATGATGTGTAACGAATCGATTTACAGGATATGCATATGCGACTAGTGCTGGTGAACATATAATTTTTTAGTTTCCATCATACAAATATACTTAAAAACTAGGTTTTCTTCTGTTTTTGCAGACCAGCAGTTTTTAAATAAAAGTTCGTCCATACAGTCAGGAGAAACAATATTAGGTTACATTTAAAACCAGCCCCGATCCCTGTTAGACATTTCATGATACTAGCCAAGTTATCGAAACTTTTTGTTGCTACACGCTGAACTCCCTCCTGAGACACTGACGGCTGATGGAGTAATTTTAGTCCATTAATCTTGTAGTGCGGTGGGTATGAACATCGCCTGTAATCTCAGATTTTGATGGACTGTTTATGACGAACCTCATTAGCAGCTACATGGATTATGATGATGAGCAGATGCCTGCATTACCACCGAGGGTGAAAACATATATTACAATTCCTGCTCGCTTTCTAGCAGTCAGTACTTTGTAACTGACGAGTTACCCCAGAAAATTATTCTATGATACATTATTAGCGAAAACTCGGTTCAAGAAGCACAAGAAGAGTAGGTATACTGAAAAAAGACCGGAAGCTACGGGAAGATTTCAGTTAGATTACATCATGGTCAGACAGAGATACCGAAATCAGATAGCTCATATAGACAGTAGCTGATATAGACTCAGATCACAATTTAGTAGTGATGAAAAGTAGGCTGAGGCTTAAGAAACTAGTCGGGAAGAATAAATGCGCAAAGAAGTGAGAAGCGGAAGTACAAAGGTATGAAGAGATGCGCTCGAAGAACTCAGCTGCTATGCTAAGAAATACCTCAAGTAGGCAGTTCGGCTGATGAATAATGGACATCTCTAAAACAGCAATCACAGCAATCGAAAAGGACAACATAGGTACAAAGAAGGTAACTGCGAAGAAAACATTGGTACGTATGAAATACTGCAGTTGATAGATGAAAGAAGGAAGCACAAAAATTATCAGGGAAATTTAGGAATTCAGTAATACAAGTCACTTACGAATGAAATAAACAGTGCAGGGAAACTAAGGCGAAATGGCTATGTGGAAATTATGAATAAATCGAAATAGATATGATTGTCGGAAGGACTAACTCAGCATATAAACAAGTCAAAACAACATTCCGTGAAATTAAAAGCAAAGCTGGTAACATTAAGAGTGCAACGAGAATTCCATTGTTAAATGCACAGCAGAGAGGGGATACGTGGAAAGAGTACATTGACGGTCTCTATGAGGGGAAATACTTGTCTGACGACGTGATAGAAGAACAAACAGGAGTCGATATAGAAGAGACAGGGTATCCAGTACTAGAATCTGTATTTAAAAGAGCTTTGGAAGACTTAAGATCAAATAAGACGGAAGGAATGGATTACATTCCATTGGTATTTCTGAAATCTCTGGAGGAAGTGGCACTGGTGTGTAGAATATATGAGTCTTGCTACATACCATCTGGCTATCGGAAAAACATCGTCCGTACAATTCAGAAGACTGCAAGAACTGACAAGTGGAAGAATTATCGCACACTCAGCTTAACAGCTTATGGATCCAAGTTGCTAAGAAGTATAATGAACAGAAGAATGGAGAAGAAAACTGGGGATTTGTCAGATGGCGATCAGTTTGGCTGTACGAAAGGGAAAGGCACCAGAGAGGCACTTCTGACTTTGCGGTTGATAGTAGAGGCAAGAGTTAAGAAAAATCAAGACACTTTCATAGGATTTGTCAACCTGCGAAAGGTGTCCAGTAATGTAAAACGGTGCAAGATGTTCGAAATTGCGAGAAAAATAGGGTTAAGCTCTAGGAGAGACGGGTAATATACAGTACGTACAAGAACCACGAGGGAACAATAATAGTACTCGGATTAAAAGGGTTATAAGAAAGGGGTGCAGTCTTTTCTCCCTATTGTTTAGTCTATACATCGAACAAGCAATGATGGAAATAAAAGAAAGCTTCAAGAATGGAATTAAAACTCAAAGTAAAACAATATCAATGATAAGATTCGCTGATGACATTGCTGTCCTCAGTGGATGTGACGAAGAATTGCAGTATCTGCTGAATGGAATGAACAGTCTAATGGGTACAGAATATGCACTGAGAGCAAATCGAAGAAAGACTTAAGTAATGAGAAGTACCAGAAATGAGAACGGCGACAAACGTATCATCAGGAATGGTGATCACGAAGTAGATGAAGTTAAGGAATTCTGCGACCTAGGTGAAAAGAATAACCAGTGACGGGCGGAGCTAGGAGGACCTAAAAACCAGTCAAGCACTTGCAAAAAGGACATCCTGGCCAAGAGAAGTCTACTAATATCAAACAGAGGTCTTAATCTGAGGAAAAAGCTTCTGTACGTTTGGAGCACAGCGCTGTTGTTGTTGTTGTGGTCTTCAGTCCTGAGACTGGTTTAATGTAACTCTCCATGCTACTCTATCCTGTGCAAGCTTCTTCATCTCCCAGTACCTACTGCAACCTACATCCTTCTGAATCTGCTTAGTGTATTCATCTCTTGGTCTCCCTCTACGATTTTTACCCTCCACGCTGCCCTCCAATGCTAAATTTGTGATCCCTTGATGCCTCAAAACATGTCCTACCAACCGATCCTTTCTTCTAGTCAAGTTGTGCCACAAACTTCTCTTCTCCCCAATCCTATTCAATACCTCCTCATTAGTTACGTGATCTACCCACCTTATCTTCAGCATTCTTCTGTAGCACCACATTTCGAAAGCTTCTATTCTCTTCTTGTCCAAACTGCTTATCGTCCATGTTTCACTTCCATACATGGCTACACTCCATACAAATACTTTCAGAAACGACTTCCTGACACTTAAATCTATACTCGATGTTAACAAATTTCTCTTCTTCAGTAACGCTTTCCTTGCCATTGCCAGTCTACATTTTATATCCTCTCTACTTCGACCATCATCAGTTATTTTACTCCCTAAATAGCAAAACTCCTTTACTACTTTAAGTGTCTCATTTCCTAATCTAATCCCCTCAGCATCACCCGATTTAATTTGACTACATTCCATTATCCTCGTTTTGCTTTTGTTGATGTTCATTTTATATCCTCCTTTCAAGACACTGTCCATTTCGTTCAACTGCTCTTCCAAGTCCTTTGCTGTCTCTGACAGAATTATAATGTCATCGGCGAACCTCAAAGTTTTTACTTCTTCTCCATGAATTTTAATACCTACTCCGAAGTTTTCTTTTGTTTCCTTTACTGCTTGCTCAATATACAGATTGAATAAAATCGGGGAGAGGCTACAACCCTGTCTCACTCCTTTCCCAACCACTGCTTCCCTTTCATGCCCCTCGAATCTTATAACTACCATCTGGTTTCTGTACAAATTGTAAATAGCCTTTCGTTCCCTGTATTTTACCCCTGCCACCTTCAGAATTTGAAAGAGAGTATTCCAGTTAACGTTGTCAAAAGCTTTCTCTAAGTCTACAAATGCTAGAAATGTAGGTTTGCCTTTTCTTAATCTTTCTTCTAAGATAAGTCGTAAGGTTAGTATTGCCTCACGTGTTCCAACATTTCTACGGAATCCAAACTGATCTTCCTCGAGGTGGGCTTCTACCAGTTTTTCATTCGTCTGTAAAGAATTCGCGTTAGTATTTTGCAGCTGTGACTTATTAAACTGATAGTTCGGTAATTTTCACATCTGTCAACACCTGCTTTCTTTGGGATTGGAATTATTATATTCTTCTTGAAGTCTGAGGGTATTTCGCCTGTCTCATACATCTTGCTCACCAGATGGTAGAGTTTTGTCATGACTGGCTCTCCCAAGGCCATCAGTAGTTCTAATGGAATGTTGTCTACTCCCGGGGCCTTGTTTCGACTCAGGTCTTTCAGTGCTCTGTCAAACTCTTCACGCAGTATCTTATCTCCCATTTCATCTTCATCTACATCCTCTTCCATTTCCATAATATTGTCCTCAAGTACATCGCCCTTGTATAAACCCTGTATATACTCCTTCCACCTTTCTGCCTTCCCTACTTTGCTTAGAACTGGGTTGCCATCTGAGCTCTTGATATTCATACAAGTGGTTCTCTTCTCTCCAAAGGTCTCTTTAATTTTCCTGTAGGCAGTATCTATCTTACCCCTAGTGAGACAAGCCTCTACATCCTTACATTTGTCCTCTAGCCATCCCTGCTTAGCCATTTTGCACTTCCTGTCGATCTCATTTTTGAGACGTTTGTATTCCTTTTTGCCTGCTTCATTTACTGCATTTTTATATTTTCTCCTTTCATCAATTAAATTCAATATTTCTTCCGTTACCCAAGGATTTCTATTAGCCCTCGTCTTTTTACCTACTTGATCCTCTGCTGCCTTCACTACTTCATCCCTCAGAGCTACCGATTCTTCTTCTACTGTATTTCTTTCCCCCATTCCTGTCAATTGTTCCCTTATGCTCTCCCTGAATCTCTCTACAACCTCTGGTTCTTTCAGTTTATCCAGGTCCCATCTCCTTAAATTCCCATCTTTTTGCAGTTTCTTCAGTATCAATCTACAGTTCATAACCAATAGATTGTGGTCAGAATCCACATCTGCTCCTGGAAATGTCTTACAATTTAAAACCTGGTTCCTAAATCTCTGTCTTACCATTATATAATCTATCTGATACCTTTTGGTATCTCCAGGATTCTTCCAGGTATACAACCTTCTTTTATGATTCTTGAACCAAGTGTTAGCTATGATTAAGTTATGCTGTGTGGTAAGGTATGCAAAGAGGAGTTTCTCCGCATCGGAGAGGAGAGAAATACTTGTCCATTGATCGTGACCGGGCCAAAAATCTCTCGAAATAGGCGTCAAACTACAGAGAACGAAACTTGTCTGGCTTGAAGGGGGAATCCAGATGGCGCTATGTTTGGCCCGCTAGATGGCGCTGCCATAGGTCAAACGGATATAAACTGCGTCTTGTTTTTAAATAGGAATCCCCATTTTTATTACATATTTGTGTAGTACGTAAAGAAATATGAATGTTTTAGTTGGACCACTTTTTTCGCTTTGTGACAGATGGCGCTGTAATAGACACAGACATATGGCTCACAATTTTAGACGAACAGTTGGTAACAGGTATGTTTTTTTAATTAAAATACAGAACATAGGTACGTCTGAACATTTTATTATGGTGATACATGTACCTTTGTGAACTTATCATTTCTGAGAACGCATGCTGTTACTGCGTGATTACCTGTAAATACCACATTAATGCAATAAATGCTCAAAATGATGTCCGTCAACCTCAATGCATTTGGCAATACGTGTAACGACATTCCTCTCAACAGCGAGTAGTTCGCCTTCCGTAATGTTCGCACATGCATTGACAATGCGCTGACGCATGTCGTCAGGCGCTGTCGGTGGAGGCGTTGTCGGTGGATCACGATAGCAAATATCCTTCAACTTTCCCCACAGAAAGAAATTCGGGGACGTCATATCCGGTGAACGTGAGGGCCATGGTATGGTGCTTCGACGACCAATCCACCTGTCACGAAATATGCTATTCAATACCGCTTCAACCGCACGCGAGCTATATGCCGGACATCCATCATGTTGGAAGTACATCGCCACTCTGTAATGCAGTGAAACATCTTGTAGAAACATCGGTAGAACATTACGTAGGAAATCAGCATACATTGCACCATTTAGATTGCCAACGATAAAATTGGGGCCAATTATCCTTCCTCCCATAATGCCGCACAATGCATTAACCCGCCATGGTCGCTGATGTTCCACTTGTCGCAGCCTTCGTGGATTTTCCGTTGCCCAATAGTGCATATAATGCCGGTTTACGTTACCGCTGTTGGTGAATGACGCTTCGTCGCTAAATAGAACGCGTGCAAAAAAGTGTCATCGTCCCGTAATTTCTCTTGTGCCCAGTAGCAGAACTGTACACGACGTTCAAAGTCGTGGCCATGGAATTCCTGGTGCATGGAAATATGGTACGGGTGCAATCGATGTTGATGTAGCATTCTCAACACCGACGTTTTTGAGATTCCATTTCTCGCTCAATTTGTTCTGCTACTGCTGTGCGGATTAGCCGCGACAGCAGCTAAAACACCTACATGGGCATCATCATTTGTTGGAGGTCGCTTTTGACGTTTCACATGTGGTTGAACATTTCCTGTTTCCTTAAATAACGTAAGTATCCGACGAACGGTCCGGACACTTGGATGATGTCGTCCAGGACACCGAGCAGCATTCACAGCACACGCCCTTTGGGCATTTTGATCACAATAGCCATACATCAACACGATATCGACCTTTTCCGCAATTGGTAAACGGTCCATTTTAACACGGGTAATGTATCACGAAGCAAATACAGTCCACACTGGCGGAATGTTACGTGATACCATGTACTTATACGTTTGTGGCAATTACAGCGTCATCTGTCACAAAGTGAAAAACGTGGTCCAACTAAAAAATTCATATTTCGTACGTTCTACAGGAATATGTAATAAAAAATGTGGGTTCCTATTTTTAAAAAAAAGCAGTTGAAATCCGTTTGACCTATGGCAGCACCATCTAGCGGGCCAACCATAGCGTCATCTGGTTTCCCCCTTCAAGCTAGACGAGTTTCGTTCTTTGTATGTTTTTCGTTTACGCTTATTTCGTGAGATATTTGGCCAGGTCACTATCAATGGACCACCCTGTGTATAGAAAACACTGACAAGACGAAGGGAGCTGTAGAGGGTGTAAAATGTAGAGGAAGACAGAGATTGAAATACATCCAGCAAATGCTTGAGGACACAGGTAGCAGGTTGCAGTGGTACTCTGAGATGAAGAGGTTTTCACAGTAGAGGAAATCGTAGCGGGGCACATCAAATCAGTCAGAAGACTGATGACTCAAAAAAAGAAAAAGTCATAATGGATTGGAAATGTGGAAACTATGCCTGAAGCTTGATTCATTTGTTTCCCACACTATCAATTATACGAAGAGCATAAGTAGCTGAACTTAATTGTTTGAGCAACTCATTAATATGCTTCTTCCAGTTCAAATTTTCACAAGTATGTACACCCAAAAATTTTGCGACTGTGCCGTGTTTACTGACTCCTATTCATGCGCTGCAGTAGTTGTTAGTCTGACTGTGCCTCTTGTATAGATCTGAATACAATATTTTCTCAAAATTAAAGGGGAGCTCATTTATTTATTTATTTCCGCACTAGTATCGTCTGCAAAAAGTGCCATTCTGCTTTATGAATCTTAACTGGGAAGCCATTCACATGTATGAAGAATAGGGATGGTCCAAAAAGTGAGCCTCGTGGGAATCCCTTCGTTATTTCTCAGCAGCTAGTAACATATTTTTCCTTTCAACATTCTTTGAAATATTCAAAAAAGCCTTTTTGTTTTCTGTTTGTTAAAAGTGATTCAAACCAGTTATGTGTAAAGCCATCAGTTCCATAGAACGCAAGTTTTTCTAAGAGAGTAACATGATCTAACCAATCAGACTGCTTGGAAAGAGGACATAAAATACCAACTAGAAATATATCATTATTTTTAATGCATGTAATATTTGTTGACTTGACGTATCGATACCATTCTCAGTCGAGCAATATTTCTGGAATCCAAACTGTGACGTGCCAAGTAAACTGTCTCTACTTACTTGTGAGACTACTCTTGAGCTCATTACTTTTCCTAATATTTTGGAAAAGGCATCAGTAAGGAAATTCGATAATAATTATTTCTTTCGTGTCGCCTTTCGTATATAGAGTTTTATCAATGGCACACTTTAATCTTTCTGGAAAAAAGCTCTGTGCCAATAATGCATTACACATATCACTAAGGACATTACTTATTTAGTTCGACTTTTCAAAATTCTGTTTGCACTTTCATCAACACCATATGACCTTTTGCGTATTAGCATTTCTACACATCATTTAATTTCAGTGAACGATGTTTTTATTGCTTCTAGTTGCTTATAGCTTTGTGGAATGACATTTTTAATATTTTCACTTGTTTTTTCAACTGAAGCACTTAATCATATTTTTACTGCTACGTTTATAAAGTGACTACTATATACAGATGCAGCTCGAAGAATATCAAACACAACATTATTCTACAGTAACAGCCCACAAGCACATGATTCTAAGATTTTGGCTTTGTGTCCAACTTTTACATATGTTGTAACTCCTCCTTTCTCTATGTTCACTCTACACGCAAATATACATCTACATCTACATTTATACTCCGCAAGCCACCCAACGGTGTGTGGCGGAGGGCACTTCACGTACCACTGTCATTATCTCCCTTTTGTGTTCCAGTCGCGTATGGTTCGCGGGAAGAAAGACTGTCTGAAAGCCTCCGTGCGCGCTCGAATCTCTCTAATTTTACATTCGTGATCTCCTCGGGAGGTATAAGTAGGGGGAAGCAATATATTCGATGCCTCATCCAGAAACGCACCCTCTCGAAACCTGGCGAGCAAGCTACACCGCGATGCAGAGCGCCTCTCTTGCAGAGTCTGCCACTTGAGTTTGCTAAACATCTCCGTAACGCTATCACGGTTACCAAATAACAGTGTGACGAAACGTGCCGCTCTTCTTTGGATCTTCTCTATCTCCTCCGTCAACCCGATCTGGTACGGATGCCACACTGACGAGCAATACTCAAGTATAGGTCGAACGAGTGTTTTGTAAGCCACTTCCTTTCTTGATGGACTACATTTTTAAAGGACTCTCCCAATGAATCTCAACCTGGCACCCGCCTTACCAACAATTAATTTTTTATGATTATTCCAATTCAAATCGTTCCGCACGCATACTCCCAGATATTTTACAGAAGTAACTGCTACCAGTGTTTGTTCCGCTATCATATAATCATACAATAAAGGATCCTTCTTTCTATGTATTCGCAATACATTACATTTGTCTGTGTTAAGGGTCAGTTGCCACTCCCTGCACCAAGTGCGTATCCGCTGCAGATCTTCCTGCATTTCGCTACAATTTTCTAATGCTGCAACTTCTCTGTATACTACAGCATCATCCGCGAAAAGCCGCATGGAACTTCCGACACTATCTACTAGGTCATTTATATATATTGTGAAAAGCAATGGTCCCATAACACTCCCCTGTGGCACGCCAGAGGTTACTTTAACGTCTGTAGACGTCTCTCCATTGATAACAACATGCTGTGTTCTGTTTGCTAAAAACTCTTCAATCCAGCCACACAGCTGGTCTGATATTCCGTAGGCTCTTACTTTGCTTATCAGGCGACAGTGCGGAACTGTATTGAACGCCTTCCGGAAGTCAAGGAAAATGACATCTACCTGGGAGCCTGTATCGAATATTTTCTGGGTCTCATGAACAAATAAAGCGAGTTGGGTCTCACACGATCGCTGTTTCCGGAATCCATGTTGATTCCTACATAGTAGATTCTGGGTTTCCAAAAACGACATGATACTCGAGCAAAAAACATGTTCTAAAATTCTACAACAGATCGACGTCAGAGATATACGTCTATAGTTTTGCGCATCTGCTCGACGACCCTTCTTGAAGACTGGGACTACCTGTGCTCTTTTCCAATCATTTGGAACCCTCCGTTCCTCTAGAGACTTGCGGTACACGGCTGTTAGAAGGGGGGCAAGTTCTTTCGCGTACTCTGTGTAGAATCGAATTGGTATCCCGTCAGGTCCAGTGGACTTTCCTCTGTTGAGTGATTCCAGTTGCTTTTCTATTCCTTGGACACTTATTTCGATATCAGCCATTTTTTCGTTTGTGCGAGGATTTGGAGAAGGAACTGCAGTGCGGTCTTCCTCTGTGAAACAGCTTTGGAAAAAGGTGTTTAGTATTTCAGCTTTACGCGTGTCATCCTCTGTTTCAATGCCATCATCATCCCGGAGTGTCTGGATATGCTGTTTCGAGCCACTTACTGATTTAACGTAAGACCAGAACTTCCTAGGATTTTATGTCAAGTCGGTACATAGAATTTTACTTTCGAATTCACTGAACGCTTCACGCATAGCCCTCCTTACGCTAACTTTGACATCGTTTAGCTTCTGTTTGTCTGAGAGGTTTTGGTTGCGTTTAAACTTGGAGTGAAGCTCTCTTTGCTTTCGCAGTAGTTTCCTAACTTTGTTGTTGAACCACGGTGGGTTTTTCCCGTCCCTCACAGTTTTACTCGGCACGTGCCTGTCTAAAACGCATTTTACGATTTCCTTAAATTTTTTCCATGTACACTCAACATTGTCAGTGTCGGAACAGAAATTTTCGTTTTGATCTGTTAGGTAGTCTGAAATCTGCCTTCTATTACTCTTGCTAAACAGATAAACCTTCGTCCCTTTTTTTATATTCCTATTAACTTCCATATTAAGGGATGCTGCAACGGCCTTATGATCACTGATTCCCTGTTCTGCTCTTACAGAGTCGAGAAGTTCGGGTCTGTTTGTTATCAGCAGGTCCAAGATGTTATGTCCACGAGTCGGTTCTCTGTTTAATTGCTCGAGGTAATTTTCGGATAGTGCACTCAGTATAATGTCACTCGATGCTCTGTCCCTACCACCCGTCCTAAATATCTGAGTGTCCCAGTCTATATCTGGTAAAATGAAATCTCCACCTAAGACTATAACATGCTGAGAAAATTTATGTGAAATGTATTCCAAATTTTCTCTCAGTTGTCCTGCCACTAATGCTGCTGAGTCGGGAGGTCGCTAAAAGGAGCCAATTATGAACCTAGCTCGGTTGTTGAGTGTAACCTCCGCCCATAATATTTCACAGGAACTATCCACTTCTACTACACTACAGGATAAACTACTACTAACAGCGACAAACACGCCACCACCGGTTGCATGCAGTCTATCCTTTCTAAACACCGTCTGTGCCTTTGTAAAAATTTCGGCAGAATTTATCTCTGGCTTCAGCCAGCTTTCTGTACCTATAACGATTTCAGCTTCGGTGCTTTCTATCAGCGCTTGAAGTTCCGGTACTTTACCAATGCAGCTTCGACAGTTTACAATTACAATACCGATTGCTGCTTGGTCCCCGCGTGTCCTGACTTTGCCCCGCACCCTTTGAGGCTGTAGCCCTTTCTGTACTTGCCCGAGGCCATCTAACCTAAAAAACCGCCCAGTCCACGCCACACAACCCCTGCTACCCGTGTAGCCGCTTCCTGCGTGTAGTGGACTCCTGACCTGATGCTATAAACCCTATATGTTTAGCTTCTCCGTCTCTATGGATGCATGACGCTCAAGAGGCACAGAAAATGTTTCACTTAAGAATTTTCCACATTTCCTAGGTATAGAAGAAGCTCATTATCTACTTTTTCAGCTCCATAAAGTTCTGATGAAACAAATAACTTTACTTTTCTGGAAATTGTTACATAAATTATAGTCCTGTATTTCTTCCGTAGTCTGTAAACTGACTTTAACCAAACAAATGTGCCCCTCAGATTACAGAAAACTCCGGGATTTTGCCTTGTGTGCTTGTGGCCCCCTTAAATTGTCCTTCCGCCTCCCATTAGGGTGGAGGTCACAATTTGTACATGATTATCTCCCAATTGCAGCAACAGGCGCGTCGCAAATATTGGACTTAGTTTCAATCAAAAGCAATACACTCGACTCTTTGTTTACACGGCTGACTGTGTTAACCCAGGGCCGCTTATGTCGCTGCAAAACAACTGTTTCACTCCCTTCTAAACTACTGCTTTCTATTTATTTCCTTCGATTCTCGTAAGTGCACTCAGTTTTCGGTACAAAATGTAGATGATATCTCGCTCGCTGTGTTATATCCTTACTACTTTCAGAACTTCAAAAAGCAAATCTTAGTACACATTGTAATAAGCTTTCTCCAAATACACAAATGCTATGAATGTTGGTGTGCCTTTTCCCATTTTAACACAAGGCATAGGATCAACATTTTCTTTCTCAGGAATCCTATATTTTAACCTGAAGTATATATAAGTGCATTTTATTTGTTGTGGCAGTTCACAATAAACTGCATTAGTTTCATGTCTGGGACTGTACAGGTTGGCCGGTGCCTGAGTGTAAACCCGGCGAACATAAACAGGTAGACTGTAACTGCTGCAACTGTAGCCTGAACGGAAGATGGGTCTGCACCAACAGGACTTGCCCTGATAAGGTGGAAGGTGAGTAGCTCTGAGTATCTTCTAAACTATCAACTACACTACCCTTACACCTACGTAACAGACAGAATAAGGTTTAACACACCATTCGTCAGTAAGAGTCTATAAAATCAAATTGGTCGTACCTAAATGTTTATTCCTTGTGTGGTATCCTCATTTATAATTTGTAGTCCAGGCAAGTAATTCATTATTTAAGCCATCCTTGGTGAATGGCAACTGGTAAGCAAATCACAAAGGAATTCCTGCTTTACATTTCGTGTTTACTTTTTTAATACGCCCTACATCTGGGCAAGTTCCATAGAACGTTGGTTCTGGTAAAGATAGATCTTGGATTATGTCTCAGTACTTTTGGCAGTCCTTTTAGCGGCATATCGGGGCTTTAGTCCAAAATCATATGTAATGTGCAGCTCCGCTGTCTAGCTCACTTGCGTACTGCCGAGGGGCAACTTCAATGTCACAAGCAACTTTTTATTAGTTGGTAACTGCAACTACATCCACGTAATTTCCGAAATAGCTGATATCGGTTTCGTTTCGACAGAGTGCTGTCGTTGAATTCTTTGTTGAAGAGGTAAGCATCTGATACTGTTATTAGACGCAGACTTCACAGTACAAACGGAAAAATGTGAATGAGAGTCAAGTTTCGAAAAGTTAGTGAAACACTTGAAAGATGGCAAAACGACATCCAAGATGAGCCTCGTATGTGGGCTGCTTCGAACGTCTTCCACAGTACTCAACAATGAAAGAACTACCGAGTTCATTGGAGACAACAGATGTTTCAATGTAAGGAAATCACAACAAAGCATGCGATAAGATATCATGATACGGAAACATGTCAGAGTTAGTATTGCGGAAACGTTTGTTACCACCTGCGTGCACGATAGAAGACCACATCTTACAAAAAACCCCAAACCTTCTTCAGAAATAATGAAGGTGCCCCGACAAGGTGGAAGGGGTGTAGCTCTCAGTGCCCCTTACGGTAACATCACGTTGAGCATACTCCTCTGTAAACGGATCGTATTATGTTTCCACGTCCGTTATTTGAGGAAGTTTACGGAGTCAAGTAGATCATATCTAAATATTTTAACTCTTGTCTGGTATCCACATTTGTAATTTCTGCTTATATTACGGAATTTGTTGTTTAAATCATACTTGGTTAAAGGAAAAGGATAAGGAAATCGCAAAGAGGTTCCTGCTATGCGCTTCCAGTTTCTCATTTTCAATACGTGCTAGATCTCACGAAGTTGTATGGACGTTTTCAATACGTACAAGGTCTAGTGGAGTTGCGTGGATGGTGGGTCCTTTTAAAGGTACATTTCATTTCATTTTGCGTTTATTTTAATAGCATGTGAGTGCTTAGTCCCCTTATGAATTTTCAAATATTAATATACAGTTGAGACATCTACTTCATTTGCTTATTGCCATGTATGATATCTACGCTAAATGTCGACAGAGACATTTTTTAATCGGTACGAGCAGTTACAACAATACGAGGAAAAAGCCACTTCATTATATCGCAGTATAGAAACTACATATTGTATGTCACCTGATCACGAGCTATATTTCCAAAATGGCGAACAGCGGTTTTGTTTCTTCAGCCTGCTGTCGTTGAAATCTTTGTTGAAAAGAGCTACTCAAATCTGTCATAGAACGTAGGATATAATGTGCTATTCAGGAACTGTTGCAAAGCTCGGCCCGTCGAAAAATTTGAGGCAGTCTTAGCAGTTTTATGTACGTTTGTAGACCGAAGAACACATTATAAAAATGGCAAAAACCTTAATTTAGAAATGAAATAGTCGATTTATTGGAGTATCGCGACAAGCAACTGACGCAGGTTCTGTTATTCTGACAGTGAAACAAAATGCAGTATGCAATTTTATCATTTGAATTCTCCGTAAGAAAAGATAAGAAGGACAGTGTGGTCTTTCAGTAAGTTATGAGCAACGTCTTTTAGGGTGAATAGGTTTGCTGTCTCTGTGATATCGTTCAACCTAGACAGGCATAAATGCTGTCCACTTCACACACTGATTTTTAGAACTCCCTGATTCTTTGCACAATTAACACCCTCGGAAGAAGATCCTCGTGCAGTAGGATGATGCATGATCTAACATTTCTCATGAGACTATGACGTAAAACAATCCTTTTGGTAAGAAAGTCTGCCAGAACCTCCCTACTGGCTTGAACTGACACCGTACGACTATTGTCCTTTCGATGCCAACGCTACGAGATGCTTGAGGATATCCAGAACGAGACCCTTAAGTATTTCTAGGCATCCGGAAAAGACTTTGGGCTGCAAGTGAATTTTCAGATATCCATCTGTGTATGTTTTCCTGTCATACTGTCTCACTGTTTCTTCCCAAGCAACCAGCTGCTCCTGAATCTCATCCTTCCTGTTTTCCCATATCATCAAGTAATCGCCGAACACCATTGCTTTCATTCTGTCTTCTGCAAATTTTTCTGCCACCTTAGTCATTAGCTCATACAAGACCACAATAAAGATGCTGGATGCTTGGGAATAAACTGTGAGACAGTATGCAATGAAATGTAATGTCTACAAATCTGAGATCCTAGTTACAATGAAGATGCTGGATGCTTGGGAAGAAACTGTAGGACAGTATGGAATGAAGATTAACTTCAACAAATGTGAGATTCTGCTTATGACTCGAAAGAAAGGTAGATAAACTAGCGGAATGAGGATCTGAGTTGAACAATTGAAGAAAGTGGAAAGCAACAAGTACTTGGGAAGTGTGATAGAGGAAAATCTAAAAAATTGGAAAGAGATCAGTGAAAGTGGCAGACAGGCAGCCAGTGTTAGGAGCCTGGTTTGGAACAAAGACGTCCCAGAAAATAGCAAAGAAGTAATATACAGAAGTTACTGTATCCCAGAACTGATCAATGCATTTGAAACATGGGTAATGAAGAAAACAAGTACCAGGTGTAGAAGTATGAAACCGGAATTTCTCAATAGATGGCACTAGCCGTCAGTGCAGTGCCCGCGAGACCGCCTCTGCAGCGCCATCTGCTTCCTATGACGGCTGACGACTAATGTCAACACATAGTAACCCGAGTTCCACAAATTGGTGTCTATTTCAAATCCGTAAACGTGTCGAATTTTGTGCCTACGAACTACGATTTGTGGACAGTATTGGTTTTCTGTTATCATTTGAAGAAAACTGCTGCAGAATAGCATCTAATGCTTGTCGAAGCTTTCGGCGAACATGCTCTTGGTAAAACAGAGCGTTTCAAGTGATCCAAAAAATTCAAAAGTGGTGAATTTGATGTGGGCAGCTACGAGCTTGGGAAACCACCGAAGAAGTTCGACGGCAACGACCTACAGGACCTATTGGATAAAAATGATACTCAAACTCAACAGGAACTCGCTGAACAATTGAATGTGACGCAGAAGGCCGTTTCTCGTCGGTTGAAAGCTATGGGAAAGGTGCAGAAAGTGGGCACATGGGTTCCACATAAACTGAGTGAAGGACAGCAAGCAATTCGAAAGACCACTTGTGAAATGCTGCTCGCCAGATACAAAAGAAAGTCGTGTCTCCATCGATTAGTGACAGGTGATGGAAAATGGAGACTTTTTGAGAATCCTGAGCGTCATAAACCGTAGGGGAACTCAGGCCAACCATCGACATCCACTGCAAGACCAAATCGCTTTGGAAAGAAGCCAATGCTCTGCGTTTGGTGGTATCAGAAGTGTGTCATTTATTATGAACGGCTAAATCCTCGTGAAATCGTTAACAATGATCGAAACCATCAGCTAATTATCCATTTAAATCGAGCATTACATAAAAAACGACCGTAATATGGAAAAAGGCAACACCATTACACACAGCAAATATGTTCAGCAAAACGATCGAGGCGTTCAGTTGGGAAATACTAGGGCATGTGGCTTGTCCTCCAGACTTGGTTCCTTCCGTTTATCATCTGATTGCGTCACTGGGGCACGTTCTTACTGAACAACGTTTCAGTTCGCATAAAAATTTACAAAAATGGCTCGCTGACCGGTTCGTTTCAAAAGAAGAACTGCTTTTTATGACGTGGCATTCATAGCCTGCTGGAGAGGTGAGAGAAATGTATAAATAGCAATGTAGATTATTTTCCATAAAATATTGTTTATCACTTTCAAACAACAGACGTATATTTATTGCAATCAAATTCCCGTTTCATACTTCTACACCTGGTATAAGCAGAATACAGGTGTGTCAAATGAACTTCCTCGGACGTAGGGTAGGAATAGAAAGAAGAGAATTAAGAATGAACGGGTACGGAACCCTTGCAGAGCAGGATAGAAACATCAAGGTTAAGATGGTCCGGGAATTTAAAGAGAATTAAAAACAAAAGGATTCCCAAAAACTTAAAGGAAATGGAGATGCGAAGAAAATGACAAAGAAGAAGACCAAGCGATGGATGGCTGAAAGTTGTGGAGTGTGTAGAGAAAAGACGTGAGGACTGCACCAGAGTGAACACAGAAAGATGGTTGGAAGACAGAACTAGCTGGAGCGGCTTGTGGTCCAAATAGAACCTAGTTGGAGATGGAAATTGTTCAAGATGATGCTGAGATGTGTATGTTTTAATGAAGAAATATTAATTAATTTTACAACAGTATGTCCCTCGTGCAGATTGTGCACTGTGACGTACTTTTTCGTTTTTTATTGTTATTTGTGCTGGAATTTTTTCGATTATGGCAAACGTTTATGTGTACCATCAGTACTAAGTGCTACGTATTGGTTTCGTTTTGTGACGTATCGATGCTTTAGTCGTAAATTTTCGTCTCTAGTTTGTCTGGATTCAATCTACGTTTATCCCCGGAAAAATTTTGTGACAATACAAAATGTATATTTATTATTTGATTAAAATGTCCACAGTGGAAATAAAATGCACGCCCAACAAAGCCTTCAAGAAGAACTGCAACAACTGCACCTGTAACTCTACAGGCAACAAGGCTACCTGCACAAACTATAACTGCTCCCTGCCATATCCTTGGCCCCCAGGTCAGTATTCACTAATCTACTCATACATTATATACATAGCACAGTCTGACAATATCAAGAGAAGAGTTCCTGCAAAAAAAATATTTTAACATGAATAATATATTTGTGGGGGTTTCTGTACTGTTTATCATCTGCACTTCACTTAGTATCAGGCTGCATTTTAAAAAAAGTTGGGGAAAGAGTTCCATAAATTTATATTTGATGGTAAAAAATGTATCTTTTCAGCAATGTTCTTTTTATTGTTTTTGTAAATCCCAGTCCTAACTTTCTCTGTCTCGGCCATCAGCAGTTAATCTTTTGCCCAAATGACAAAACACATCTTTTACTATTAGTGTCTAATTCCTCCAAAAATAGCCTGGTTTTATTAGAATAAATTCCATTATCCTTGACATGCTTTTGTTGATATTCATTTTGTAACCTTTGTTCAAACACACAATCCACTTCGTTAAACTTATTTTCTAAGTTGTTTGCTGCCTCTTACAGAACTGTTTGTGTCAATGAGAAACTTTAAAGAGTTTCTATCTTCTTACTGAATTTTAATTTCAACTTCAATTTTCTCTTAGCTTTCCCTTACTGTCTTCTCAAAGAACGGATCGAATAACAACGGCGGTTGGATAGAGCTCTATCTTAATCCCTTCTTAACTACTTCCTTCTTATCAGATCCCTCGACTCTTAAAAATGCTGTCTGCTTTACGTAAAAACTGTGTATAACATCTCGCTCCTTGTATTATATCTCTACTATGTACACAATTTCAGAGAGTCTGTTACGGTCATCATTGTCAAAAGCTTTCTCCAAATCTGCTAATGCTGTGAAAGCAAGGTTTCATTTCTCTAATTTCAAATACAAGGTAGGACCAGTAATGTCTCGAATGAAACTATTTTCCCCGGGAGCTCTCTATTGTGCATTTCATCTTCTTGTCATTGCTAAAAAAAATTGCATCAGTTTTACGTATGTGTTCTACAGGGTGCCCCGTATGTAAACCTGGCGAAAAGAAGCAGATAGACTGTTGCAACAACTGCACATGCACGAGTACAGGAGTATGGATGTGCACGTTGATGGCTTGCCCCGATATAAAAGAAGGTGAGTCGCTCTCAGTTTCCATTGCCTTATGCATATGGCGGATCGAAATAAGTTTCCACGTCCTCCGTCTTAAGAAGTCTACAGAGTGATACTAGCCACAGCTGAATGTTTTATTTAACCACTGTATGGTAACATCATTTATAATTTTTACGCCAGGAAACGAATTATTTTTTAAATCATCCTTCATGAATGGCAACCGAAAAGTAAGATTGAAAATAGGATTCTGCTTTACTCTGCCAGCCTAAAAAAAAAAAAAAAAACAATTGGGTTCTGCCTTATGGCAGGTCCTGTCATGTGGCAAGCCTCGTCAGAGAGGTCAATCACAGAAGCGTCTATGGAAGTGATTCCAGTGGTGGCTTCCCGTTGCTTTCTACTGATGATGATATGATAATGAGAACAGCACAACAGCCAGTCCCTGAGCGGAGAAAAATCTCCAACCCCTCCGGGAATCGAACCTGGGTCCCTTTGTGTGACAGGCCGCTGCGCTTACCACTTTTTTTTTTTTTAATCTCATTTTGTTCGCTTTTGCTCATTGCATCTGCTCGGGGCGGACGTCGTAAGACATCCGTTTAAGTTCGTTGTTGATCGATTAGCTCAGTTTTTTTAATACAGAGGGCTGCTAACCCTCTGACCGAACACGCTGATCTACCGTGCCGGCAAGACCACTCAGCTATCGGGGCGCACTCCAGCCTAAAACACTTCGAATATATAGAAGGGCTGGTGGAGTTGCACAGCAGGTGAATGCTATCGCTTGGATTCTGTCTCACTAAGTTTATCGGTTCCTTTAGCAATACGTCGAGATTTTGCTCATTTGAATACTGACACGTACGAGGGCAGTTTCTGTCTAAAACCAGTTGCAGAGTAAATGAAATAACAAAAAGCTTGCAACAGGGCACATTAATGTGCAAGAAACTTTTCGAACCTCGAGTTATCGAAATCTTTGTGCCATCTGTATTCATGAGTACAAACGCAAGACAACATCGTAAAATAACCCAAAACTTTCGTCAGAGGTCTCGAAATGAAGGAGACACTTTTTCCATGAGTATTGTGAAAAGCGGTTGATATTGGTTTTATCACTATGAACCAGAAACAAACGGAAGTATGAAATGGTTATAACCTACCCGCACTCATCTCTAATTATACGATTCAGTGACTCGTATTACCTTATGTTCTGCATTTTGAAGAAAATTCGTCGATTCCAATGAATAATGCTAACCATTAGAATGCAATAAGGACTGTATCTTGATTGCTATCGCACAGATACATATCGATAGAGATACAGATACGTATCGATTCAGTGACTCGTATTACCTAATGTTCCGCAATTTGAAGAAAATTCGTCAATTACGATGAATAATGCTAACCATTAGAATCCAATAAGGACTGTATCTTGACCGCTATCGCACAGATACATATCGAATGTGACAAAGATCAAAAATAAGTTTCGTGTGGAAATAAACATAGCACTGTAGTTAGCTGTAATTTTGAGTATGTCACTGAAACTATATGAAATTTGGTTACAGGAAATAACTCACAGTTATCAGCACATAACTGAGCAAAAGTTAGTAATAGTTGGATATTATACTGATCCTAAAATGACGTAATAATCACAGTTGTGTAGGTAGACAGTAGCAGAACAGTAGGCACATGCTCGAGCTTGAATGGTAAATCCAAGTATTATAAAATCCATTTAACTTAATTAGTAGTGCACTGGATTACTCTGTAATTAATAAAGCCAAATAACGATTAACTACTAGCAGCACATGTAACAGATACACTAAGCGACATCAATCACTGTAGTGCTATTTGTCGTCAGGTTTTGTGAAGGAAGTACTCACGACTAATCTCCATTTTAGAATAGATATTACTTCAGAAAAGGCCGGCCGAAGTGGCCGTGCGGTTAAACGCGCTGCAGTCTGGAACCGCAAGACCGCTACGGTCGCAGGTTCGAATCCTGCCTCGAGCATGGATGTTTGTGATATCCTTAGGTTAGTTCGGTTTAACTAGTTCTAAGTTCTAGGGGACTAATGCCCTCAGCAGTTGAGTCACATAGTGCTCAGAGCCATTTTTTTACTTCAGAAAAACTCGTATAACTTCAGTAACCATACACACTTTGACAACACCACCGTTACGAAAATCGGAACACATGTAATATCTGCAAACACACAACTGATTGTATAACAATTGATTTTGTCAGAACTGAATACTCACTTTAATTCACCGGTTATTTTAAGTCACTTTTACTTTGCATTCTTTATAATTAGTTTTTTTTAGTTAATCATTACTGCACTAGTTTCATGAACTGACTGAATTTATGTTAACTGACATGTGCAATTAAATTTCTCTCAGATGAAATGACATTACCTCTTTCACTTAATTTACTCGCCGATAATGGTGAAATGATTGGACCGTACTGATGGTTAGTTACACCAGTGAGGCTCCAGCTCTCGGCTCATACAGATCCACAGAGCGGCAAGTTATACGTTTATCTTATCTTGGGTTTTCCTCGTCTTATATTTATTAAATTTCATGCGTGTTTTTCCGTTTAAGAGGTTCAAGCTCCGGTTTTTGTTAGTGTAAATTGATTCAGCGCAGTATTTGCTCATTTGTTTGTTTTGAAAACAAGCGCCTGTTCGTTTAGTAAGACAGTCAGTGAAGCTGCAGCTCTCGGCTGATACAGATCTATAGAGCGGCAAATTAATTGTTTACCTTTGTTGTTGTGGTCTTCAGTCCTGAGACTGGTTTGATGCAGCTCTCCATGCTACCCTATCCTGTGGAAACTTCTTCACCTCCAAGTACTTACTGCAACCCACATCCTTCTGAATCTGCTTAGTGTATTCATCTCTTGGTCTCCCTCTACGATTTTTACTCTCCACGCTGCCCTCCAATGCTAAATTTGTGATCCCTTGATGCCTCAGAACATGTCCTACAAACCGGTCCCTTCTTTGTGTCAAGTAGCGCCACATACTCCTCTTCTCCCCAATTCCATTCAGTACTTCATCATTAGTTATGCGGTCTACCCATCTAATCTTCAGCATTCTTCTGTAGCACCACATTTCGAAAGCTTCTATTCTCTTCTTGTTCAAACTATTTATCGTCCATATTTCACTTCCATACATGGCTACACTCCATACAAATACTTTCAGAAACGACTTCCTGGCCACTTAAATCTATACTCGATGTTAACAAATTTCTCTTCTTCAGAAACGCTTTCCTTGCCATTGCCAGTCTACATTTTTATCCTCTCTACTTCGACCATCATCAGTTATTTTGCTCCCCAAATAGCAAACCTCCTTTATTACTTTCTCTCATTTCCTAATCAAATTCCCTCAGCATCACCCGACTTAATTCGACTACATTCCATTATCCTCGTTTTGCTTTTGTTGATGTTCATCTTATATCCTCCTTTCAAGACACTGGCCATTCCGTTCAACTGCTCTTCCAAGTCCTTTGCTATCTCTGACAGAATTACAATGTCATCGGCGAACCTCAAAGTTTTTATTTCTTCTCCATCGATTTTATTACCTACTCCTAATTTTTTCTTTTGTTTCCTTTACTGCTTGCTCAATATACAGACTGAATAACATCGGGGAGAGGCTACAACCCTGTCTCAATCCCTTCCCAACCACTGCTTCCCTTTCATGCCACTCGACTCTTATAACTGCCATCTGGTTTCTGTACAAATTGTAAATAGCCTTTCGCTCCCTGTATTTTACCCCTGCCACCTTTAGAATTTGAAAGAGAGTATTCCAGTCAACATTGTCAAAAGCTTTATCTAAGTCTACAAATGCTAGAAACGTAGGTTTGCCTTTCCTTAATCTTTCTTCTAAGATAAGTCGTAGGGTCATTATTGCCTCACGTGTTCCACCATTTCTACGGAATCCAAACTGATCTTCCCCGAGGTCGGCTTCTACCAGTCTGTATACAACCTTCTTTCATGATTCTTGAACCAAGTGTTAGCTATGATTAGTTATGCTCTGTGAAAAACTCTACCAGGCGGCTTCCTCTTTCATTTCTTAGCCCCAATCCATATTCCCCTACTATGTTTCCTTCTCTCCCTTTTCCTACTCTCGAATTCCAGTCAGCCATGACTATCAAAGTTTCGTCTCCCTTCACTACCTGAATAATTTCTTTTATCTCATCATACATTCTTCAATTTCTTCATCATCTGCAGAGCTAGTTGGCATATAAACTTGTACTGCTGTTGTAGTCGTGGGCTTCGTGTCTATCTTTGCCACAATAATGCGTTCACTATGCTGTTTGTAGTAGCTTACCCGCACTCCTATTTTTATTAAACCTACTCCTGCATTACGCCTATTTGATTTTGTGTTTATAACCCTGTATTCACCTGACCAAAAGTCTTGTTCCTCCTGCCACCGAACTTCACTAATTCCCACTATATCTAACTTTAACCTATCCATTTCCCTTTTTAAATTTTGTAATCTACCTGCCCGATTAAGGGATCTGGCATTCCACGCTCCGATCCGTAGAACGCCAGTTTTCTTTTTCCTGATAACGACGTCCTCCTTAGTAGTCCCCACCCGGAGATCCGAATGGGGGACTATTTTACCTCCGGAATATATTACCCAAGAGGACGCCATCATCATTTACCCATACAGTAAAGCTGCATGCCCTCGGGAAAAATTACGGCCGTAGTTTCCCCTTGCTTTCAGCCGTTTGCAGTACCAGCACAGCAAGGGCGTTTTGGTTAATGTTGCAAGGCCAGGTCAGTCAATCATCCAGACTGTTGCCCCTGCAACTACTGAAAAGGCTGCTGCCCCTCTTCAGGAACCACACGTTTGTCTGGCCTCTCAACAGATACCCCTCCGTTGTGGTTGCACCTACGGTACGGCCATCTGTATCGCTGAGGCACGCAAGCCTCCCCACGAACGGCAAGGTCCATGATTCATGGGGAAGGCTTTTCCTCATAGTAGATTTATTAAATTTCGTGGGTGTAAGCTCTCATTTTATAAGTGTAAATTCGGGCAGTCTGTAGCTCAGTTTCCGTTTCTACTGGACAGCTAGCCACATAGCTCACAGAATCAACAGTGTCTGTTGGTGACATATTGGGCAGCAGCAAGTTGCATATCTAGGATTCTATCTGCTTCTATAGTTTACTTCTTCATTTAGTCTTTCTAGGATGGCAAGGATGTGTGCATGCTGTGTGCGGACGCAGGGCGAGCTGGCCGCAGTCCGCGAATGGCTGAATGCGCTTTTGGCTACGGTTAGTCACCTTCAGGCTGCTGCCTCGGGGTGTAGCGGTGACGGAGAATCCGGCGCGTCGCATGGGACACCTCAGGTGCCCCTTGTCTCGCCCACGGGTTTTGCTGCCGAGACACCTCCTAAAACACGACGCAGTGTATCCGCACTCACAGCAGGGTGAGTGGCGGGTGGTAAAGCGTTCGTGTCAATCGAGGCGGAGGGCCAATGTGGGCAGTGATCGTCTGGCTTCGTCAATCACCCTGCGACAGCCGCTCCTTCAGCAGTGTGAGAGCACGCACCCGGGAGAGGGGTTTACTACTCTCATGCTCACAATTTAAGGATAATTGCAGAATGTGGTGCCACACAACGTGTCACTACACAAAACTGGCGCTTATAGCTTAGGCACATAGGGAACACAAACGACACAGATCTGTAAGTCCACGGTATTGGTGATAAGTTGAGAAAACCGTCCAGAAAACCAAGTGCTACAAAACGCCACTGTTTCCTGAGCATGTACCCCGACATCAGTATGGGATATGATCACCATGCACACGTACACAGGCCCCATAACGGATTGACATAATCTGGATCAGATGGTCGAGCAGCTGCCCATTCTTGCACCAGTGCCTGTCGGAGCTCCTGAAGTGTCGTAGGGGTTTGAAAACGTGCAGCGATACGTCGACCGAGAGCATCGCAGACGTCCTCGATGGGGTATATGTCTGGAGAACAGGCAGGCCGCTCCATTCGCCTGATATCTTCTGTTCCAAGGTACTCCTCCACGGTGGCAGCTCGATGGGGCCGTGCGTTATCATCCATCAGGAGGAAGTTGGGACCCACTGCAGCCCTGAAAAGGCGGACATACTGGTGCAAAATGACGTCTCGATACACCTGACCTGTTACAGTTCCTCTGTCAAAGACATGTAGGGGTGTACGTACACCAATCATAATCTCACCCCACACCATGTACTGTGTTCTTGACACCAGGCTTTATGGGCTCTCATGTGACCAGGGGTCAGTGGAATGCACCTTGTGGGTCTCCAGGCGAATAAACCATGTCTGTTCAGTCGTCTGTGACTGTATGGCTGGAGACAACTGTTCCAGTGGATGCGGTAAGGTTCCGAGCAAGGCTAGCTACAGTACTCCGTGGCCGCCTGCGGGCACTGATGGTGAGATATCGGTCTTCTTGTGGTGTTGTACACTGCGGACGTCCCGTACTGGACACGTTTCCTGTCTTGAGCACACGGAGAGTCCGTGCTACGACCTGCTGTGTTTGACCAGCCTCCAGTCGCCCTATCCCTCATAACCTCATCAATATGTGTTTTCAACACACTGTCACCATTAGCATGTCTGAAATCGTCTGCTCACTCGCTGCACCGTAGTCTGACATGCACCAACACACCTCTGCGCATGTGGACTGCTGCCAGCGCCACCGTGCGACGACCGCCGGTCAAGTGCACCGCATGGTCATAACCCGAGGTGATTTAAACCAGAAAACCGCCCACCAGAACGTTGTTTCACCATGTATCAGCATTATCCTTAATTTATGAGCATGATTGTAGTTATTGGGAGCTCCAATGGTAGGCGCGCTATAGAGCCGCTTAGGTAACTTGCGTTCGGGGCTACAAAAAAAAGCCAATGTGCACTCGGTAGGGATGCTGTGTGGCCTCATCCGGGGTGTGGAGCAGCCTTGCTTGCGGCTATCGTGTGTGCAAGGTGCAATCGTCTGCAAGTTGTGGCTCTCGTCGATACAACGACAGGCCATCCTCAATTCATACAGGCGGCTAGTGAAGATGGTGAAGATTGCTGCCGGCCGCTGTGGCCGAGCGGTTCTACGCTATCGAGTCCAGAACCGCTCGGCTGCTACGGTCGCAAGTTCGAATCCTCCCTCGGGCATGGACGTGTGTGATGTCCTTAGGTTAGTTAGGTTTAAGTAGTTCTACGTCTATGGGACCTCAGATGTTAGGTCCCATAGTGGTTTGAGCCATGTCGACCATTTGAAGATTACTGATCTCACACGTGGGTGCAAGAAGAGTTCGCAGTTTGCAGCATTGTTCCCAGAGTTGATCGACTTCCTTTGGTTTGGAGCCGAGTGTATGGTCTCAACCAAAGGATCCGTCAGCTCTGTCTTAGATCACATTTCTAGACCTGCTTTATCGGTTGGGAATTTTTAGGACTCGCCTTGATAAGTCTGGGGTGCACTACACAAAGGAAGCAGCTACTCAGGTAGCAGTGTACTTGTGGAGTGCACTTGAGGGTTTTTTTTTAGGCTATACTGTAGACTGAGGTACTCTGATGAATACTCAATATTAGTCGATGCAGAAATGGAAATCAAACTCCGTTCGGATTAAAGACACTTCTACTGTCAAAATTTTGTTAGTCACTGTCGAATTATTCGTAGCAAAATTCCCGAATCTACTGCCCTCCAGGTAAGTTCTCGCGCTCAGATTGTTCTCGGGACAGAGAACTCGCTGGAAACTGAAATGGAAAGCTCTGAGGTATTTAGTGAGTCATGGAACGTATGTCGGAACGGCAGATTAGAGGCCGTATGAGGGGGAGTGTTCATTGCTGTTTACAAAAATATTGTCTCCACTGAGGTTGAAGTTGAGTGTGACACTGAAGTTATGTGGTCGCGTATAACAGGTCTAGTGAAATAAAGTTAACTGTTGGATGTTTCTACCGGCCACCCGATTCTGATGTGGCAGTTCTAGAGTCAGTCAAAGAATGCCTATTGTCAGCAGCGCATCAATACCAGATCACGCGACACTCGTTGTAGGTGATTTTAGCCTATCGAGTACAGATTGGAATGTCTTCGGATTCATTGCAGGGGGCACAGAGAGTCAGTCATGGTTAATACTTTTGAACACGTTTTGTGAAGCCTGTCTTGAGCAGCTAGTTCGACAGACCACACGCAATGGAAATACCTTAGACCTTGTAGCTACAAACAGATCGGACCTTATCGAAATGGTACAAGCGGTCACCATTTCATTGTAGAAACTATGACTACGAAGTTATTACATCATTTAAGAAGGCTAGGAGAGTGTTTCTTCTACAAAGAGCAGATAGACAGTTATTAGCACCTCAATTAGACAGTGAACTGACATCAGTTAGTTCCAGTAAGATGGACGTAGAGGAATTATGGACAACGTTCAAGCAAACTGTAAATAGTGGTCTGGAGAATTATGTGCCTAGTAAGTCGATTATGGTCGGAAAATACCCACCGTGGTTTAATAACGTGGCATGGGTTACCCTCCGTCACACGCCTTTAAGGGGGTTTCGAAGCAACGATGTAGATTAGGTATAGATAATGAACAACAATCAAGTCAATTACAGTTAAACTACAAACACTACAATGTTCAGAACAGTGAAATTATGATGCTGACTAGCGGTATACATAACTAAACCATTAAATGCCTCGACTTTGCTTTCAGGTGGGTTGAAACTGGTGCATCATAATGCGTACTGTGGTAATAATTAATAGCTACCGTCCCTTCTTCAACAACAAGCTACCTTTTAATAATTTCCGCCGCTCAGTACTCTTCTTCCAACACTTTAATTACGACATCTCCTTGATTTCTTTTTATTGTTACAAGATATGTGCTCGCTCGTCCACATACAATACCTCGCCATACTTCGGGTAATATACTCTTCATTATGCCTCTGAGCATCGTTTCACTGCACACACATTTCACCACAGATAACGTGAGGCTAGAAACTGAACGCTCTCGCCCAGCAATATTATTGTAATAGTTGAAACATATTCTTTTGTTTTTATACAATACTGGTTTCCCTGACTTTTCCAGCGTTTCTACCATAATGTTGACAATACAGTTTTCTAATACTTTGAATTTTCTCATTTTGAGAAGGGGCTATATGTTTTACTAGCTAAACACATTCATATGTCTAGTTCACATTAATATTTATTTATTTGAAACAACCAGAGTTTTCTATCATCTTCTGGTCATAAAAAATAGAATATGTCCACCTTATGTAAACAAATGTGCAGATGTGCTATTGTGTACTGTGTTTTGTGACGTTACAATCACCTGTAAGTCGTATATATGGACGTGACACCATTTGCACAAGTTGCTTTATGTTTTTCAATATTTTAGTTGTGACAAATCTTTTATAATGTGCTGTTTTTATCCACATGACAACTTGGCTTGAGGTACAAATTAAAATGAACATGTTTCATTCAATTCTAACTGAAAATGAACATCTTTCATAACAAAACGACTTTTTAAGGTTTGGAGATGATAGCAAAGTCTGTCGAAACTGGTTCCTTTAAATAAAGAAATATTTTCCAGTAGTTCCTCATAAATACATTAAGCTTTTTTAACTTATGTTTTTCAATATTTTAGTTGTGACAAATCTTTTATAATGTGCTGTTTTTATCCACATGACAACTTGGCTTGAGGTACAAATTAAAATGAACATGTTTCATTCAATTCTAACTGAAAATGAACATCTTTCATAACAAAACGACTTTTTAAGGTTTGGAGATGATAGCAAAGTCTGTCGAAACTGGTTCCTTTAAATAAAGAAATATTTTTCCAGTAGTTCCTCATAAATACATTAAGCTTTTTTAACAAAGTAGCGAACATTGAGAAAATTAAAAAGTTACCTACAAAGACATTTTGGTTGGAAGGACGTCCAGCATGCCTGATTTGTCAACCTCGACTGATGGTGCTGAGAATCCAGTGCAGTGAGATGCTAGAGTACATCGAGAAACTTGCAGGTTATTGTTTCTGGTCAGCCTGCATTGACAAGCTGTAGGGGAACTTTCGTTGAGAAGGTGTACATGGATTGTTATATAAAACATTATATTTTAATAAACGTCGTATTTTATAACAATGTAATGGCCAGGCCTTCCACTATGACCCTCGTTCAAAAAGTTTCAGTTCTGGCACATGTTTCACAGTTCTGCCAAATGTTTATAGATACCATCAATAGTACGAACTCCGTATTGCAATTATGTATTGATGTATCTTCACAAAAGTTAGAAATTTTATTCTTCGGATTTTTCACATTCCAAGACAGTGTGTTGCATGAAACATTATTTCGACGTATGAGAGTTTGTTTTCTGCTTAAAATGTCCACAGTGGAGATGAAATGCAAGCCCAATACCGTACTCAAGAGGGGCTGTAACAACTGCACCTGTAACTCGGCGGGTACCAGGGCGTGTTGCACTACCTGCAACTGCTCCCAGCCGTGGCCTGGGAAACCAGGTCAGTATGCATTTGTATACACATGTAATTATACGTACATATATACAAGAGAGACATGAAGCCCATGCCTACTACAGTAGTACAAGTTTATATGCCAACTAGCTCTGCAGATGACGAAGAAATTGAAGAAATATATGATGAGATGAAAGAAATTATTCAGTTAGAGAAGGGAGACGAAAATTTAATACTCATGGGTGACTGGAACTCGACAGTAGGAAAAGGGAGAGAAGGAAACATAGTAGGTGAATATGGATTGGGGCTAAGAAATGAAATAGGATGCCGCCTGGTAGAATTTTGCACAGAGCATAACTTAATCATAGCTAACTCTTGGTTCAAGAATCATGAAAGAAGGTTGTATACATGGAAGAATCCTGGAGATAGTAGAAGGTATCAGATAGATTATATAATGGTAAGACAGAGATTTAGGAACCAGGTTTTAAATTGTAGGACATTTCCAGGGGAAGATGTGGACTCTGACCACAATCTATTGGTTATGAACTGTAGATTAAAACTGAAGAAATTGCAAAAAGGTGGGAATTTAAGGAGATGGGACTTGGATAAACTGACTAAACCAGAGGTTGTACAGAGTTTCAGGGACAGCATAAGGGAACAATTGACAGGAATGGGGGAAAGAAATACAGTAGAAGACGAATGGGTAGCTCTGAGGGATGAAGTAGTGAAGGCAGCTGAGGATCAAGTAGGTAAAAGGACGAGGGCTAGCAGAAATCCTTGGGTAACAGAAGAAATATTGAATTTGAGACCTGAGTTTCTCCTGGCGTATACAACTTTCAAATAACTTCCGGGAATTCAGCCAGGTAACACTTTCAGCGACCGCCGATATTTCGGCGGGAGAACACCCCGCCATTTTCAAGGCAAACTGCAACGGACAGGCGGCGTGCATGCAAATTTAATACCTCGGTTCTGCGACAGAAGCAGGAAAGATAACACACACACTGAACACTAGTGCCACCAAAGATGACCAAAGTCAGAGCTATCGATAGTGAGACTATGAATTCACAGGTGAGGCAGCATTGACTCTGTTCCTCTGTTTTTTGACAAGGGAGAGAGCCGGATTCCAAACAGAGTTTAAACAGAAACCTCCATCCCTGTTAA